>NC_090440.1:1236582394-1236885425 GCF_031143425.1 Pleurodeles waltl | reverse complement strand
CCTCAATGATACATATTGAATGTTGTGGTGAGTAAATATATATTTGTTCATGCGTATGCGGGCTGGGGACATGGAGGAGGCTAGCTTGGCTTACAGTGGGTACCTTGTGGTACTTACACCTTGTGCCAGGTCCGTTATCCCTTATTAGTAGATTAGAAGTATTCTAGCAGTTTAGGCTGATAGAGGTAGCTATAGCAGAGCAGCTTAGGCTGAACTAGGAGACATGAAAATCTCCTACTATACCACTCATATCACTTAGCACTATATCATAAGAAAGCACAATACTCAGAGTTACTAAAAATAAAGGTACTTTATTTTAGTGACAATATACCAAAAGTATCTCCGAGGATATACTCCATTAGCAGGTAAGTAAAATACACAAAATACACACACAACCAAAATCAGGTAAGTAAACAGTTGGAAAAGTAGTGCAAACACTGTAGGACACAATAGAATGCAATAGGAGACAATAGGCCTAAGGGCAACACAAACCATATACTCCAAAAGTGGAATGCGAACCACAAATGGACCCCAGGCCTAGGGCAGTGTGTAGAGGGTCGCTGGTAGTGTAAGAAAACACTAAAGGTGTCCAAGATACCCCACCCCAAGACCCTGAAAAGTAGGAGTAAAGTTACCCTACTACCCCAGAAAGACAGTAAGGGCCATATTTATACTTTTTGACGCAAAGCTGCGCCGCCGCAGTTTTGCATCAAAAATTTTACCGACGGCTAATGCCATTTCGATGCGGCGTGCGGGCATCAAATTTATACTTTGACGCATGGCGGCGCAATCAACAGGTGGGAGTCATTTTTTTTTTACGCACATTGCGGCGTCAAGTCGTAAAGGAAAACAACATTAACGCGACGTAAATGACTGTGGGTCGATTTACGACACCGCAACCCGGATATGCGCCGTTTTTTTTGACGCAATAGCATCAAAAATACCCGTGAATACTGTCCTTTCAGCAGAGGAGAGCCAAAATGGATCCCAGATGCCACTACAGACCCCAGGAAGATGACAGCAGACCAGGAACCAGCCAGGATGATCCATACAAGAACCAGGACATATGTAGAAAAAAAAGAAAGTGTTGCTTTAGTGCAGAGGAGCAGGAAATCCTGGTTAAAGAGGTGATGGAACACCAGCACCAACTGTCCATCACCTCTAAGTTACCAATCAGTAGGAGAGAGGCCATATGGCAACAAATTGTTGACAAGAGTAACAGTGTGGCTGAAGTACGCAGGACAGTCACAGAGTGTAAGAAACGCTGGCATGACTGCAAACGTAGGACAAAGGAAAAAATGGCCAGGAACAGGAAGGCAGCACTGCAGACTGGAGGTGGGAGTCCAGCACACCAGGAGGCCCTGGACCACATGGAGGAGATGGTCGCAGCCGTCATCCCTGAGGAGATCGTCACAGGGATTCAAGGACAGGACAGTGCAGACTACCACGAGACAACGCACATGCAGGGTAAGTTGCATGGGGATTTAAAATACAATAATGTTGACTGTAAGCAGGGGGGGAAATACCTACTACACATTGCATGTAAGTCAGCATATACATGGAGTGGCATGGGTAAAGGGGTATGGCAGGGGGGCATGCCCTGCACATACAGAAGCTGGGGCACAACATAACACAGCACCAACAACAGTCCCATGGGGGCATACTGTCATGACAACAATGGAGCTAAGGGAAAGCTTCGACAGGAGGGAAGGCCACTACGTCAAACTTACATCCTGACACTCGTCAGCCAAAATATCTCCTACATTAACTAGGGCCCTATCAGCAATCCTCTAGCCAAAACAACAACTGCAATGTAACTGCAACAACAGTTGACACTAACACCTCTGATCTCTGTGCAGCTATAGTAGCCAATGGCAGTAACCTCCCCATGGAACATACATACCTAAATTAGGGGGTGAGGATGACATCTGCAACAATCTCCTGAAACAAGACAAAGGCCCCAGTACACTCATATGTCAATGCCCATAGTTGTAACATACATCAGCCAAAGTAAACAGCAATAGGAGCGACACAGCACTAAGGACATACACATGCTGCATATGTCAGGGTCCTTCACGTGCCTAGCTAACAAGGCAACATCACAAATGTCACACTGCTCAGACAACAGCATTGAGGAGGGGACACATGCAACTGGTCACTGAAATACACCTGCACAGTCAGAGGACCAAATAGGACATTGATACGATAAACAGGGCAATCCAATGTAACACACATTACCCAACATCAGCAGGACACATTAACAATGTCTACATCCATATCACATCATAACATTGCCATGCATAGGATATGCCACATGTCAATTACAATTAAGTCAATGTGAACAATCAGGGATTGGGGCAGGTCCTGAGAGGCAAGTGTGCTGCCAGGGCAATCAGAACACCCACAGCCAGTGAAAGGTCTCACCATAAGAATGGATATACACGGAGGGTCGAGTAGGACAAAAAGATGGCTATTCCCTATTTGGTACAAAGCAACACCTAGAGGCGATTAGGCAGACAAGTCTGATAACTCAATATCATACATGTGACACACAGGTGGGCCATAGGCCTATAACAATGCCAATATGAAGGACAGCAGATACCAATACCAAACAAGATCACAAAGTAAATTCATCAAAAGGCTGGCATGTTACATAAACATTGTCACAACACAGACACACTAATTGTACCCTGTTTCATTGCAGAGGAACATGGATCTCCTGCCGATATGCCTGTCCCTGATTTCCCTGATGACATGGATGACGAGCCCATAAACATTCCCCAGGAGACCATCCAAAAGGTCCTTGAAACCCTCCAGACCACACCTTCAGTCACAAGGAGGAGCACAGAACAAGCAGCCATCACAGAAGAACCACCCACCACCCCAATTGCAAGACCTGCCAGCTACTACACAGCTGAGGACTCTGACGACACTGGCACCAGCTTTGAAAGAACTGTAGTTGGAGTATAGCGGGAGCTGGCCAAGGAGGTGCGGGTGGGGATGCAAAATATGGCAGCCAGCCTTGAGGGGGTGCACTCGTGCATGATGTCATCTGCAGATCAGGCAGCAGCTATGCAAGCCCTAACATCCATACTGCAAGGACTCCAAGAAACTATAAAGGAATTCACCACTGCAGTAAGGGAGTTGCCACAACACCTCGCACCCCAAACTTTCCACTGCATGCAGGAATGCAATCATGACTCCCTCAGGGCCGACCTGGCTGCCTACCATTGTGATGTAGCTGCTATTCTCAAAAACCAGCAGACCCTCCTTGCTGCAGTACTGCCCTTAAGACCTTCACAGGGAGCAGCCACTGGGATGTCTGACTCCACGTCTTCTAACACTGAGGTGTGTGTTGCCCCTTCACAACCACCAACAACAAGGACAAAGCAGGCAACACACACATCAGAAAGAAGAAGACATGGAACAGATCACATTCACACGGAAGAGTACCCAGAAGCACTAGTCCCTGCACCATGGCCTACTTTGACCAAGGTCCTACGTTTTGTCAATTGCCAGTCTCACTACAACTATACTCAATGACTGTTCTGCTAACCACTGTATGACTTGTCAGCATTGCCAGTGAATGTCTCTCTCCTACTAATCGGCAAATCCTGTCCCTCTGCACTGTCTGTAACATCACCCCAGCATGTCAGGAGCATCATCCACACCCCTTCTGTAGGATCACCATGTAAGAATGCACTAGAACGGACTCAGCAAACATGGACAATGTACATTTTGCACTACAGCACCTAGCAATAAATAGCACTTGCACACCTAATATGTCTCTGTGTAATTTGACACATCAACTGTGCAATAGATAACTCAAAAGTGCCTGTGTTACAACCATGTAGCTTGTCAATACAACTGTCCTGACATCATGTAGTCAGATACATCTGTGCAGTGGCCAGGATTGCATCATAGCCTGACCATCCTGAGGAGAATAACTGATGAAGGGAGAAACCACAGACAATCATGCTGTGTTGGACAGAATAATGCTCCATCAATAGCATTCAAAGTCAACTAATGGTGGCTGATAAATGTGGGCACCATGCAATACTAAAACATTAAATTATGCAGTCTAATCTAACAAACACAACTAAACACAGCATCAATCACCCTTTCTGAGTATACTTCCAAGAAGGGAAGTCATGCTGAATTGTTGCACACATGATCTATGTCAGTAATGAAGACAAGAAGACAAGAGTGTTAACAACACCTCATCTACAAAGATGTCCCTGAACATCACACTGCAGTCCGACCTAATAAATTACCCACAATACCAAGTATGGAAGCACACTTTGTGATGTAGAAAACATACTCATCAACACAAATCCTTTGTGATCCATGTAAACTCCAAATGGTGGTTCTATCAAATGGTGGATACTTACCAAGTTAGCACAGGGGTAGCTGCCATTTTAAACCTCTTTTTTCTTCGGTTTGTAGCATAGGACACAAATGTCATAGAACAACAATCACCTACACTGATGGCAAGGCCATGATCAAGTAGCAGTTAACACATAATGCAAAGGGCTAACTATATATTTATTCATAAGTATTCACACCAGAGGCAACTAAGGGAAAAGTCATACCTACACTAATCTAACCTGACTACTCCTAACCGACAACTGTCCCTAACTAACCTAAGCTAAACTTACTCTACACATATAACAAATCGATCTAAACATCAACCCCCCAACCACCATTATGAGACAGGACACATGCAGGACAACACATACTAACCTACACATATACTATACTATCCTAAACAATCATATCTTTTTTTGTATTTTTTTTATATATATATATATATATATATTTTTTTTTTTTCCAAACAGACAGGAATCCCAGCATTGACCGCCACCCACCCACCCACCCACACACTCAAAAATGAAAAATAGAAAGAATAAGGAACCCCCACCCTCCTCCCTAACACTAACTAAGCTAACAACCTATACTAACCTAACACTAATTCCCAAAACCCACCTATCATGATAAAAAGGAAAGAGGAGAGAGGGGAGGGATAAATTAAAATAGACCATATAAGTCCTAGAGGTTGGCCCTCCGTAGGGTCCGCCTGATGGACCTGACCCGCTTCTTTATGTACGCCACATCCTGGCTCAGCTTGTCCACCTTCCGAATGAACTTGTCCATTTTGCGGTCTAAAGCCTGGAATGCCGCAGGGTCAATTGGAGGTGCTGCTGCTGTCTGTGTGCTGGCAGAGGTGCTCTGTGTGGGAGTTGTTTGTAGTCCACTGGACTGTCCTGCAGCTCTTATATTGCTGGGTCCTGGTCATGCTGCAGAGGCAGGGACAACTGTCCCCGCCATTGCTGGGGCCACTTGGGGAGAACTGGTGGTTGTGGTGGTGGTGGCTGTAGTGGGCAACGTTGGGCCACCCTGTGGTGAGGCCCACCATGCTCCGGAGGCCCGATCCGCCTGGTATTTTCGGGCCATCCGTCGGAACCCCTACTGCACCTGCAGGATGTGCCGGTATCTCATGGCCCGCCTCTCAAATTCATGCCTCTGTGCGGCACTCATGTTTGCAGCTGTGAAGAGAAAGGGCAACTATTTACCATAGGAAATGCATTGGGTGGAATAGCACAATGGGTCAATTGGAAATTACTTTTACTGTAGTTGTAACAGCTCATATCACCATATAGATCATTGAAAGTCTCAGAGGAAGTACATGGGAAGCCTGCATACAAAGGGCATCTCACACATAGCATATACAATTATCTACATGATGGGTGACATCAGCCTAAACTTCTCATCATAAAAATTAGTAATGCAGCTGACATTATGGCTGCACCTCCTCCGCCTATTGCCTGGACTACATATGTCAGTGTATGTGATAACAATCACAACCCTCAATATCTGCGATTTGTAATTGGATTTGCTAGTATAGAACTCATGTGCCATAACCGAGTGTGTACACTAGGTTCAAAACAAAGTTTCAAATGGTCACAAGTATGTGTAACATACTGGTTGCTACAGTCCTAGGTACCCTATTCCCAAACACATGGCTGACTTTGAGGGGGGGTGGGAAGAACATCCAACAATCCCATAATCAATGCACACCCAGGAGTGTATAGAAAGCTCAACATGTTTTTGCCTCCACACACACACCACCAGTGAAGGGCTAGCAACAAATCGGAGTCAGCTAAACCTTGTCCTATCCAAGGTCCACACATGTCAAAATGTACTGACTTAGGCCAATATCACATACTACCAGTGAGGCATATTTTTCTACAGACACAGAGGAGCAAGAACACCCATGATCATGAGTTGCATGTACACCTAGGCCATTGCACTCTAGTCCCACACACTTCTAGTACAACTTGTGGAAGTACATGCCCCCGGAAGATCCAACCTACAGTGTACTCAGTCCATCGTTAACTAGGGAAGCAGCAGATTTCAGACAAGCCATTTGCAGAAGCTATCTGGGAGAATGTCAGTCTGAAATGCAGACTCAGTCCGAGACAAGTCCCAGAGCAAGTCTTACATTAACCAGTGTATTCCACATGACTCACCCCAAACCCATAGCGGGCCCTACTGGAATGGCCTACAGACCCAAAATCTGAGAAATGGATAAGCATAGGTCAACTCAAAATGAAGTGATAACTGAAATCCCACTAATGGAACAATACTAATGAATGGGCAGCGCATCAAACCTTGAATTCTGTTGCACACACAGTAGTCCATCATGCATCACCAGCAAACATTAAAAATAGCACACATGCAACACTCACTGTAGGTGTCGGGGTCCTCAAAATGAGCCACCTCTCCCACTGTGTACGGTGCAGGTCCACCTGTAAAGCATGGAAGGAAGAATATACTCCGAATCCGTGCACTGACAAACAATTGCAATTACAAAGACAATGTGAGAATATGACATGAGTAATGAAACCCTTTCACACATGCTCATACTGCATGGAATTATTCATGAGCAACATTTACATTGGATGAGTCTCCTGCTACAGTTACACACCCTACTACACACATGCAGTGGCCTGGACAGTCATGTGGTGGCAAAGATGCACCTCCATTAGTATGCACCAACAATATAGGGGTGCATTCATCTCATCATGTGCATCCAAGAGAGACATCCAAAGGCTGGTTACTTGAGGACTGCATGACCTCTCAAACTCAAACAGCCTATGTGGTCATGACACATATGTGACTGATAGGTACATGGTACTTTGGCAATACCTCATGTTGTTACAGTTTCATACATTGATGTGTCCTAACAATAGTGATTGGCACCAAACATAGATGTTTGTACCCTAGTCCATACCTTTGGACTGCAATCCCTATTCTGATTTGGGCACAAGTGGCAATAAATACCAGTCTAATATGTTAGCGGAGGGCACCTGAGTCCTTAACAAATATGGTTCATGCTCAGATCAGGCATGTAACAATTAGATGTGAAGGAACACATTCATCACGACAAGGCATGGCACTTCCATGAACATTTTCCATACACACCAACCAGACACACATGTGACATATGTGTGGACAACATTGCTAACTTCAATTGACGTGAAGGCAGCACTCATTTATAGCATCATGTAGGGTTTACAAATGTCAGTCTAGCTATGGTGTCTATATATGTAGGTATGATGAAAACATCCATTTTTCACTGGCTATTGTGACCTGTAGAGTCCTAATTGCGTCATTAATGTATTGCTTGTCTGACACAAAGGCAGCACTACATTACATTCTGCTACAAGCAACCGGTATGTGTAGAAAACATGAGCTACCTGACTGCTAGCATTTGTCTTCCTTCACATTGTGCATCAATTACCCAGTAGGTTTCCCTAGCATTACAGCAGATACCCCTGTATCACCCTACCCCCAGCCTCCAGCATGAGTGGGAGGAAATGGCAAACAAGCCATATAAATCCCCCCAGTTGCTCCTCACCCATCCTGGAAAGCCGTGGCCTACCAGACATGTCAGCATTGACAAAGGGGAAAAAGTTGTAGAAAAAGGAAAAGGGGGAAATGGGGAAAGGTAGAGTGGTGAAATACAAAGAAAACTTAAGAAGAAGAGACCAACTAACCCCTATATTACAATACCCACAACAGACTCCCACAGACAATAAATAAAACACTGGACTTGACAAAATAATACAACACAGACTTAGACAGTATTCAACAACAAGACAATGATGACAAAAGCACAATTGAGATCGTACACTGGACACAAAAGCACTAATACACAGGACAACACTTTCCACACAGCCACACAGTCTAGAATAATCTGAGACTGCAAAGTGAAAGTGAAAGTACACCCACTGTACAGATTCTGTAAACAGGATATCCTATTACATCACATCCTGCATAAAATGGCCGCCGTTTTTTTCCCCGCTATGCGTAATTTTTTCACGCACACAGCTTGTGCGTCATATTTTTTGACGCATAGGAGTGCAAATAATGCAGAGTCCAAAAAAAATTCTTCATTGGTCTATTATATTTGTTTGAGGCATATTTTACAGTTCTAGAGTTGAAAATTAAGCCGCTGGAAAATATATCTAAATATGAAAAATATTTTTGACTCTGCATTATCTGCACTCCTGTGAAAAAAAAATTATGACGCACAAGCTGTATGCGTGGAAATATGACGCATTATGGAAAAAAATGGAGGCCATGTTATGCAGGATATTATGATATCTATTTTTGAAATAATTTTTTTACTCTGCATTATCTGCACTCCTGTGCGTCAAAAATTATGACGCACAAGCTGTATGCGTGGAAATATGACGCATTATGACAAATATGTCTTTCATTTGTCAAATTGAGAAATGAATTTTGTCATGACCAAATGGTGCTAAGTGATACACATTTGGGGTTAGCTATGGCAAATGTCCCTTATAGGATGTATAGAAGGTATTCACAGTGCAATGGTAATGATTGGTCAGAATGGATATTACTCATAATTGTACACATATGTGGGTAATTGCTGATGGCTATTTTCAAAATATGAATGGGATACCAGGATGTATTCCTTAGCAAAAATGTGTCCACATTTATCAAGGTAATCAAAATTATATAAAGGCCAAATAGGTAGTGCAATTGTCGCCTACACTTTTTTAGGGGGTAACCATGTCCTAATTATGAGTTAATGTATCTAAAATGTGTTTTACTTTTGACATGTAGGGCACACATGCGCCTTATGCATGTGTGTGCTTCACATGTGCATAAATAATGTATATTTGGGGGGCAGTAGAGGTGGACTTAGGCCCCCAGCACCCTAGGGTTTGCTCTTCCAGACTTGCAAATTTATCCAAGGGTTTCCCAAATTCAGTAATACTAAACCTTCAGCAGCAGGCCCATGGAAGCAAATAGGGTATGATTCACTGTTCGCCATTCTGTAATCCCATTTGCCCATTTTACGTTTGCCCTATTGATTCTTTGGAGCAATCTGACATACCATTTTGCATTGATATTTTTTGCAAAATCTCAACGTTCCTCATGTCATGATAGCAAATAGGTTGTTGATGTATGTGGCCCTTTATGCATTACCTGGTTTAGTGGCATGTTTCATTCTTCCTGCTAGGTTACAACTGGGACACTACTGTGATCGGCTGCTTGCAAATATTTTGTTGATTGGATGGTACGTGTACATGTGTGTTGTCCAATAATGATCCAGTATCAACTGTCAGGTTGTATGTTGTCACTGTAACGTCCAGGTCTCCTCATGAGTTAGTGGCAGCTAATCTTGTTTCTATTGGGTATTGTTTGTAGCAGAATTTGAGAGAAGCCATTGAGGACATGGTCACCTACACATGGATGGTCCCACCCTGTCACTGAAAACGTTTAATGAGACTTTCAACTGGGCAACCTTGGTGTGCTGAGTGAGAGAATGTCTCAGGTGTCTGGATCCGGCATGTGTCATTGCAACATTTGTACTCCAGTTGGCCTCTGTGGATGGTATTGTATCAGGAAACATCATAGCCTCTGTGCAGAAGTAAATGGCTGGTATTCAACACACACGACTCATCTTTATCATTTGAACAATGTTACTCATCGTTTGAACAGTCAGGGTCCTCATATGTGTTGACTTTTCATGGACATTATCTGAGGTTGCTGGTTTTGATGGAGGCCATTTACACCATCATACACTATGGTCCAGGTCCACTGTCACACTTTGTAGTTTAGGCATTAATGAGGGCCAGACAATGGAAGGGCCAAGATTTGGCTATTCAAGGGCACTGTCACAAATCGGATGCAAATAACAGTCAGATGATGCAATACTATGTATTTGAGTATACATTGATGAGGCTAATGACAAATTAGTGTCTGAGGTACAAGAGGTTTTGGACAGCACGTGTGGTCCATAGGTGGACCCCAGGTATCTGTAGAGTGACCCACGGACAGGTGCCAGTCAGGCTGACAGGATGCTGGGTCAATCAGGAGCAAGTTCTTTCAGTAATTACATGATCAGTGTTCTGACTAGGACTTGGCAGAGGGAGCAGTAGACAGTTGAGATGTCACACTGTGTATGTCCTGTGTTGTTTTGAAGGTGACACATGAACCCTGATAAAGTGCTCTACGGCAACATTAGTAGCAATGCTTAATGATGTAATAGCTCAAATTCCAACATGTATGCAGTAGGAGGCATCAGCAGGGACGGGGCATGTACATTTGGGTGGTGTGCATGGAGAGGATCACTGGTGTGGCCTCCATCAGTGGCTCACTAGTCCTGTCAGATGGGATTTGCTGATAATTAGCCTACAGTACCTTTCACAGAAGAATCAATCTACAGGTGATTCCAGGCCTTAAAAACTCCAAGCCAGTGTATTATATGAGCTGAGTTCCATGCAGTGAGATGGTACTATGACAATGGTAGGCATAGGAAAGGGTGTGGCACACTGGATGACTCTTGTAAGTGTGTGTGTGTAGATGAGGGAATCTCAGTGTACACAAATCGGCATTCCAGGGACCTCTTCAGACAGGTGGGGTGTGAGCAGCTGCAAGTGTGTGTAATGTTTTTAGAAAAGGGCTGACATGTAGATGGGATGTGATGTGCTGGATGCTTGTCATAGGTGTAGCACTTGTGCCGTGTATGTTCTGCTTATGTGTAACTCTAGTGACAGATAGTCATTGCAATGATAGTAAGTAGTTGGAATTACTGTTGGCAAGAGTCTAGTACTACATTCCTGTTCCTGAAGCATTAGCATGTGAACTGCCTGATGTATGAGGCCTGTTTTCCCCTAGTTGAGTGATGGTGTTTTAGTTGTGTGCCATCTGCTGCGATGATCCATGTTTACTACATGTATGTGAGTCATATGTGTGGTCCTCAGCTATTGCCCTTCAAAGGTGAACTATGCAGGATGTCTGTCATTTACATTGTGTGTGTATTTGACCATTGTATGGTGGCCATTACATTTGTGGTGTATTTTTTTGTGTCATAATTGTTATATCATTATTGCTCAAATGAGACGACATTCTTCTTCAGATATTTCAAGCTAAAGGTGGGCAGAAATGAATAGGCCAAACCATGATGTGGTGTTTGTTATCAGTGTTTATTTACAATAGTGCATTAAGTGGTGATGGTGATAATTATGCAAAGAAATTATTTACAATGTGTTGGCGCCTACGCACTCCAGCAGCCGTGTTTGGTTGTTCCCCCTCCTGTTGCAGGCCAGCATCCTCCTCTTCTTCGTCTTCAGGCATGTATGGGTCTGGTTCGAGGAGGGGAATGTTCCTTTTGACACAAATGTTGTGCAATATTGCACATGTGAGTATGATCCTACAGACCATCTCGGGGGAATATAGTAGGCTACTGCCAGTGATGTCAAGGCAGCGGAACCTTGACTTGAGGATCCCAAAGGTCCGCTCGACAATGCTGCGTGTCCTCTTATGGGCGTCGTTGTATGCCCGCTCTGCAGCAGTACTCGGGTTCCCAAATGGTGTCATTAGCCATGGCTGGATGCCATACCCCTGATCAGCTGAAAGAAAAACACAGAATGGGATCATGTAGATGTAGCTGGCACTATTGAAAAGACCTTTAATGGCAGTAGTTGTCTTGTGTTGTCTGTGACTCTTCTGTGTACTAATGTGACATCCTATACTTGTAGGCTATACCATCTGCATTGTGTTGTTTCCTTGGCTGAGAAAGTGTTTGTCTGCTAACCTTTTGTCAGCAGTATGTTTTGGGATTTGCAGTACAATGTGCCCTCCCTAGCATTGTGACTTGTGATACAGGTGTCCGTGTGTCTTCACTGAGGGTGAGATGATAGGTCCATGCACATTTAAATTTGAAAGTGTTGTTAACACGTTCATATCAAAGTACCCTGGACATCCCATACCTTGAAACTTATTCAATGTATTAATGTAAAGGTCATTGTAACACTTACAATTTGCAAGGTGACATTTCGGCAACCACACTCATTAATGTCTTCACATTAGGCTGTACAGTAAAGTCCGATGTGTGACAGGTTCAATGGTGACTTAAGAAACATGGCTAGTGATGTCAGGACCTCCGTGTGTTCCTGTCTAGATGTTGCTGTTGTGGTGTATGTGTTGTGTGTCCTAGAGGGTTGCTGTGCAGTGTGTATATAAGTAGGTTTTTGTACTTACCAACAAGTAGTCCATTGCCATACCGTCCATCCTGGAAGTGTTGGTTGATGGTGCAGTGACGGAAGATGAATGAGTCATGTACACTCCCAGGATATTTTGCCACGATGTTGGTGATCAATCCCTGGTGATCGACTATGGCCTGCACGTTGATTGAATGTGTGTGCTTCCTGTTGCGGTAGAGGTGTTCTGTTGCAGCAGGTGGCACAAGGTGTACGTGTGTGCAGTCGATTGTACCAAGGACGTGTGGGAAGCCACTGATGAGGTAGAACCCCTGTTTTGTTTCCTGCTGCTTCTGCAGTGTGTTAGGGAAGCAGATGTGGAGGGGTGTCAGGCGAATGATGGCATCCAGTACTTTTGGCAGAAATGCGGAGAATGATGGTTGTGATATTCCGCCAACCAGGGCACCAGTTGTTTGAAATGAGCCACTTGCCAGCAGGTGAAGAACGGCAAGCAGCTTTGTTTCTGTTGGGATGGTGCGGGGTGTCACCAAAGTGGGGGCCAACTGCTGTTCAATGTTTTGCAGCAGCTGCTGAATGGCCTGCCAGTTCAACCGGTACCTCTGTATGATGTCGTGTTCCCTGAGGCCATGCAGGGTTGTTCTTGGGCGGAATATCCTCTCCTGCCGTCTGCGCTGCCTTTGGGGTCCCTGCTGGTGTTGTGGTAGCTGCTGTTGTTGCTGCTGGGCTCTGCGTCTACGTGCACGCTGGATAAGAATCACCTCCATGTCTCCCTGTTGCTGCTCTGCTGTTTGTTCTGTGTGTTCTGGTTAAATACAGGTGTGTTTGCCCCATTTTAACGCCTGCCCTGACCCAGGCGTTAAATTTTGACGCACATCGGGCTGTGCGTCATTTTTTTGCTCCACCTCCCGGCCGAGAGTCATTTTTGCCCGGAAGCATAAATACGACGCACGGCTGTTTGTGTCGTTTTTTGGACGGGAACGGCTACCCTGCATATCATTAACGCAGGGCGGGTTGCTGCATCCAAGAAATGACGCACACGGCGGAATTTTGTCGTCCGCGGACTCGGGCATCAGAGTTTAAATATGGGGCAACGTTTGCGCTGATTGTGCGTCAATTTTTTAGACGCACAATTGCCGCAAACGGAGTATAAATATGCCCCTAAAGTCGATATAGGGGATTCTGCAAGGACAACAACTGACTGCAAAGCATTGAAGACGGATCCTGGACCTGAGGACCTGTTAAGGAAGGGGACCAAATCCAAGAATCACGCAAGTGTCCGGGGGGGTCAGGAGCCCACTAAACCCCGGATGAAGGTGCAAACGGGCTGCCTCTGGGTGGAAGAAGCCAAAGATTCTGCAACAACGGAAGGTGCTAGGAACTTCTCCTTTTGGTCACAAGATGTCCCACGGCATGCTGGATGATGCAGAATTGTTTCCATGCAGAAAGACTGCAAACAAGCCTTGCTAGCTGCAAGAGTCGCGGTTGAAGGTTTTGGGTGCTGCCAGGGCCCAGGAAGGACCAGGAGGTCGCCCCTTGGAGGAGGAGACAGAGGGGGCTCTCCACAACACAGAGAGCCTGTGCAGAAGCAGGCAGCACCCACAGAAGCACCTGAACAGGCATTCAGAAGATCTGAGTATGACGGTCGACTCAGCAAAACAAAGGGGAGTCCCACGAAGTCGGAATCCAACTCAGCGAGTTGGGCAATGCAGAACAGAGTGCTGGGGACCTGGGGTAGGCTGTACATGAAGGAAGTGCACAGAAGCCCTAGCAGATGCAGTTCACGCAATACACAGGATTACTGTCTGGCGTGGGGCGGCAAGGACATACAGCCACAAGTTTGGACAGACGGGCCACTGAACAGTCGGGACACTTGGATTCAGCTCCTGTGTTCCAGGGACCACGCTCATCAAGATGAGAGGAGACCCAGAGGACCAGTGATGCAGAAGTTTGGTGCCTGTGTTGTCAGGAGGAAGATTCCATTGACCCACAGGAGATTTCTTTTTGGCTTCCAGTGAAGGGTGAAGGCAGACAGCCCTCAAAGTATGCACCACCTGGAAAAAGTTGAGAAAGCCGGCAGGATGAGGTGCTACAATATTGCTGGTATTCTTCTTCCTACTTTGTTGTGGTTTTGCAGGCATCCTGGATTAGTCAGCGATCGATCCTTGGCAGAAGTCAAATAGAGAAGTTTAGAGGAACTCTGGTGAGCTCTTGCATTCATTATCTGCTGAGATACCCACAGGAGAGACCCTAAATAGCCCTCAGAGGAGTATTGGCTACAGAGAAAGGTAAGCACCTATCAGGAGGGGTCTCTGACGTCACCTGCTGGCACTGGCCACTCAGAGCTGTCCATTTTGCCCTCACACCTCTGCATCCAAGATGACAGAGATCTGGACACCTCCCGTGGTCACTCCCCTTTCCTTTGTCCAGTTTCATGCCAGAGCAGGGCTGGGGGATCCCTGAACTGGTGTTGACTGTCTTATGCAAGGAGGGCACCATCTGTGCCCTTCAAAGCATTTCCAGAGGCCAGGAGAGGCTACTCCTTTCAGGCCCTTCACACCTATTTCCAAAGGGAGAGGGTGTAACACCCTTTCTCTGAGGAAATCCTTTGTTCTGCCTTCCTGGGACTGGGCTGCCCAGGCCCCAGGGGGCAGAAACCTGTCTGAGGGTTGGCAGCAGCGGTAGCTGCAGAGAAAACTCCGGAAAGTTAGTTTGGCAGTACCCGGGCTCTATGCTGGAGACCCAGGGATGCATGGAATTGGTGTTGGGGTGACAATTCCATGATCCTAGACATGTTACATGGCAGTGTTCGGAGTTACCAGGGTGAGGCTACAGATAGGTATTGAACTATATGTTGTGCACACGTGTAATGGTGTCCCTGCACTCACAAAGTCTGAGGAAATTGGCCTGAACAATGTGGGGGCACCTTGGCTAGTGCCAGGGTGCCCTCACACTAAGTAACTTTGCACCTAACCTTCACTAAGTGAGGGTTAGACATATAGGTGACTTATAAGTTACTTAAGTGCGGTGAAAAAAGGCTGTGAAATAACGTGGCCGTTATTTCAATCAGGCTGCAGTGGCAGTCCTGTGTAAGAATTGTCTGAGCTCCCTATGGGTGGCAAAAGAAATGCCACAGGGATCTCCTGGAACCCCAATACCCTGGGTACCTGGGTACCATTTACTAGGGAATTATAAGTGTGTTCCAGTGTGCCAATCAGAATTGGTAAAATTAGTCACTAGCCTGCAGTGACAATTTTAAAAGCAGAGAGAGCATAAACACTGAGGTTCTGGTTAGCAGAGCCTCTGTGATACAGTTAGGCACCGCACAGGGAACACATACAGGGCACACTTTATGAGCACTGGGGTCCTGGCTAGCAGGATCCCATTGACACAGGCAAAAACAAACATACATACAGTAAAAATGGGGGTAACATGCCAGGCAACATAGTACTTTCCTACAGGACAAAGGGGCCTGCATGGGGCAAATGAGAAATGAATAACTGCGCAGTAATGTCCAACATTTCTGCCCCCTGTAATCCCGATATGTTGTAGTGGAAGTGACCTCATACTGCTAGCTTTTGTCGTAATGACGTAAGGCAGTGTTCACCGCCGTACGACCATTCATCGGTTAACATGTTTGTCAATGGGGAATATGAGCCGCCGGCGGTGACGGTGCACACCGCCGCAGCGTACGTCATCTTGTCACCCCAACTTCACTTGATTCCCAGATTACATGCATGCAGGTACTCTACTGAGTGTGCTGCTGTGTCCTGACTCTGGTCCTGGAAATGGCACATGTGAAAGGGGAAAGGGCTCCTGCCTTCACCACCGAGGAACTGGACAAGCTGGTGGACGGGGTCCTACCCCTGTACACCAAGCTCTATGGTCGACCAGAGGTACAGGTGAGTAGGCAGATTGGGGGCATGGATGTGTGTAATGGTGGTAGATGGCTGTAAACATGTGCGTACGATTTGACACTGTACAGTCAACGGATTCATGACATGCTGCATGTGTGAGGTCCTGTTATGCTGTTGTAAGTGTCCGTCCCATAGGGGACGTATAGCCAGCTGTATCTAATGGGCATTGTCTAACCTCTGTGTTACTTTTTCTGTGTGTCCTATATAGTTCAGCACCCATCAGAAGAGGGGACTCTGGCAGGCAATCGCCAGAGAGGTGCAGACCCTGGGGGTCTACAACCGGCGGAGCACCCTCTGCAGGAAGCCGTGGGAGAACCTGCAGCACTGGGCGAAGAAGACCTGTGAGGCCCAGCTGAGGAAGTCCTGCCAACAAGGAATTGGTGCCCATCAGGCACTGATCCCCGTAATGCCCCGCATTCTGGCGGTGACATATCCAGACCTGGACAGGCACTTGAAGGCTGCACAGCAGACACAAGGGGGTGAGTACAGAAACCATTGTATGCCTCCTTGACGGATGTGTGAGTGTGCTGTAGTATGTATGCTGTCTAGGGGCAGGGGCTCTGACTGATGTCATTTTACATAATGGCCCCCATGGGAAGTTAGGTTGTAAAGGACAGGTCTATAGTACTTCAGGTCTGTCTGTGATGTTGGAAATGGCTGTAGAGCAGGGTTGTGGCCACTAGTCAGGGGCATAGCCATGTGTATAGCGGTAGGTGCTGCATGGTGGAATATTTGCAGGGTAGGAGTAAGTGTGAACCAGTTATGTACCTCCATTCAGCTATTTACAAGGGTCTCTCCTGTTTTGTCTCCCCATCCCTGTTCTCTTGTATTGTCTGTGTATATCAGCATCATCTGGCGAGGGAGCAGTGGTACCAGTGAGTGGGGTTGCAGCGGCCCACGGTTCCACTGAGGCAGTGTCAAGCGACGCCAAGGGGACCAGTGGGTTGGAGGGCGAGGGGAGTACCACAGGGGAGGCAACTACCACTGGAGGTAGTGACTCAGATACCTCCTCCAATGGGAGCTCCCTGGTGGTGGTGGACCCTAGTGGGCCCACCCATTCTGTGTCATCTTCCACCACCCTCATCCCATCACCGCTCCCCCATTTGCTCCCCACCCAGTTGCCCGTGCCCGCTCACCCAGAAGGGTGGGCATCTCCTTCGCCCCAGGCACCTCATACCCTGCCCCAGTCAGCCCTGCTGCCCTCATGGAGGAGGCTATTGACCTCCTGAGGACCATCTCTGTAGGGCAGACAACCATCGTCAATGCCATCCAGGGGGCTAGCAGCCGTGGTGCAGCAGACCAATGCATACCTGGATGGCATTCACGCTGCTGTGTCTGCCCTACAGAGATCTTTTCAGGCTCTGGCCTCCTTTTTGATGGCAGACAGTGTCCCTAGTCATTCCGTCCCCCTCCAACCACCTCTACCCCTTCCAGCACCCCACTCCCTTCACCCATCCCAAGCACAGATTCTGACAGCCATGCACACACCTCAACACACAAGAAGCACACTGAAAAACACAAGCACCACATTTTCCATCACAGGCATACACACAGCCAACATACAAAGGCACATACACCAGCATCCACTTCCCCATGTGTCCATCTCTTCCGCCTCCCTGTCTGTCACCTCTACATGTACATTCACAATCACTGAACCCTCATTCACTGTTGCTGACCCCATTCTGGCAGTCACCACAACATCAGACATCCATTCATGCACCCCAGACACCACACCTGCACTCACCACAACGACTTTGGTTGACACATGCAGCACACTCACCAAACGTGCAGTCACAGACAACATAAATTTACACTGGCAGCCTGTCTTGTCCCACTGTGTCCACCCCCCTACTCCAAAGACACTCAAAAGTTCCAAGAAACCCACTAACACACATCCACCACACCTCAGCATACTGTACAGTCACCTGCATCCACGTCACGCACACCTATACCTGTCATGACCACTCCCTCTACCTCCACTCCCACACCTTCCTCCAGGTCCACCTCGACTGCCCCTAAAAAACGTATCCTATCCTGTGTTGATCTATTCAAACCCACTGGCCCACCCCGTCTCATCCCTAAACGTGCCCACCTCCTTGCCCTGTCCACTCCTCCCACGTCACAGCCCCGTCCACCCTTCCCATTCCAGTGCTACCTCCCCTGTGATCAAGAGAGCCCGTGCTGGCCCAGGTACATCTGCTGTACCCCAGTCCAAGGCTGCTGCACCACCTTCAAAAGCCAGACCCAAGCCACCTCCACCTCCACTTCCCAAACGTAAACCCAAGCCCACCCCTCCCAGTTAAAGTCCCCACCACCACCTGCCCTTGTTCCCTGAGGTGCCTGGATGCCCCATTGTTGCCCCTTTAAGGTGGAGTACCATTTGCACTTGTGGGAGTCAAGTTGGGGCCATTTGGGCACATCGGACTTTGGACTAAGGTCTGGCCATTGGCCTTCTGTAGGACTTCTGTTGCTCCTGGAACTTAATAAAAGTTTGTGTGGCCAGTGTGGGTTTTGACACACTCTGGATCCGTGGTTCATCATTTCTTCGTGGGGGGGTGTTGTGCCCATGTGTGTACTTTGGGCAGGCTGTTTTAGCCTTGTGTGGGCTAAGTACTTCTTTTTCAGGTGTGTACGGATTGTGCTGTTGTGAGGGGTTGTGGGTGCATTGCGGGGTGGGTGGAGTGGGTGGGTATGTAACTGTGCCCTACCAACCCTTGTTAATAGTTTGCAGTACTTACCATTGTCATCTTTGTCGGCGGTCTCGGTCGTGGAGGTATATGGAAAGGAGCAGGTGGGTGTTTCCTTTTATTTGGTTTGTTTCAACCTGGCTTTGCGTGGCGGTGGTTCCCATCCCGGAACTGATGGCAGTCTAGTGCTTCATTATATGATGGGTGGGTAGGGCCTTTACTTTGCCCTGTGGGCACTCCTCAGCTGGCGGTGAGTGTATTTCAGGCTGCCTGTTTTTCATGTGCTTCATCATTTGGCAGGCTAGACCGCCTGACTGTTGGCGGTTGTTACCACCACCGCTGGCAGTGCGGTTTTTACTGCTGTGCTCATAATGAGGGCCGCAGTCTTCTCCCACCTGGCGGGAGATAAAAAAATGCTACTGCCTGCTGGGAGTGGACTTTAGATCTGTCTCTCTGCCAGCAGTGATGCTTGGGACTTCTCCCGTAGCCCCAAAAAGGATATGGTGAGTGCCCTAGGTTTTTCTGTGTCTGATGTCTGTGCCCATATATATGTATACACACACACACATAAATATATTATACCAGCTGTTTAAAGCAACATATGGAATGTAGCATATCTTTCTTTTGCTCTAATATAATAGGCTAGACTCTTTGTGTGTGTTTCTATGTGTTCCAAGCCACTGCAGCTTTTTGTGTAGAAAACTGACTTGTATTGAATTGTTTTCTAATATTTGTTTGCAACAAATATTTATCTAATTGGTTTTTGATGTGTTTAGTTTTCCATTAGATGCTTTACTTTTATTCTTCATGTTTGCAAACATGCTCACTCTTTTATATGAAAGAGCTATGCACCAAAGTTTTAAGTGGTTTATGGGAAAGCTGATGGTGTGACATTGTACTATATGGGACACAGTACCCCCTAGCATACAGAATAAGTATATTGCAAGACACCACGGAATTCCAAACTCTTATTCTGCCTTGGGTCTCATTCTTCTATATTGGTGGACGCCTTGGTGATTACAATATCAGGGGGTACTTTTTCGGACTTGGACTCAGCTGAGTCCCGAAAAAAAGGTTGAAAAAGAGAAGGGGGCAGGGTAGGAATAATCTGCCCTCCTAGGTTATCCCCAAAACTCTCAACGGCGAGAGATTTAAACCTTTTCTTAACATAAAGCAATCATGGGATCCTCAGATGTCCAACTGTACTTAGGAGATCTATAAGATTCAAGCTCTGGTGATGACAATCATCTGTGTCAAAAGAGCAGAGATCTCAACTGCATGGTAAATGTGATCAGGTATAAGCCCATGTCTTGCATCTAATGAAATGTTGGGGTGCTAGGAGGAAGGTTAGTTAAGTACTTGATAAACCTATTCTCAGCCACAGAGCTCATTTATGGCTAAGTGGTCCCTGGAGCTCTGCACTGTAGATGATTGTGTTGTTTGCTTTTACCCTGTATAGCTCTAGCGCGGATATCATACTTGTTCATTTTCATTTTTTGCCATATTTAAAAATTCCCCTGTTTCCTACTGTAGTTTCAGCACACTTCTGATTATCTCGCCAATCCAACTATAATTGTGGGATAACGTTGCCCCCAAATACACAAAATTGGATACTTGCTCAAGTGGGGATTATGGGCAAGTATCCTTGTTTAAACTGATGTATAGGGATTAAACACCATGAATTTAGTCTTGTTTACATTCAGCTCTAAGCCACAGTCAGCACAGAGAAGTTAAAAATGATCTTAAATTGCTTGGAAGACTTTTGTCATTTTTGAGATAAGGAGAGTGTCATCCATGAATAATAACATTGGTATTTCATGGCAGTGATCCTAGGGGCATCATTATTTGCAAAATTCAAAGTCTCTGCAAGATTGTTATTAAATAGAGAGAAGAGGGTCAGGGCTAAAACTCAGCCTTCCCATCTCTCTTTTGAATAAATGAGTTTGCTCCCCATTCCACCCATATCTCACTAGTGCTTGATTATTCTTGTGGATTTTTATTAAGGCATCTAGGATGTTTGTTGGTACTCCCATACTGCCAAGAACCAGTTTGGGACCATGTCAAAGGTTGAGTTAAGGTCAACAAAATGACATAAAGGTGGCCTTTCCCAAGCAGGACTGTTTTCCAATAAATCAGGTTAAACCTGAATATTTGGTCAATGACTTACTTTCAGGCAAAACCCACTTGCAAGTTTGTAAATGTTATTTGACTGAGCCCAGTCAGATAATTTACCCAGAACCTGCTGGCAGTAAATCGTCTGCAGCCAATCTATTAAGCTGATCAAGTTTTAAATCCCGGGTTTGTTCTGCCAGCCTTTCTTATGATTTGGAATGATCTCTGTACTATGCCAATATTCAGATATTGGGCACCCTCTCAGAATTGCCTTAGTAGGCTCTAATAAGTAGCTCGAATATCGGGTTCTAAGGCATAGATACAGTCTGGACCCAGAGCTTTATTGGCTACAATTGATTTCAGTGCGTCAAGGGGATCAGCGTAAGTTATTTCAAGTATCTTTGATTGACCCAATAGAGTTATAGAAGGGGTATCACTTCTCCTACCACCGTCTCCTTTGCTATTCTTTGTGGACTACAACTCTGCATAGTGTTTAACCCACTTGCATGGTTCGATATGTAAGGCTACTAGGCTAATAACAGGTTGACTGCCACGTGCCACAATGGCCCAGAATGCTTTGGAGTCCCCCATCCTCACTGCAAGAGTTAAGTGTGCCCAAACCCCAGCCCCAAGACACTATTGGCTGATTTAAGCTTATTCTTATATATTTTCTAAACCTCTGGGATTCTGCTCTGGTCTCCTGCTTTTATGCAACCCAAAAGTGAAGCTTTCACTATCCTACACTTATCATTATGCACAGGTGCTGTTTAGGGCCAATCCTTATTGGTTTCCTAGGATATTTAGAGAAAACATCCCTCATAACAGCAAATGATTCCTCATGGACATTTATAATATGACTGGGGGATATACCTTCTGCAAGCAGCTTATTCATCAGTGCCAAAGCATTGCCCACATTTTCATATACTTGTCGGGGTGAGTCTGCACGTACTCCCATTTTAGGGTCTTTTTGTTATTAAAGAGGACTGCATTTCCCAGAAGACTGGGCTTTATTTCTGCTGAATGAGGCTCAAATAGTCCTACAAGTTCCAGTTTCAGGGCATTATGGCTGCTGTCCCCCCTTTGCATTACAGATATATCACCCATGTGGGCCCAAACACACAAGGCTAAGAATATCTAATCAATCCTACTTGGACTATTCAAAAGATTATAGCTCAAGGCACCTTCTTGATCAGACAAGGTCCTCCCATTATAAGACCTTAAGCCTGTTCTCAATGTAACAATGTAATGTAACTGTAATGCCAAAACTGAACACTTCTGCACCTGAGAAATACCCAGTTTTGGAATAGGCCATAAGGCATCCTCCTCATCAGATACAGATGTGTTACAGTTTTCCAATGGTTCCAGCATCACATTAAAGTCTCCAGCCACATTATTAAAGCTTTATGGGGCAGGGTACTTAGATATTATCCAAGAGTGTGAGAGTAGAAGATTCCTTATTCATTCCCAGGGGCCTTTAATGAACATTAAAAAGGTAAATATATTTACGCAGTTGTAGACCAAGGAGATCATGTGTAGGTCCGCAAAGTAAAGTCATTTTGCAGTTCAACAAGTGTTTCACCTAGATCAATAACGGTCCTGCCGGATAACCTCTCTCTTGCACTATTTCGGGGCAGAAGAAATTTGATCAACCGCATCTATAGCAAGGGTCAGGATTCCATGGTACCTGAAAAACACATATTTGTGCTCATCAATGTATTATTGCCAGTCAAGATCCAAAAGTTTTGCCTTTATCTCAACTAGATTTCATGAAAGGATGTTCCACTATTGCTTTATCGGCATTCAAGGGAGTACTCAGAGGGGTCTTCTTATGATCTATTAACTGATTAGGCGCCTGCTAAGCGAGTCAATCAAAAGCATTCACTGAGGCTAGCGGAGCATATCTATTAAAGGTAACCACCTTGTTACACACTATAAGCTCACCCCCTGTCCCACACAGGATTCTTAAAAAGATCTAAGCTGTGAGGATATGATGACAAACCCACCCCAGTAGGTCTATAAAAAAAGTCAAGGGGGGCTACAATGGAGGTCAAGGGACAACCAGGGCCGGGACCAGGGCCAGGATAATAAACAGAAGCACAAACACTTCCTGCAGCCAGGGGTCAATTCAAATTAATAATCACACAATCTACTTCAAATGATTTTGGGCCCTTACCGATTCACTCACCCTCTTACCCTCAGTTCACCCATCCAACCACCTCCCTCTCAGTGACAAATTTGTATCCAATGTGTGACCTAATTCCGCAACTGGTCATAACTCTCCACCTGACCTGCTTTTAATTGGGCCATGTTGCCCAGAACAACGACATAGGTGCTGCTTCCTGGGGCATGTTGATATCCGCCAACCTTGAAGATGGGGGCTCTCTCTACCCTGGTGTGGCAAAAGCGTTAGACACCACGGTCTCTGCATTATTTCTGGAAATAGGGTTGATAGCCCAACCACTAAACAACCAACCCGGACCCACAGAGACTGCCCTGTCCTTTTAAAAGTTGTCTGTTTTGAGCCTCCCAAGCTCGGCTGCAAAAAGATACAACCTTGTGTGACACTTCATAGTCCAGGGATGACTAGGTCTCGTCCCCCGGAATTCATCGTTATCATGGATGGATCGACAGACTGAGTTAGAGAGGGAGGTACACAGGTAGGAGCAGAAAGACCCTCAGAAAGTAGTGGTCGTAGCCAGTTGGAGAGTTTCTGTTCAAACGTAGTCACCATTACAAGTAGCAGTTCCAATTTTTCATTCAATTTGTTGTAAAAAGAATCTAGTAAGGCATCCAACTTTTTAGACTACCTAGAACCTACGTCAGAACAGCTTGGCGACTGAATACTATTCCCCTGAGGGCATTTGGACTTGCTGTTAAGATCCATCCTTTTCCTCTCCTTACGACAATCTCACCTTCATCCATTATCATCACTTCAGGGACCCGAGGTACTACAGACTTGGGAGCCCCCTCAGAGCATTTATATTCATGAGTAGGGGCATAACAACTCAGGGCGTCAATCCACCTAGACACCTCCTCAGGCCCCAGAGCCCCAACAGGGGTCCTTTCTCCCAGGGTCAGCTGAAAAAAGAAGGTCAAGAGAGGAGAGGGATAGATGGTGCTAGACCTGTTCAATTTCCTTACTGATGACTCCCACAGCCCTTTGCAGGAAGCCATCCAAAGATGTTGGCATAGTCATACAAGGTTTTGAGGAGCTTACTGGCTGCTTCCTCTTCCACAGAAATTTACATGGAGCAGATATTTGTCCCGAAGGCTTATAGTCTCCCAAACAAAAAAACACAGAGTATGTTTTGTACCCAACATTGGCTGGCCCCAGCCTCAGCCTTCTACAGGCAAAGTTGGGCCCAGTCTTTACCTGCGCGTCTCATGTGCATTCCATGCCATGGTAGATTAAATGCACTTTATCAGTGTGGGGAGAATGCATGCAGCAGCCCCTCCTCCTTAGACAAAGTCTTGTGGAGCAGAGAGTCCCGAGACACACCACGAGTTCCATTACAACAACCATGCATCTCACACTGCGGTAGATTAAACACACTTTAACAGCACGCAGTGTGGAGAGAATTTGTGCAGCAGCTCTTCCTTCTCAAGCAAAGTCTTGTGGGGCAGGGAGACCTCAAACACACCACCAGCTACACTCTAACATCTTTGCATCCCCAAAACTATAGTATTCCTATCAAACATCATGCTAGTCTGTCTCTTTACAGTCATTGTATGGAGAGCCCATTGCAATAACAATTTCTCTCTCTCTTTTCCATCCTATTATGGGATGGAAGAGAGAGAAAGAGAAAGAATGAGTGACAGGACCGCGGGGAGCCTTGAGGTGCCACAATCCCTGCCAGCTCTCCACATCCTGTGGGAGCCGGCATTTCTCTCACAAAGAATGAGCTGCTTGAGAGAGCAATGTTTTTATCTGTTTCCCTGCATGCATATTTACATGCAGGGAATCAGATGAAAACTGCATTCTAACAGCTCCCGTTCTCAGAAAGCGGAAGTTGTTTGCTTTTGCTTACAACTACGTCCCGGGGTGGGCACCCTGGGACACAGCAGGAGCTGGCCCTGAGGGGTGGTGGCCCCCAAGACCATCATTGACTCCTCAAGGGGGGCTACACAGACCCCCTCCAATGTGTATAGCCCCAGGGAGGTGGTTGTCCCCTGGGCCGGGGGTCCTGATTGCAATCATTGTGAAAAATTCACCATTAATCATTTCTGTCACAATAATGTAGAACCTAAGTGGGTGAATTCTACATGCAACAAATCATACTTCTTTGTCCAAGGAAACACAATTACTATATTAATTCCAAAGTGATACACCTACTACTAGTACTACTGCTGTCAATCTCATAAGTCTCCTTCATCACCTAAAGTGGGTATAATGTCTGCCTGCCGATAATGGTCTTCATCTGAGAAAAATGGTCACATCTGAACAAATAATAATAATGCAATAATCAGTGGCTCAAAACAATTGGTGTTAGATTCTCATGGAGAGGGGACAGGTAGGTAAGAATGGAAAAAAGGGGGAAGGGAAGAAAGAAGGAGGACAAAAATGGAGGGGGAAGGACAGGGCAAGGGTGGAGTAAGGAATCAACAAGGATTAAGAAACAAGGTGGAAGATATAAACATAATCCAAATACAGACTCCAGACATTAATACTTATGTTTTAAGCACAGACAACTGCAATTCCTCATCTGTATTTAGACCTAGAAGTTCCTTATTATCTATTTCCTAGATGAGGGCAGCTTCACACCTCCTCAGTTTTAACTCCCTTTTCAATCCCTTCCCGTGTGTGGGCACATGTTTAAACCCACTATATTTCAGCTTGATTTAATCTTGCCTGTGTTCTCTAGCTACTACATATGTGGCATCTTGATTCTTTATTATCATGAGGTGTTGTAGTATCCTCTTATGGAGTGCAAAGTGATACTCCCTATATACATTGTGGGGCATAGACATTCTAATATATACAGCACAAAAGCCATCTTACAAGTTATCTTCTCCCCAATGGTAACTATTTTCCTACACTTGTTGTCATATTCCCTTCTGTTCTGTCCATGTTTGCATGCTTTGTATTGGATACATTTAACACACCCCATTGTAGGTTTTAACCAGGTGCCACTTTGTTTTGCTTGTCTCACTTCACTCTTAACCAAATGGTCTCTCAATCATACTGCCATCTAAAGCATATTTTAGGTTTCTTTTCCACTTGATTCTCTATAATCGGGTCACTTCTAACCAGGTGCCAATGTTTATTTAGGGTTGTTCTCATCAAAGGATTCTGGTTATTGAATGTTGTTTTAAATGTATGATGTGTCCCACTCCCTGTCATCTTAGTCTGTGAAAAAGGGGCCTTTTCTCTCTTAATGTTCCTAGCTCTTTTCACTCCTGAGTATACTCCTGTTGTCTAAATCTAGCAAACATATATTTCCCTGTTTTTGCATTCTCATTGTCAGTGCTACAGAGTGTTCTTTCCCTATCAAATTCTCCATACAGAATATTCATAATTCAAACATTAGGATGAAAACTGTGAGCATGGAGGGTACTAAACATTGCTGTAAGTTTTCATACACTATTGTAATCAGCCTCTGTTCATTAACCCTTATCAACACCTCCAAGAATTAAATTTCACTTCTTTTTATTTTATGTGCAAGCCCTAAGTTCAAACCATTCTAATTCACCTCTTTAAAAAACTATTCAGCTGACTCTTGGCTACCTTTCCATCTCAACAATAAATATTCAATAAACGTTATCTAGAGGTTGACATGATTCAACAATCTTTTGTAATTAGGGTCGCTGAATACCTGCTCCTCCCACAAGCCAATATGCAGATTAGCATAGCTGGGGGCAAAGCAGATGCCCATCACAGTCTATCTAATGTGCATAAAGATCTCATCATTGAAAGCAAACATGTTCTCATTTAAACAGAAATCAATCATATGTATAAGCATCTGGATGAGCTCAAGAAATTAGCAGGTTTCATCCTCAGGAAAGGTTTTACTACTCTTATGTCGTCTGAATGCCTGCTACAAGTGTAGAGTGGTATAACATCCAAAATAATGGTGAGGGAGCGAGTTATAGGTACCTCAGAGCATGAATTATAGTTATGTGAGCTAACCATACCTATAACCGCTCAATTTCTATGGTTTTGTGCAAGTAAATTCAGAACTTAAGTATTATGTCCCTTTAACCTATGTTTTTTTAAATTAATTTCTATGTTTTTTCATTTAGTTTTTGGTGTAAATCCATTTAGTAGTTTTGGGGTTATTAAAGGTTAAATAATATAGATATCTAAGGATGTGGATTATCCGCAGACCTAACAGTCCCCATAGTAATATCTGATTGGCTGCCAACACTTCAGCCAGGAAGTGTTGCCAGTCATTTTGGACTCACATTTAGCCGAATCCCTAAAAAACAAAAAAAACAGAAAGGGAGCAGGTTAGAAATACCCTAACTCCCTTGCCTTGGTCCTGGGATCCACCAGGACTGTAAAGTATTTTTTAAACATTTTCGACAATATCCGTGGGACACCATGCTGCATATTAATATTGCCCATTGGGGGCCAGGTCTCAGGGACATCCCCATTATAATTAATACAGAGGGGTCACATGCGCCTCCCCTCCTATGGCTTTAAAAAGCTGTAGGGACCACCACCTCCCAGGGGCTACATTAATAAAATTGTTAGGGTAGCCTCACTGCCCCCCACCCGTGGGCCTGGTTTGCTCAACCAGGGTTCAACAGGGGGCACATGCCAATGTCAGCATCTGTCACTGTGGGATCAAAGGGGCTTTGGAGGGATAACTTGAGGAAATTTAGCACATTTAAATAGATGTTGGCAGAGCTAACTGCCCGGCTCCTGACTCTGAGTCTGTGCTTCAAGGCGCACTGTGCCAGCGCACACTATCCTGCGTTCACATTAAAGTTGGTGCCCTGCTTATGAACACATTAAACTTTGGCGAGTTTTTATTAACTTCAAGCATTTAAAGCCTTATGCTCATTTGAGGCAGAAACAGAGTTTTATTCTTGGAGAACTGCAGGCCAGACCCAGCGGACAACCCTCGCTGTGCATGGCCAAAGGTCGTGGGCAGCGTGGGGTTGGGTGGCTATCGGGGATGGTCTCAAGGCCTGGCCACAGGCCTGGCCTCCAGCCAATCACTGCTGCACATGGCTGAAGGCCGTGCACAGCATTTGGTTGTGTGGTAACAGGGGTTGTTTGCAGGGAGTGGAAACTGTGTGTAGCATGTGGTTGAGTGGTTATAAGGGTTGGCCACAGGGCCTGGCTGCAGGCCAGGCCCTGCAGCCAACCCCCACTGCACATGACCAAAGGCCGTGTGCAGTGCCAGTTTGGAGGGCTATAGGGGGTGGCAGTGCACGGCCTTAGGTTGGTTTAATGTAAAGTAATTACCTTAAAAAAACATAGACATTCACTGAAAAAACAAAGGTTAAAGGGATATTGCAGTTAGGAAATAGAATTTAAAAATATCTAGAAGTTCAATTAAAAAAACAAGGTTATAGTGATATTAAATAAAGTTAGGCTCATGTTTCACATGTACAAAACTACTGAAATTCAGCAGTTATAGTTACCTGAGCAAACAATATATATATATATATATATATATATATATATATATATATTACCATTAGGTAGTTATAGTTAGGACCTAGTTTACATATAAAAAACTTTGTTTACTTATCTATATCGCTGCATGACGAATCTTAACAAAACGTTCCACAAACATTTGCCAGTCACGTCAGCTGCTGTTTAGAAAGTTTCAGGGTGATCAATCCAAGGGGGTGGAGAAAAAGGGGGGTCCTAAAAAATGATTTACCCTTTATTTTTCAATAGGGATTTTGAACAGCAGTAGCTCAGAACTACTGGATGGCATTCCACCAAGTTTGTCAGAAAGGTAGGTCCTGGTTCAGAAAGCAACCTTTTTTGGTTTTTGTATAAATCTGTTCAGTAGTTTTAGAGAAATTGAAAAAAATTCATATTGGTATACAAATGGACGTGAAGAATTAGCGACCCCTCCCGATCTCTTGGTAAGAACAACTAAGCCTTTGAAGTGTTGTCAGCCACCTGGGTCTCGGCTGAAGCTGAGTCCCAGAAGAAGATTATAAAAAATGCAAAAGGGGCCATAGTACGAACACACTGACCCCTTAGCTCTGGTGCTGGGGTCCCAAAGCAACCCCTACAAGGCTAAAAAGCATTTTTTTTTTTTTTTTACTACAAATTCGCAATGGGGTCTCCCCGCATCCCAGGGACCACCACTCCCAGGGCAAAAATGCTTTTAATAAGTGGGGGAGGCCCAATGGCCTACCCCACTGCCCTTGGTACCACCACCTGCCTGGGGCTTTTTGAAATATGAGTGGGGGGCCACTCAGCCCCGTGCACCAGGGATAACCACTTCCACAAGGGGCATATACTCAATAATGTAAAGGGTGCCTGTTTCAGACTTCCATTAGCCCCAGGGATCACCACCTCCCCAATGCTATGCATACGTTGGAGGGGGGACCACACTGTCCCCCCATTAAGCCACTGATAATGTGGGGACTGCCCACTCTATAGCTGCACGAACGAAGAGCTCACCCATCAAAGGAAGCAATTAACAGTGCTCAAGTCAGCTCTGAAGGAGCAAGGAATTGGATAATTGGATTAATTAATCTGCATCAATCAGCCAGCTGTCATCCTGTGCCAGGAAAAGGGCCTGTCGTAGGTCACTCAACAAAGGAGGGAGTTCAGACCTCGGGAGACAAACCAGAGGGGAGGTACCTTTGAAGTATTGCTCAGAGGAGGCCCTGGCAGTAATGTCAGTAAGGGGCGGAGCTGAGTCCCCCAAGGCACATGTGACAAGTGACACCATATTAAGCTATCGGAATGATGGGGTCACCACCAAAAAAAACTAATGGACAGAAGGAGCTGAAGGAGCACCGCTGTCTACCCCCTGCAGGAAGTTTTGTATACCCATCCTAGGTTGGGTTGAACTCATAAAGGATAACCCCTCAAGGGTTTTGCTGTATTTGTAAGCACTCCCTAGGCTGGAGCTTTTCGTTCTTCAGCTGGGAGTGATACTCCCCCTTAAGGGAAAAGTATACGGCTACACTGTTGAGGCCTAAAAATGTGGCATGTGATTTTCCATGTGGAGAGACACTCGCTAGGGTGGAAGGTATAATGGCACATAAACAAGCGATGTCCTTTATGGACTATGTTTAAAGTGCAGTAGATACTGTTTAATGTTAATAAAAGCGCTTGCTGCAAGCACTCTCTTGGGGTGAAGATCTATAATTGCATAGTGATGCAAATATAAATGTGATGCCCTTTAGGGGCCATGGTTAAATTGTGTATTTCCTGCAAAGTGTAATCCTGATTGCACAAACCAGTCACACCTGCCTGTAACATATCCTTGCAAATGGTTTATTTGAATAATGAGACCGATAGCCACTAGTGATAAAAAAAATATATGCTTTTTTGCTAGTATTAATTGCTTTCACCCAATGTATACTCAGATATTGCATTGAGAACCAAGTGAATGTTTTTACATGTGATTGGTTGGTTTAAATATCCCGTCAGGAGAGAAAAGAATTATCACGCAGTGCCATCCAGAAGAATTTAATCACATTTTTTATATTTGTAAACTGTTGCATATTATTAAGTAGTGTGTGTTGAATTTAATAAAGGTACTGTTTCTTTTTTCAGAATAAAAAGCACAGACTGGACAATCATTTATTGAGTGCTACTATTGTGTATTTGTGAATTGTGATTACTAGCCCACACCACCTCTCTTGAGTAGGCCTTGGGCTGCGCTGCTTCCCTACCTTGTGAGAGTCAGGTGCTACAATGGGGTGTTTGGTTTTCAAGTAGAGCACAAATGAGGACCCATTACTTGTGCAGGCCACACAAATGACTAGGCCTGGGTAGAGTTTGCATAGTTGTGCCACCCAGAAGTCTGCAAAGTGGTAAAAAAACTCTGCCATGCTACACATAGTTCCATGAGCAGGCAGAGCTTCCCAGCGGGCCTGTTAGTGTTGCATTTTACATCTTTCACATCACGGACAATGTTTGTGCATTCAAAATCATGTGAGAAGGGCATCACCCGGTTCGCAATGGCACATCCATTTTGTTTTCTTATTCTTTTCGTACTCGTGGGCCTGTTTTTTTTATTCCTTCTCAATTTTTTCAGTCCTCCGCCTTCCTAATTTATCTACCCCTACTTTTTCATTTTATTGTATTAGTGTGTTTTTATCTATGTGTATTTAATGTTTGTTTTTCTTTTTTTCGTGTTTTTCATGACTTTTTGTATTTTTGTTTATTTTTATATTTTTTCCTTCCTTCCTTCCTTCTGTCCTCCATTCCTTCCTACCTTCCTTCCTTCCTTCCTTGTTCCTTCCTTCCGTCCCTCCTTCCTTTCATCCTACCAACCTTGTCCTGTTTCATTTCATTGCCCCTCCCAGCACCATGGCAGAGCAGGGTGACCAGGGGAGCAGCGACACCAGCCCCCCAGAACAGCCAACAGCAGCAGCCACCTGCCTTGTGAATAGCTGCGCTGCCAAGGGGGTGCAGTCCTGGGCAATATTTTCAGAGGTGGAAGTGGAGGCACTTGTTTTTTTCATGCAGTACCACCTCCCTTCCATGCTGGCAGCAGGTTTCCAGACCTGGAAGTGGATACCTTCTGCTGGAGCATCATCAGCATTGGGGGAGGGTAAGCAAGTGTGTGTGGTGCACCAGCGAATCCCAGTGCACGACCTCACAACTGACGCACCGCTAGAATATCTTTGACTGGGAGAAGGACCTGCTCAGCCTGCTTGGCATCAAGATTAAGGGGCTTGGTCAGTATTAATTATTTTTTGTGTTTCTGTTTTACAATGCTAACTTTTTTTCCGAAGAGCATGCTGCTCACACTCAAACTAAGTTATGTTTAGTTTATGTTAATAATATTATTATATGATCCATTTTGAGGAAGGCAGGTGCTCAACGCTACCTAATCATTCTTGTCAGTGCTCACTTTGACTAATTATTTAAGAAGCCATTGCAGACTCCTCTGTCCTCCTGTCAGCGTAGTGAATTAGTGATATCAGTGAGTTAGCATTCTATGTGACTTTGTTTATGTAGCTCGTACAGTCCCAAGCAATTTCACAGTGATGTGTAGTACTAGTATACATCTCTACATTGTAAAAAAGGAAGCCTGAGTTGGTTCATTAAGGGGGTTGACAAATGAGAACAGAAAAAAAGATAATTAATTGCAATGCATTAGTTCTAATATTGCCAACTTAACCATAGTCGATACTAGTACAATAGGGACAATGTTACTATGTTTGCCTGTTATAATAATTTTATAGAGATTAACTGTACCACCATTTTTTTTTATCTTCTTTCAGTTTTACATCAGCACCCAGGGTCAAGAAGAGGGACAGCAGAGAAGCAGGTTAGGGAAGATCTGGAGAGAAGGTGTCGACAACCACCACCACTTTTGAGGGCTCCGCTCATCCCAGTATGTATTATTACTTATTATTATTATTTCACAAATGTTTACCTCTGCTCACTATTATATACTACTTTTAATTATGCCTTGTTTATTTTATTTTATTTGTTTATTTTTTTGTCTCCTTTTTTTTCCAACTTCCCTATCCAATTTTTGTTTAATTCCTGTTATTCCTGGTTTATCTCTTTTTTTTCCTATTTTCTTGTTGGCTTTTGTTTGGTGGCTGAAATATTCCTGTCTGTACTAGTCTGTAGATTTCATCTGCTTTGTTGGTATTCTTTCCCTCTCCCCTATATATCTTGTGGCACTCTGAGACTAAGAAAAGGTTTTTGGTATCCTACTGTCAACTGTGAAGATTGTACAGCAACTAAGCTAGTATTTTAAATAGTATTCTCCATGTATGTTTATTGAGAAGGCTTTCTTTTGTTTACAAGAGAGTGGCCATGGTCATGGTCTTGCTTCCCAACCACCAATGTTGTGCTGTGTAATTCATTAATACAGTTTGCCAACAGTTCCGAAGGCAGTGCAGCATGGCTAGAAAGTATGAAATCCCATTGCATTTGGCAACCAGCAACATATGGCTTTCATTGATTATTATTATTCCACCCCTTCATTGCACTTCAATGATTCAGGGTCATCATCGTCATCATAGCCTAGAGCTCTGCCCCTCCATTACGAAAAGTTTTTGGTTGGCTTGACTACCAACTTTTCTAACATTTTGAACTTACAAAATGCCTAGAGTGATATTTTTTATAGAAGAAACTGCAGTTCTATTTTCCGGTTGTATTTTTTTGATAAAAGAATTTAAGGGGCGGCATATCTGTATTCTAAAAAATGTATAATGTTTTTTTCTAGCCACACTAACTAACAGTCAGTTGAAGGTGAAGAAGGGGCGGCAGAGACGGCAGTGGTAAGTCACATTGCCTGCTTATTGATAATTATCATTTTACTCATGAGCTACAAGGGCATTGTCGTGATTTGTGATCTTGAACCCCCCGCATTACCAGCTACAGTGGCCTCTTCTGTCTGCAATGCAGCACTAGCTCACATATAATTTACACAAAAAATGATGGCTTCATGGAAATAGGAAAGACCAGAAAGTTAAAGGATGGTTGAAATGAGTGAAAGAAAATAATTTTTGGTGGGTAGAAGGATGCATGGGTGAGTACGGGAAAAATGAATGGATGGCTGAAAGGATGATTGAAAGAAAGGGTAGATGCTGCCATGATAGAAAATAGATTGGACATTTTTGTGAAAGACTCAATGAGAGAAAATACAGCTTAAATCATGGTGGCTATAGGTGAATGTGGTAGGAAGAATGAAATGATGATTGAATAATTGCTTGGATGAATAAACAAGGGAGCTCTTCTGAGAAGGGGTATGCTTCTCACCTACACCATTTACTTTGTTTTATGGTTATTAAAGCTATGGTTAAAAATGGAAGGTATTTTCATTTTAGATCTAATCCCCCGACTCACTATGGCCCAGATTTAAGAGGGCCTAGCGCCACTTTAGCTCCGACTTAGAATCATTTTTTTGGTTCTAAAGCACCACTAAGGTGGTTGTTCTATAGTAATAGTTCTACCTTACCCTGCAGTAGAGTAAGTCAAGTTTCCTTTTCTTACTGCCAAGCAAATTAATTTTTGGAAATTATTTGTGGTGGTGGGTGAGGCCCCGTGACAAATTTACAAGGTGGCATACTACATGCATTGCTCCACTTTGTAACCCTTTGAGCTACATTAGGCATGCGCCATGCATAATGTATGCAAAAGGGTCGTCCCCCATTAGGGGGGTAGAAAAAATGGTGCAGAGAAATCTAAGTGATTTCTCTGTGTCATTTTTTTTGTTGCCATTTTTAACTCTAGATCAGAACAGGCATTAAAAGGAGCATGCCATTGTTTTCAATGGGCCTCTTTCTAGTATTCAGAGTTAGCACATTTTGGCATTAACCCTGGACAGTACATCAATAGCAACAGAAATTCTGACTCTATTGCCCCCTGCCCTGCACCATAGTGCGCCGTATTTCAAATATGATGCACACATGGTGATGGTAGGGGGGTGCAAGGGGCCTCAAGAATATTGTGGTGCCACTTTTCTTAAATCTGGCCCTATATTTGTGAAGTGAAGCCGATATGTATCCTACCTATCATCATTCATCAACCCCTTCCCTGCGCATGGCATTTCGTCATCTATGAGTGATGTGCAGCATGATTCAATTCGTGCCTGCAGTGTTTGCTGTGCACTGTACGTATGCTTCAGTTAATGCAGCATTTACAAAGTTTTCAATCCATTCTCGGTATGTGCTACATTTTTATGGCCATGTGAAGTGATTCTAATATATATGTGTCATGGTTTCCCATAACTGATTTATTTTACGCCTGTTCAGGTTTTTCCCTTTAAACTTTTATCTACTACAGTGAATGAATAAGCCAAAGCTTAGGCACATGAAGATTTGATGATTAGTAACACCCCCTCTTTTCTATAGTAATAGTTCTACCTTACCCTGCAGTAGAGTAAGTCAAGTTTCCTTTTCTTACCGCCTAGGAAATTAATTTGTTGGAAATTATTTGTGGTGGTGGGTGAGGCCACTGAGTAAAGTGGGACTTAGGGCCAGATATACAAAGCCGATTTGCATTTCTTAATGGTCCGAATCAGTATTTCAGGCCACTAATAAATGCAAACTGGGCTTTTCTAATGTACAAAGCCCTTGAAGGAATCCCCAATTGCGATTTCTACCCTGATTTCCAGAATAGGATCTGCTAATAGGGATTTACTATTTGCATTTACTATTCTGATGTATCATATATTTCCAAAATGTGATTTGGGCGATTTTACTAGGTGTAATTTAAAAACAAAACATGAACGTGCATTTTTCAATGCAATAGAGAACACACATGCCCCTTAGGCAGATGTGTGCTCTACAGGTGCACCTCTATTTTTGGGGTGCACCAAGGGGGGGCTTTTTCCCATTGTCACCCTGGCAATGCAAAACTGTCCCATTGACCAAAATGGAATGGGATTTCTTAATGCCCACTGCTACACATACAGATTGGGACAATTACACATATACATAACAGATGCACAGGAACATGGACCTTCTGACACGTAAACCTTCACCCCCACAACCAAGTTAGCCAGTTTACCAGGAGCAGGTTCAGTAGTGTAGGTATGCGTTTGCACATGAGCCAACTCGGTGAGGGCACAAAAATAGGTTTGCATAGAACTTGTCACAGATGGGATAATTGTGCATTGTCAATTGTGAACACTTCAGTGCTGCCAAGTTATGGAGATGTGTTATACATTGTCACCTAGCCAAATCATAGGGCCTCACGGTTGTATTTCACATGCAATTACATATGACTAATTGGATGGGATGTTCAGGCCATATAGTGCAACTGTGTTACCACCACAGTGGAATCAATTGTGTGTGTGGAAGTATCATGTCACCTCCAGTGAAGGCACATGGACACTTTTTCACATGACATAATGCATGGGGGTACACAATGAACTGCAAGTTTACAAATATACTGCTGATATCAGGTCAATTAGCCAAACACCAGTTTTGATAGTTAAACAACCCAATGCAGAAAGAACATCCTAGAAGCCTAGGATCCCACACAATAATACAAACACAGATGAGTCACAGATGACACAAGATAACAACTGCCATGCAAAGTGAAAATCAAGGTACAAACAACAACCAAATATTTACCCTAATTTTCTCTTTCAGCTGATCAGGGTTATGGGACACGCACCATAGTTGAGAGGACGTTTGGCATCCTGAAGTCCAGATTCAGGTGCCTCGACATCACCGGAGGCAGACTCCTATATTCACCTGAAATGGTCTGCAAGATCATTTTGACCTGTGCCAGCCTGAGCAACATTTGTGTAAGGAGGAGCATTCCCCTCTATGAACCAGACCCACAAATGCCTGAAGAGGAGAAAGAGGAGGATGCTGTCCGTGAAAATGAGGGGGACCATTCAAACACTGCAGCAGGGTTGTGTCAAAGAAAACACATTGTACAAAACCTCTTCTAACTGTAGTCACCATCACCACTTTGTTATCATATGTCATTAAATACCTACCTTCATCACTCAATCATGCTCTGGGTCATTTTTATGTATCACATTATCCCTCGGAATCATAATCAGAGTTTAGCCTCATGGAGCATTGCAGAAATACAGAATAGGATACTGAAAAAGCCACATCAGATTTGATGGGTATGAATGTACACCCAACATCACACACAGTGTAAATGACACATTTCCTGTCTATTTCACATGTGAAAGGCAATATCAGAGGACCACAGCTAAGAGACACATCCATGTTGCCAACATGGCCCATTGCAGCACATGACACACAACTAAGACACCATCAATCATAAGGAAAAAAAGTGTCTCATAAATGAGGCAGTGGATGTGCTATTGCATTGGGAACAGGAATGTATGACCAGACCCTTGACACCAGTAAATGTGACATCAGCTATCTGTGCAAGGAGCATGTGTGACAGGAAGTCCATCTAGGCTTCAAATGGTTAGCATGAGTACCCCAAGTATGACAAGCATTGCTCACAAAACATGCCCTGCGCAGTCCATCCCAGGTATTAAGTCCTGCCACTCACAAGTGTTAAGTCTCTCCCCACACTTTTCTAGGGGGGCCTGTAATGGACTATCTGTAGCCTGAGATTCCTCAACTACACACACCCAGACTCCCATTCTGATTCTTGTGTGCTTCCCACTTCAGGATGGCATGCCATAGTCATAGTTCATCGGTCTGCATGGAATTCAGGTCAAATATTGAACTGCTCGGTCGTTGGTAAGACCTGTAATCAGTTGTCCATTGCTTCCCACGTGAAAGGTCTACTTGGCCCTTTAAACTTGACTCTCAACTCCACAACTTGAGAGAAACTGAAGCTGCACACACCTGTGAGCACTACCATGCAGACCAGACATTTGACTCTGCCCTGCCCTTGCTGCTGCCTGGAACTGCTTAGAAGCTGCCATTTTCTGAATCTTCTTGTTGTGCATCTGCGTAAAAATCACTTGTGTACCAGAGCCCTTGGGGAATTGTGTAACAGTGCAGAGCACAGCATAAACTGTTTTTTGATCCCACAGTGTTGTTCCTGCTTGTCCCAATCAGAGTCTGCTCACTGTATATTTGCCTTGTTCATGTTTGTTCCTGACAGAGCCTGCCTCCTGTTAGCCAGACTGATTCCAGTGTTTGCGTTAACCATAGAGGTTCCCTGTGGCTTCCTTTGTCTCATAGTTGCTTTCCATGCCCTCTGTTTCCTCCTGGGGTATTGTGTCTGGTAGGTCTACAATGAATCCTCAAATGTACAGTATAGTTTAATCATTTTACTTATCGTATTCTGTTCTGGGACATGTATTCAAATGGCCTACTCCAGCCTCCATCCCTTGTCTGGTTTTGCATGCATTCATTAGTGCCAAACAGTGTCAGTGTGTTATGGCTGTATGCATGGATTTGGTACGGTGCCTACAGCAAAACAAACAGGGGTTGCCAATGTGTATGTAAGGACAAAACATGTGTGTGCCCTGACGGTCTAGACACAGATTCACTTCTGTCGCCATCTTCTGATGGGGCTTGCATGGTGACCAGCTGTGAGATCAATCAGCACAGAGGCACCGATGTTCCCTGTTGCAGTGGGAATTTTAGAGCCCACCCTGTGTACAAATGTTGTGAAGAAACCTGGCTGTTTCACATTTCTGATCCATAACGTATTAGAGCACCAGGGTTGCTCTGTCGTCAGCCTTCTAAAAGTTCTGCTGTGCCATAGCTGGGCTATCACCATGTGTGTCATTAGTTTATCTTTGGCTTTAGGCCAAATCTGCTTTGAAGGATACTCTTTTAATTGAGGGAATGGCTCCACAGACTCATGACTAGACCTACATGTAACTACGACAACATGGAGGCCAATACTGACACAGGGTACACATGGCCGCACACTTGAACTGGACACCTTTGTGCAATTAACCACTGGAAATATGTGAACACATGCAGCATGGTCTGCTGGTCCTCCACAGCCACAGGAGAAACATAGGTCATTTATATGACTCACACTGTGGTGTATCAAAACATTTTTGGATTGGAGTTGGGACTCTGTGTCACAAACACTGTACCTACCTAGCATGTTCAAATGCTTGACTCATGGTTAGTATGCACACAAGTGACCATAAAGTGGGATCCAACATTCCATCACATGGGATGGACTACATTTTTGACATTGTCATTATCAACCATCATCTATCTATCATGTGTATAGTTTGTGATGGTAGAAGTTTGGTCCCCAAAGTCATGAAAGTTCACACAGCATAAGACGCAACAAATATGACCAAGACATATCATGACTCATGTACCTCAATGAATAGCATCTGATGGTTATCCACAATTACAACACATGCATATAAGCACATTATGCAAAACACGTCTTGTGACGTTCACACAGAGGCACAACCACAATTGAAATAACCAATTCACAGACATAAACACACAGGCCATGAGTGAATTCTTTAAGTTGTATAGCCTTGCTGTCCTCTATTGATGCAACACCTGCTCAAACTAGGAAATACCAATTTTAATTCCAAAGGTTTGTGTTGCTGTTGTGTCAGTTAAGAGTGCTAATCCAGCACAACAACATGAGTATTATGGTCCACAGTAATGTGATGTACCACATGTGCCCAAACACTTGAAAACACATGGCAGGCCATAACATCCTATCTTTGTATAATTATAGCCTTCATGTATGTTAAAAAATAGAAAAATGACACAAACACAAAAAAGACGTGTATTTGTCAAAATATGACACATATGCGTTAAAAAATGATGTTTACACCCATTATACATCGATTGGTCCCTAGCGTTAATTTCAACACTGCTCCCCATGAAATCGATTATCCATGAAAAAAATATTGATCCTTGAATGCAGGGGAATTTTCAAAAAATATTGACTCAAAGCTGGTAAACGTCATCAAATTCCACTCATCATAATAAAAACACACCGCATTTGAGATAGGAAGTGATGCAATAGGATATCCTGTTTACAGAAATGGTACAGTGGGTGTACTTTCACTTTCACTTTGCAGTCTGTGATTCTTCTAAACTGTGTGGCTGTGTAGAGAGTGGTCTCTGTTAATATTGTGCCTTTGTCTCCTGTGTGCCTTTTCCATTGTCATCTGTTGTTATTGTAAGTGTCTGTGTAAATCATTGTAAGCGTGTTTTTGTCATTTTTTTGTGTTTAAATTTGTCTTTGTACTGTTTGGAGTGTGTGGTGGGTATTGTTAGTTGGGGTATTGTTGGGCTGTTTGTGGGTTCTTTACGTTTTATTTCCATACCTCCTTTCTCTGTATTTCCCTCTTTTCCCTCTCCTATCTCTATTATTTTTTAGATGTTGGGAAGGCCACGTCTGGGGAGAATGGGTGAGGAGGAACTGGGGGCTTTTATTCGGCTGGTGTGCCACTTCCTCCCCCTGAAGTTAGAGGCTGGTGTCAGGGTGATACAGGGGTATCACACCGAGGCTAGGAGGCTCAGGTGGTCAAAGGTGCTGTTCCACCTAAAGAGAGTGTTGAACAGCCAGCACAACGACCACCAACTAAAGCATCGCTGGGCTGACGTGGTGGCCAGAGAGCAAGACCTGCTGGACCACCTGGGTGTGGTGATTGGTGGCCCTGTTGGTGAGTACAAATTAGACTAATGTGTACAGTAAAATGCTCTGTAGTGGCAGTAGCAGATTTTGTGACATGCTGCATGCAAAGTTTGTGGACATGTGGAATGTAAGTTTAACTAACATTGGCCCTGATTTATACAATTTTTGCTATGCATTACCATCATTTGTTGACGCAAAAGCTGCACAAACTTACAAAAGATAACTTTATCTTGTAAATTAGTGATGCTTTGACGTCAATAGATGATGGTAATGTGGCACAAACAAAAGTATTATTCAGGGCCTGTGAGTGTACGAGGAATGAGAGGTATTTGACATGCTAATGCAAGTCCCCAAATTGTATGATACATGTCTGAACAGTATTCATGGTCATACGACGTACAAAGATCTTCCTAACCTCTGGTAATATCTTAGGGTGATATTTCAACTTGGTTTGTGCAGCATTTAAATTAATTATGGATGCCAAAGTAATGCACACTTGAAAATATCTAAATATTTTGTGCTACTTTCCATAGCTGTAGTGTAAACAAATGAAGCAAATGCTACACATAAATAAAGGAACATATGGCCGTAAGTTCATTATTTCTTTGTGTTTTATTTGCCTTGGGCACAATTGCTGGTACAGAGCTGGTGCATTTGCCATCTGTGTCACTTTATAGCCAAACAATTTTCTAAAGTTAATGGGTCATCATGGGATCCTGAATTTTGAGAACCCATGGTCACAAATAATTTATTTGCATGATGTTGTGCAAATGACCAAGACTGTTTCATCATACATTTAAAGTGACAAAATAGTGTGGTAGTTTACATTTGGTACACCCCTGCTGATCTAGTGCAGCATATGTACAATTGTTAACTTCTCAGTATGAAGGCTATCACAGACATGGGTGTATGCTCAGATCAGCAGGCCAGCATTCCTGTGAGTTTGGCCATTCCCAAGGTGCATACAAATACAGACCTACGTCATCAAGATTGCCGCAGTAGAACATTTGCTAAACCATGGTTCAATTAGGGGACACTGTCAGTTTGATTGTATAACCACAGATCACCCAACTTGGCAAATGTAAGATAATGAGTGTGGCTAAGTGTGATCTACAATGCCTGATATAGGTACACAGGGTCCTGAGTAACACATTTCAGGTGCAATGACTACACCTGTACCCATGCATTCTGTCAAGGATTATCAAATTAGACACTGTCAGCATATATTTCTTTGTTGTTTTGATTTACATTAATGACCAATCCATGTTTAGCATAACATTGTCATCAAGTAACACACAGGATCCCGGCCATCATGGCGTTATAGGGGACATATACGGCTCTGGGTACACTGCTAATGTGGCATATGTAACCTACATACAACACAGGCACACATAAAATGGACCATAGAAAGCACAATAATTCCTGAACTAAACTCAACCCACATGAGCATCACACAGTAACTCATTGTCCCTTGATGCACAAGCCGCAATACCTGAGTGACTGGTATTGCAGTGCACCATGAATGTTGTTTTGCATGTCTCCCATAACAACAAATGATTAAATGGAGTATCCCCTAGAAATAATTCTGCACAAAATTGAGTAATCATGTTTCGCACCACATGATTGTCAGGGCCTGTGCATGTGTGCATATGTGTGTCTATCACTCACTGGAGTGACAGGGTCAATGCATGTTTGCAGTAGTATGTCTGTTGGGGTGTCTACATGCCTGATGTCCTGCTCTATCATATAAAATGTCACACGCCATAATTTTTTGATCCAAGTTCTGTACAGGGAGCAGACATTTTGCACATTTCACCCTTCCATGTTTTACAGGTGGACCATCCCCCTACACAATTGGTGAAGTGGCTCGATTTGCGGACCCAGACATATCCAGTAAGTGTTGATATGTTTCTCCTGTGTTGTGTTTGCAGCTGTTGTGTGATTGACTCCTGTGTGTTGGACTCATTGTAAGGTATGATGTGCTGGCACATGATCTGATATGTGACTTGACTGGAGTTTGACATTTTGTTCCATGTTTGAGTTGGACAATCTGTGGCGGAGAGTCACATATTGGGAGTAGAGTGCTGTGCTATAGGCATGGGCAGGTGAACAGGGTGATATTTGTTGCTACATGTATGCCAATGATTAATTTGGAGGTGGCCAGTTTCATGATTTAGTCAGCAAGTCATACCCTGATTCACACAGACCAGTGATGCCGAAGTCTTACCCACAGACTTGAGCATCCTTGTTAACTAATGAACAGGTAGGACTGCATGTTTGACTTCCTAGCAGCATTTAGCTCCACATGTTGTGCTCTGTTTATGTGGCACTTGAGTGAAATGTCATAGGCATTGATGCAGCTCAAACCCAGATGGGTGCTTGCATCTACGTGCTTGTTTTTGGAAAGGTATCAGTGAGATCAAATGATGTTGACAATTGCCCACAATTAGGAACATAAATGTGGATGTGATTGTCCAGTGTTTGAGTCAATCCTAGTTGGCAGCCCTCCTTACCTGTGGTGGACTGACTAAACCCATGGGCAGCTCTCCAAAGTTTCCTGGCTGTCCTTGATGTTTGAAAGTATGTGTTGCATGTCCATCATCGCCTGAGGCACAGGGTTAGGGTTATGAAATATGTGTACCTAGGTGTGAGCATCCCAGGGTAGACGACAGACATGTAATTCCAACATTCATTTGTTCCAACCTAGGATACCCCCTCATGATCAGCAACTGTATACTGTCCAGGCAATTCCATTTACAAATCACAGGTCTTGTGGGCCTTGATTGTCATCCAGAAGATAGACAATAGTTGGCCTGTCACTTGTGGAATACTTGCAGCATTTGTTACGTGACTAATAGCAGTACAAAGAGGCAAAAATCATTTAACTAGGTACACACCTTGTTGTGCATTGCTGTGCTGTTAGATAGTAGATGTGTGTGCTGCGTTGGCATGTCATTCCTCAGGGACATTCTATTATTTGTACTGTGATTTGGACTGTATGTGCTATTTTTGAGGAAGTGTTGGAATATCATCTGTAGATGTATCACACAGTGATGTCACCCATGAGATCAGGGAATTCCAGATGCGGGCAATGCATTATCGCCACATACTAGATGTGGAGTCTGAGTTCCGCAATATGGCACAGCTTTATCACCATGAGAGAGCCACAGAGGTCTGGAGGGCATTTGCCCAAGGGGGGGCAGCCTTGCCCACAACAGCCACCACCACCAGCACTACAGCTCAGACCACAGTCGCCCAAAAGATAACAGCCACTGTTGCAGGTCCGTCAACCTCATCTGCTCCAGGCCCACAGACAGCAGCACCTGTACCTCCCCCAATAAGCACAGCACCGGCAGCAGCAGTGCCATCAACTAGTGGAACACAGACAACCCCAGCTGCTGTGATTGACAATTCAGAATTTTAGTCCATGAGACGTGACATGCAACGGCTGTTGCACAGGATGGACAGGCTGCAGCAGGAGGTGTCCCGCAATAGCAGGAGACTGCAGGGTATTAAGAAGATCCTGCAGAGGGCCAATTTGTGACTTATGGATCCTCAGCCATGATTCCCTCCCATCTCTCCTCTTTCCTGGTTCTTATTTTTAGTGGGTTTAGAGGGCTTAGTGTTAGGTTAAAATAGGCTGTTAGTTTAGTTAGTATAAGTGGGTTGGGGTGGAGGGGGTTAAAATATTACATGTGTTTTTTTGTGGGTGGGTGGGTGTTGGATGATGTTGGGATTTATGTGTATCAAAAAATAAAAAATGTAAAATATATAAAAATATGACAAAAAATAAAACCAAAAAATATATATTTGTTTAGGATAAGATAGTATGTGTTTAGTTTAGTATATGTTGCCCTACATGTGTCCCTTCATATAAGGGGGGTGGGGGGTTGATGTTTAGAGTGTTTAGTTAAATGTGATAGGCAAGTTTATATTAGGGTAGTTAGGGCCAGTTGTGGGTAATGTGAAGTTAGGATAGGTTAGGTTAGTTAAGGTGTTTCCCCTAGTTTGAGTATCCTTTATTACTGTTAAATAAAGTTTTAGGTACTCCTTTACAGTATGTGTCATATGCTTGGGGATCAGGGCCTTGGCGTGGGTGAACAGTGTCAATTTAATATTTGCATTTGTGTTCCATCCTGCATCTAAATCCCATTATTGACATGGTTATTCACAATTCCTAATGTGCAGTCACATTGGCTGTTACACCAAAGCTACTTCTATATGCATCTGCCATCCATTGCACCCACCACTCAAGGTTACTATGGTTCCCAATGTGTTGTGAAGTTTTGATGTGTTTTTAAATCTGTCATCGTTTGAGTCCTGATTTGGAATCTTGGGCACTATGGCACATCTGCTTGCAGCCTGATGTTCATGTGAACCCTGATAAGCAGAGTGATGTTATAATCTTATGTAGTATTGTATATATAAATCACACCTATAATTTCTTACATTATACTCCCAGGTCACATATTTGTCCATACCCTTGTACACATCCATTCCTGCTGTATGGTGTGTGTGTGTGTGTGATGAAAGTTTATAGTCAGATGTCACATGGATAAAGATTGTCTTGAAGGAAATGTTGGCCACATTGATTTTCAGCTTATACATATCTTGAAGCAGACTTTTTCAGTCTAACACCACAGCATTATACTGTTTGTTTTTAATTTACTCCAGAAATAATCCTCAGGAAGTGCAGATGATGATACAATCCAGACCCCAGTGCATAGTTATCAGCCCACATTCTTTCTACACTGTTGTATTGACATTCTATGGCCATTGACATGTGACATACATCACTAATGCCCTACACAGTTTATATGTCACATTACACAGAGACAAAGTGGTTGTGTAAGTGCTATTTATTTTAAAGTGCTGTAGTGCAATAATTATATAGTTCAGGATTGTGAGTCCATTAGGGTGACGCCTTCTATTGTGATGCAACACAAGTACAATGGGACATGTCATTGGACATGGTGGGGTGAAGTGTCATACATTGCAGAGGAACATGAATTGCCAATGAGGTAGTGACAGACAATTACAGTGCATAGTGTCAAGGTAAATAGTGTGCTGGAGAATAGTGCATGTGACCAACTGTAGCAAGACTGGCATATTAACAAGCACAGGACCTAGGATATCAGTGCCCATGTGGCATGGACTGGTGCTACTGGGTACTCCTACAGGTAAGGGTGATCTGTTCCACGTCTTTATCTTCTGATATGTGTGTTGTCTCCTCTGCCCTTGATGGTGGTGGGTATGAAGGGGCAACACACACTTCAGTGTTTGAAGACGTGAAGTCAGAATTCCCCGTAGCTGCCAACTGTGGGGCTATTAAGGGCATTACTGCAGCAAGGAGGAGCTGCTTGTTCTTGAGTATAGCAGCTACATCACTGTGGTAGGCAGCCAGGTCGGCCCTGAGGGGGTAATGATTGTATTTGTGCACGCAGTGAAAGGTTTGGGATGCCAGGTGTTGTGACAACTCCCTTACTGCTGTGGTGAATTCCCCTACACTTTGTTGTAGTCCTTGCAGGATGGATGTTAGCGCTTGCATGGCTGCTGCCTGTTCTCCAGATGACATCATGCACATACGCATCCCCTCAAGGTCGGCTGCCATATTTTGCATCCTCACCCGCACCTCCTTGGCCAGCTCCGGCCATACTCCAACAACATTCCTCTCAAAGGTGGTACCAGTGTCCTCAGAGTCCTCATCTGGGTTGGAGCTGGCAGGTTGTACTATTGGGGTGGTGAGTGGGTCCTCTCTGATGGCTGCCACTTCTGTGCTCCTCCTTGTGACTGAAGGTGGGGTCTGGGGGTTCCAAGGACATCTTGGAGGGTCTGCTGGCTAATGTTTGTCAGCTTGTCATCCTTGTCCTCAGGGAAGTCCAGGACAGGCATATCCCCAGGAGAGCCATCGTCCTCTGCAATGAGATATTGCACAATTAGTGTGTCTGTGTTGTGGCAGTTGTAATGTGACGTTACTGACTTCCTATTAGTGGAACATTGTATTCTTGGTTCCTGTTAATTCTTCCTGTCATTAAGATTAGCATTCTCCCAGGCCTATGCCCCACCTGCATTTCACATGTAGTGTGGGCAGTCTGGGGAATTGTCTGCGTCACATCCTCTAGGTGTAGGTTCTGTCAAAATGGTATGTTGCCACCTTCTTGTCCTACTCAACCCTCCGTCTACTTCCATTATCATGGTGAAGCCTTGCTCTGGGTGTGGGTGTTCTGATGGCACTTGCACCACACTTAACAATCTGGAACTGACCCAGTCTCAGATATTTCACATCCACCTATATGTTGCTGAGACCTAGCATATACTATGTATAGCATTGGCATGGCACGATACAGGTGTCAGCATTGGTAGTGTGTAATGCTGATGTTGGGGAATGTGTGCTACATTGGATTGCACTGATGGTCCTGTCAGTGTTCATTTCCTTTTATGACTGTGCAGGTGTGTTAAACTAGCTAGACACATATGTCCTCCCCCTCAATGCTGTTGTCTTATCAGTATGACAGTTGGGATGTTGCAAGATGCATTGCAGCTATTGTAACACTGGCACGGGGTAGACCCTGAAATGTGCAGCATGGGTATGACATTACTGCTGTGTACTTCATAATGTTAATAACAATACCTGATGTTTATTGCACCTATAGACATGAGCATTTGACACAATTTGCACTTTGTTAGGAATTACAGGGGATTGATAGCGTCGTCATCCTGAACCCTCTTTTTTGAATGTGTGTTTATCCAGGGGCACGTAGCTGCCATTGGCTACTTGACCTGCACACACAGCACAGGTGGTAATGGCAACTGTTGTCAATGGTAAATACCTCTTGCGGATATGGCCTGAGACTGGTAATTAAGCCCTCATTCATATAGCTACAATACCAGGTGTTGTGCGACAGCAGGACAGTTTTACGTTGTACCCTACCCTCCAGGACTGGCCTTGCCTTACCAACATCCTTGGCATGGCAGAGTACCGCCATGCAAAGATTGTTGGTGTTGTGCTGTGCCCCAGGTTTCCCCTGCACAGCCCACGCACCCATGCCGTGCCCCTTTGCCCTTTCCACTACCTGATTATCATGGCTGACATGCATTGTGTAGTAGGTATGTCCCACCCCTGCTTACAATTAACATTTATGCATTTTTGTCCCCCATGCAACTTACCCTGCATCTGTGTTGTTTCCTGGTAGTCTGTGCTGTCCTGTCCTTGAATCCCTGTGACGATCTCCTCTGGGATGATTGCTGCCACCATCTCCTCCATGTGGTCCAGGGCCACCTGCAGTGCTGGACTCCCACCTCCAGTCTGCAGTGCTGCCTTCCTGTTCCTTTCCATCTTTTCATTGGTCCTGCGCTTGTAGTCATGCCAGCGTTTCTTGCTCTCAGTGACTGTTCTCCGTACTTCTGCCACACTGTTTATCTTGCCCACAATTTGTTGCCAAATTGCCTCTCTCCTCCCAATTGGCAATTTTGAGGTGACAAAAATTTGATGCTGGTGTTCTATCACCTCTTTCACCAGTATTTCCTGCTCCTCTGCACTGAACCAGCACTTCATTTTCTTCTTCTCCCTCTCATGGGTCTTGTCTGGGTCCTCCTGACTTGTTCCTGGTCGTTTTTAGTCTTCCTGTGGTCTTTCATGGCTTCTGGGATCCATTTTGGGGCTCCTTTGCACATTTTTCTGTGTTTGTGCCGCTTTTTGATGCTATTGCGGCAAAAAAAGGCTTGTATTCGGTTTGCGATGTCCTAAACCGGATAAAAGTAATTTTTTGCTGTGTTAACGTAATTTTTCTTTATGACGTGGCACAATGGTTTGAGTAAAAAAAGTGACTCTAACCCGTGGTTTAACCACTGAGCGTCAAAGTATAAATTTGATGCCCAGGTAGCACAAAGAAATGGCGTTAGCCGGCGCTACACTTTTTGAAGCAAAACTGCGTCACCGCAGTTTTGCCTCAAAAGTATAAATATGGCCTGTAGTATCTTATTTATTATACTTCTACCTCCTTGGAGTCAGTGTTGAAAGTGAAAGGCATGTGAAGAAGAGCAGGGCCATTGGAATTAAATTGTCAACTACAGCTGCCCCAGCTGCAGACAGTCACAAAGTACCTGAAGTGCTGGCTAGCATTCCTCCATTAATTTAGCACAGCAACTTGTACTCCATAGTGGATAATACTTTGTTCATTATTGCGAGGTTATTTTTTTTGCCACTCAAAGGGGTCATTACGTGTTTTGCAGACAATAAAAGGCTGTCCACCAAACTCCTGCATTCAGGTTACCACCAGTGCGGTCCCCTTTCCGTGGGGCCCATTACAAGTTTCCTGTCAGGTCAGCGGGAGGGAACAGAGTTTTCACCTGCCGGCCCAGCAGGTAACAGCCTACAACATTGACGCTGGCTCATAATTGAGCCGGTGGCAATGCTGTGGTGCATAAGGTGTACCAGCACCCATCACACCTTTTGCTCTCTGCAAAGCAGACAGTGAAAAGTGTGACAGGCTGGTCATGGGGGCCCCTGCACTGCCCATGCCAACTGCATGGGCAGTGCAGGGGCCCCCATGGCCCCCCTGTACCCTGTCTCTGCCAGCCTTTACATGGCACGATAGGACCGCCAGCACTGCCAGACTGACATTCAGTCGTAATCTGGTGGTGCTGGCAGTCCAACCATGGCACAACTGCCACAGTTGTAATGTGGCTACCAGAAGGCCACATTGGCAGTGGTCCGACCGCCACCACGACCCTGCGGTCTTAAGACCGACAGGGTTGTAATGATGCCCTAAGTGTCTATTTAGTTACTAGAAAAGTCTTTAACAGGAAAAAATCAAATCACTGTTTTTGTAATCTGGTGTTATTCTGCTTTGTTTCTTTTCTACCAGACAGTCAGTACTTTTAATGAGAGGTATGTGTGGGTACAAAATAAAATTGACCCTGTGACTCTCCTGCTGCGATTCTGTGTTATAGCCATTCAGGCACCTTGCTAGTAAAATCTTCCACGATATTTGCAGCTATATGTGTTTTTTCCACAGCGAAGCGAATGCTCTCAGAAATGTCTTCAGCGCCGAGACCAGTAGATAGCTTTTGCATTGTCCTGCAAAACAAATTTAGTGAGCAAGGATGCACATATAACCAGTAGCCTTACAATAGGTCCACATGTCTGTTTTCAGGTGGATAGTGTGGACAACACTTTGCTGCAAAGCTTGTCCAACCAATTTCAGCAAATAGTGATGCAGCACTGGAACAGCAACTCTGACAAAATATGTCTGACTTGGAACCTTTCATTTAGGGCAGATGGCTGCCACATATTCAAAAAATCCCACTCCTTCCACAAAAGAAAAAGGGGGAAGGTCCAGAGCTAACTTTATTGGCAGCTTCTCATTGTACAAACATGCCATTGGGTGGTTGCGGTCACAGTGCCCCTCCTGCCTAAAAATAACCATAATAGTAGCCTGAATTTTCTTTTTTTCTGGGGCCACTGATGCAGGTGACTTTTGAGAAGCAGGTGGTGGTAGATGCAAGGTGTGTCGTGGTATAGTCACTGTGGTGTCTCCATTTGAATCTGAGTCTTCCTGTGCCATTGTGAGGTTGCTGAGGTGTGTTATTCTGGCAGGCTATGGGGACAGGGCTACTTTGAAAGATTATGTCACCCTTTTCTTCCTCACCTTCCACTGTGATTTGACCAGTTGTAGATGATTTTTCCTGGCTTTTTTCACCTTCACCATCACAACCACATTCAGCTATGTTTTCCCACCGGATTGCATGATGTTTTTAAATATGGATCATTGGGCCTCCAGTATCATAATGTGAACCAGGTGTATCTCAACGAAAACCCGTGTGGAAAATGGAACATATTGCAAATTTCTCCTCCTGTCTGCTAATCGTAAAAAAGTAAAAAACTGGGGAGAAATACTTTCTTACTAGGCCACTGCCAATGCCAGAATAAGAACTGAAGGTAAGTGGGTGTGTCGATTGCCTTTCTGCATTGCATACTTCTAATGAGATGGGGGTTGGTGCAGGTCTCAGCTGGGGCCTTACAAATATGGGAGCTGGCGTTGCTGCCTGTCCCACATCCCTCGGAGCAGATTGTCAGACTCCTCTGTTCCAGCTTCCACAATGACTGGCTCGTCATCATCATCCTTCTAATCGTCATACCCTTCCATGATTCCAAGGCTTTCTGGAACTTTTCTTTTCTCCTGCATATCCTGGCATCTCCTGGACCCTGCAGGGCTACCCTCCATGTCCCTATCATCGCCACCAGAAGTGGTGCTTGGAGAAGATTGTGGAGTAATACCCTTCCTTTTTCTTGCTGGAGATCTGGGAGCCATCGGTTCTAAAAGAGGAGGATCTGCCTAATCAGAAAGCTCAACTTCCTGTTTTGCTCCAACTTCGGGCAGATCTACTATTTCTGGCTGCTGTCCACTTTGCTCTGTTTCCTCAAATGATGGGGTGCTACTTTACAAAAGGGAAAAATCCAATTCCAAAATCACTGGTTATCAGAGTTGCCGTGATTGCAGTGGCTGCCTCACTGACTGACCGACAACCCGCGCTGTTGATGTGGGTGTGCTGCTCCTAGGTTCCTTCATGTGGGCCAGTGTGGCAGGCACATATCTTATAAAAAAGGTTGCAGTTGGCATGCCACTGGTAGAAAGCTGCTTCTTCTCACTAGCCACTTTCTTGGGGGCAACTTTCTTTGGAGCCATCTTAAAGCTCTCAGCTGGCAGTGGGACTAAGCTACACAAGCAGAAGAGATTGGAGGGCTGAAAGCACTATACAGGACTTTTGGCTTAGGCAGTACTGCACCTGATGTGAGGGCTCTTCCCTTGTCCACCTAAAAGCAATAAAGAAAGAAAAAAATGTAGTTAGTGAAATGTGGCATTGTTGCAGGTTGAAATAGTACAGGCAAATGCAATATTACTGCAGTTGATTACTTATGTAATAAATACCAATGTAACCAAACATTGCAACGTCAAACCCCACCACCACACTATAAAAATTAATTTCAAATAAGGCAACACAACATGCAGTTATAGCTCTTTGCTTTATTTCCAACAACGCCTGTTGTAGTAGGAGGGAGGTACATGGGTAAATGGCATGATTCTTAAAAAGCCTAAGGCGGCAAGATGGTCCAGGGGAAATGGATTAATCAATTTAAAAAAAAAACTTGCTGCTGATGTTTCTGCAGCGCACCGCAGCCAGGGTGTCCGGGAGGAAATGGAATTATTATACAACTAAACAAACTGAATGAGGTAGCATAATTGTGTGCCTATGGTGGATGGATGAATTAATGGATGAAGGCAAAATGAAGAGTTGAATAAATTGAAAGAATACACATTTTACAAATCAAAAGCAAAAAATAAAAGAAATAAAAAAATATATATAATTTACATTCAAAACATTGATTACAAAATAAAATATTAAAATTAAAATAAATACATTAACAATAAATAAAAACATGTATATTAAAAAGAAATGTAAACATTAAAATATAATATATATAATATACAAAATAAAATAAAACATTAAACATTTAAAATAAAAAAATAAAAAAAACATTTTTAAATATAAACTTAAATTAAACAAATGATCAATAATTGCCAATGTTTGCATGGGAAGACAAGAAGAGAAAACCTATTGTGAGAAAAAAACAAAGGAGGGGACAAAATAAAAAATACAAAAAAAGGGAGCAAGCGATATACGCAATGTTCTTCAGAATCATATACTTTTTTATACATATCCTAGAATGATCCCCAAACATATACAATATTTCACTGGTATCACATTAATCCATGCAAGCCGGCAAAGTCACACTGGCTGGATGCATAAAATGGCCACCAACCACATGGTCAAACAACAACATCAAGGAGCAAGGAGGCGTGAGGAATAAATAAAGAAGCATGTGCAAGCCTATGGTAAAGACACACTGGCTGGATGCCGAAATTGGCCTCCAGCCACAAACAAAAACAACAACAACAACAAGGTATGGGTAGCAAAAAACACATGCAAGCCTACGGCAAAAAGATGCTGGCTTGATGCAGAAAATGGTTGATAGTCATATGATCAAACAATACCAAGGAGCGAGGATGTATGGGGAACAAAGAACGCATGCAAACCTATGGCAAAGGCATACTGGTTGGATGCACAAAATGGCCGCCAGCCAAATGGTCAAACAACAACAAGGAGCAAAGAAGAACACTTGCAAGTCTATGGCAGAAATACACTGGCTAGATGCACAAAATAGCTGCCAGCCTCATGGTCAAACAACAACAAGGAGGCATGTAGAACAAAGAACACATGGAAGCCTATGGCAAAGGCACATTGGCTGTGTGCACAAAATGGCTGCCAGCCACATGGTCAAACAGGAACAACAAGGAGCAAGGAGAACAAAGAACACATGCAAGCCTGTGGTAAAGACACACTGGATGGATGCACAAACTCGCTGATAGCCACATGGTCAAACAACAACTACAAACAAGGAGGCGTGGAGAACAAAGAACACAGGCAAGCCTATAGACATAGACTAAAAAAAAAGGACCCCTCTTTAAATACCGTTATCTTATCAAGGCCATAATAATTGGCTTGATGGCACCCAACCATATACAGTATTACACATTAGGTTAGGTCCTCTGAGCAATGACGAAAGTCCGTTTTGGTTAGCTCAAACAATAAATGCACTCGAAGCAATATTTCCCCATATGGGTCCTCAGGACACCTGTAGAACACTCACTATGTGCTTGCCATTTGGGATGGTCCCCCCAGTAGAAAACTGCAATACATTGGACTTGGTATTTGCAAATCTCTATACTACCGCACATAGTACACCAATACTTGCCAATCTTCCTGAGGTGTTCGATCGAGATAGTCTGGGGGCCAGACCAATTAAATCACAATTACAAGGTAGATTGAATAAAGACTCTACTAAGCAATCACCTGAAGGTACTAAAAAGCGCTGGGATAAAAAACAACAAACACCTAAAATAGAAAGGGGAGAATCTGTATTTGGAGACCCCTCAAAATAGACATGCTCTTGGAAATAGAGATGATATAAAAATGCCTGACAGATATCAATAAACTGATACACGCCAATCTCGCTCCTTTCAGGACTCACCGAAAAATGCAGTGAGAGTGGTGGGCAGTCAGAGCAGTGAACAGAGTACGTTAAACCGAGAAAGGACTCACAAAGCTCATCTGAAGTTTCTGTAAAGAAAGAAGAGAAACTTCCCCCCAAAAAAACCCAGTTCAAAAATAATAAGGTGGCAGCAGTTGCTGGGATCTTCAAGAGCATCTGGAGGTGAAAGCAACTGATTGCTCCTTGCAAGTTGAGTCTGCAGACATGCGGGTCTCCACACCCAACATGGTGTATAAAGTAACTATACAGTTAGAGGGAGACATTGAATGCATAATCAACACTATCTTTTGGGACCGCATTGTCATTATCTATGATATTTTACTGGCCCAAAAGGGATTGGCCATCAGATTTTGTCCATGATCTCCCATATGGAGAAGAGATTATTGAAAAATCTTTCTCTCCCCTTGTTCCCAGAAAGCTCGTAGAAATACACTCCATTGATCGGGCAGTGGCCCAGGCACCTGCATTGTACCGCAACCACTTAGGGTGGGATAAAGATTCCCCCTATCATGTAATACCAATTAAATCCCAACCTCAACCTCAACCCCAATATCCAATAAAACATGAAGCTAAAGCACCTGTGAGGGAAATCCTCACATAATTAAAGTACCAGGGCGTAATTGAACCCTGTGTCTCACCAATGAACAATCCATTGTTCCCTGTAGCTAAACCCGACCATTCATACAGAATAGTATTAGACTAAAGACATTTAAACAGTCATACACACACATTTGCAATAAAAAATGCAGACAGCACAGCACTTATGAACAATATAGTGCACAAAAAATACAAAACAACCCTGGATTTATCCAACAGGTTTTTCTGCCAAAATATAGTGCCTGAAAGCAGGGACTTAACAAGTTTCAGCACTTTAGGCTCTCAGAAATTCAGGTGACTCCCACAAAGGTACAATAACAGTCCAGGACTGTTTTCAGCTCATGTTATATCTATTTTACATGACATTGACCCTGAGGCATTGTCATACGTGGATGATATCTACCTTATGGACGACAACCTCATGCAACATATAAGACGGGTAGCCCGCAACATTGTAAGATTTGCTGAATTTGGCTACAGATTTAATTTAAAAAAAACAAAAATAGCCTTCCTTAGTGTCCTGTTCCTGGGATACGAAATTCAGATGAAGGCAAGAGCCCTGCGCCCCAATTTTGGAAAAATGCACACAATTACAACCTCCAAACACAATAAAAAAGCTCCAGTCTTTATTGGGCTCTCTAAATTTTGGCCGAACATACATTTCAGATTATGCACAATGCATTAAACTAATGTATGAATTAATACTTCCTGACTTTACCAGCAAATGCTGGACAGTCGAACACACATGCATTCTCAGAGCACTACAGAAAGACATGCTTGAAGCAAAACACCTGCATACAAGGGACACAAAAAACACCTGGTGATTGCTGGTGCCATTGGTTTCACCCATGTAACATTCAATGAGGGTGAGACTGTCCCAATAGCACACAAATCACAAAATCACATTTTAACTCTGCAGCTGAACAACGCTTTGCTCCCATTGAGAAAATTCTCAGAGCTGTTCAGATGGCTCTTATTAAAGAGAGACCTCTGGCCCAGTGGAAAGATATCCTTGTTGTATCCCCCATTCCAGCCCTTGAGGCTGTTACCAAAGCTAGAATTTCTAACACTAAGGAATTACATCCACGTTGGATCCAATGGGCAGCGTTTCTGATGGCCACTGATGTTGACTATATTTTTGACTCAAAATTACAATCTCAAACTTTTTTGTAATATGAACTTGAATACCCAGTTCCAGCAAACACATTGCCTATTGAACAATATCAAATATATATACATTTTGTATATTGATGGTTCATCCCAACCAGCAATAGGCACTAAACATCAATATTCCACCGCTTGGGCAGTCGTGAGTGGATACATGAAAGATGGCACGTTCCATCCACAACATACTTACACGCATACCTTAGGGGACTGCACCCCACAACTAGCAGGGCTCAAGGCTCTGGTGAGGGCACAGGAACACACAGATCCTGAACAGCTGACGCTGATTGTCTGTGATTCGTATTATTCTCTCCAGCCCTTTAATGAATATCTGCATTACTGGCACCAGAATGGGTTCAGAGATTCAAAAGGAAACACCATTAAACACAGACTTCCGTGGAGGGAAGTAGTGGATCGGAAGGAAATGCTACTCAATGTCCATGTTGTACATACACTAGGACATCAGAGTGTTGGAATACATGTGGCAGGCAATACCTTGGCTGATGAAGCAGTCAAATCAGTAGTAGCTATGGCTTCTGTTGCTGTAGTAACTTGTTCTAGGACGAAATTGTATGATGAAACACTGGCAGTTGTGAAATCTCTGGCTAACGGCACGCCCTTACCAAAAGTAAGACCAAAGACCAAAATTGATCAAAACAGCGCATGAGGTGGTTGCTTCTGCCCATGCTGGTGTTACAATATCATTGTTACTAGCACGTTACTGGTGGCCAGGTCTTTACAAACAAACCAAGAAGTATGTCCTTTGTTGTGACATCTGCCAACAAATAAAAGGATCCACCATCAAACGTGCACTGCAGACACCCCTCCTAATTTTGAACAACCCATTAGAATGTGTGTACTTTGACCATTGTGTTCCTCTGACTACTGATAGTGCATACAAATACATCTTAGCACCTGTTGATTCATGCTCCAGAGTTTTATGGGTTTGGTCACAACACAGCTGATGCTCAAACTGTTATTAAAGATTTGCAAGTCTTTATCAGCGTAAATGCTCTTGCGGCTTTCCACTCAGACCAGGGCCCTGATTTTGCCTCAAGGATTTTCAGGGACGCCATGGCTTCATTAGGGGTCCAACTGCATTACTCATTTCCATTTCATCCTGAGGGAAATAATGTCATAGAGTGACGAAACCAAGATTTAAAGCAATCCTTAACAGCAAGAGTATTAGGCAAGTGTCATAGTTGGATTACACACATGTATGGAGTCTAGAGAGCACTTAACAATCTCCCCAGAAGATCCCTGAGGGGGTGTACTTCACATGAATGCCTGTTCAGAACACAAATTTATGTTCCAGATCTTGATGGTCCTGGCTCGGAAGCGGCAGATACACCTTTTGAGATAAATGAACATCTCACTGTCTTGCAGGACTTACAACAGTTCGGTGATGACAACATATCTGCCAGTGCCGCCTCTTTGGGAATAAGGGATGTACCAATAACATCCACAGACTGAATTCCAAAAGTTGGTGATCTAGTGCATGAAAAGATTGCTGTGAAAAAAGAGTTTCTTATCGTGCACTGGTTACAGTCCTGGGAATACACTGTACCAGAACTGTCATACTACTACCGCTGCCTGGTTCCAAAGAAAATCGCTTTGTCTCCATCGACAATATCATAAGGCCAATCCTGCACAGCAGACCTAGGGGACTCCAGGGTAGTACCCAAATCCCTCTCACTACAGACCAGGATGTTCCTCTACAGATTTTAAGCAGCAACGCTGAAATGTTTCCAAGCTTGAGAAGTGTGGAAAATGAGCTTTCGTTGATTCCACTAACTTCTACTACAAACAACACTAATAATATTGATCGATTTAATTCAAATTCTACACAAATTAATGGCATAGTGTACTATGAACCACTGAGGGAGACTTCTGCTAGCTCTCCTCTCTCACACCTAGGCTCCAATTTTTGTTCGAACTGCATCTGGACATGTTGCTGACATCAATGACACTTTCACTGAGTCATCTGCCTCTACTGCAACAGAACTCTCAACAGCACATAAGCTGATAATTTGGCTGAAAATGAACTATTCATTTCTTCCTTGGAATTATCTATGGCTCTTAGTACTTGCCCTTGTCCTTTGGATTGATATATGGTCATTACCTTCCTGAACGCTCTACAGTTAAACTGGTGGATGAGGTCTTAAAACCACATTTTTTTTTGCACAAAGTCTGTAGAGATTTGTCCCTAGTGAACATTTCTGCTATACCAATTCTTGATGGGATTGTTTGGGATAAAGTATTATTTTATATATGTGGCCCGACGGAGGTCATTCAAATTCTATATGTATTCAAACTTTCAATGAACGATGTAATAACACCCAGAGTAGTTTCTGATGATTGGGATGTGAAAATAGTTGATTACATGATGTCTGATTTGCAATATTATACTATATTTAAAAATGAGGATTTAATGGAGAAATGTTCTGTTGAAGTATTATAGACATCATTTAATTCACAGAGTAAGTACACTAAAGACTATTTTTAATCACACACAGTAGGAACACTGTCTGACACCACCAGTCGGAGTTCCAAAACGTATACTGAAAAATTTGCATATTTCTCTGGGCACAATGTTAAAATGTGCACAGGTCTACCATACCCTCAGTAGCAACACAGTCCTGAAAATCAGGCTGCTTGGCCCTTCTTCTCCCTGCTTATAGAGAGGTTCCGAGATCCATTGCAGGAGTTCACCATGGGCCATTCCCCACATTTGCCTTCGGCTCCTGATGAGGCCCCTTTACTGGCACGTGCTCTGCTGATGGAAGGTGCCTTGGGGTGTTGCCCCTGATCACCACAAGCCAAGTGGTTGCTGATGGGCTGCCCCCATATGCATGATTGCCACACACCGCCAGAGATCCCCCATCGTCATAAGTCACCACTGCCTCCTAGGCTCGTTGTGAAGATTCGGCTCCTCGCCTCATTAATTTTGTCACCCTGGGGTACTATACAAAGAGGGATCTTTGCACCACCAGGGTCTCCTTCTCCAATCTTTGGGGTGTTTTTGTGTCTAGGATGTGAGAGGATTATCCAGGATTTCTGCAGCCCAAAAGCAGAGCTCTCTAAAGCACATCCATCACGGCCAACATCTTGGCTCCTGCCCTACACACACATAGATATAAATATACAACATATACTACATATACAACACCCACACACACCCACATATATATATATATACACACACACACATCATTCAATTTATGCAACTACATCACTGCACCTCTTGCCAAGTGGTGGGTAGATTCTCTCCAGCCACACTGGCATTTGATTATTTTAATGTCCACACCAGGAATTTTATTTAAAAATGAAAAAAGAACAACATGCTTCAAAATATGTCTGATTTGTTTTGGCTTAACAACCTCCACTGAGCCAATTACATATTCAGTGACAAACCATTTATCAGTAACACAATAGTCTTTGTAATGTTTTGGCTTTACCAGAAAAAGTTGAACAAAAAGCATACAATAGTTGTGGGACAGGTATGGGACCCCATTTAACTTCCCAAACATTGCAATCTCAATTGTTTCTTGTTGAAAACCCACAGATCATTTTTAACACTGAAATGATGTCCACAGGACCATACAACAACATTGCACAAAAACTTTGGGTAATTTTTTTCTATGTGTCTATACAGTGTTTATTACATTCCTCCTGTGACAAATGTCTATTGTGTATATGTAAGAAAATGCATTTTTTGCATGATTACAACCGACATTGTTCTACTGATGCTGTTGGTTTTTTGCATGTGCCGTAAAGGCATGTGCTCTGACCCCTAAAAACATTTGGGTGAAATCCCTGATTTACACATTTTACTTACCTATAGATCCTTAGCATATGGTGTCCTGTGTACCAAGGGTCTGTACGTTAAATGGCACTAGTAGAATGCAGCAATTAGTGTGCCACCACTAAAGTAGCGGGGTAAAACATGACTACAGGTCTACCACAAGAGTGTAGCTCAGCATTTTTAAAACTGCTATTTCAAAATCACTTTTGCCAGGACTAAATTTCCTTTTAAATAGTAGTATGTAACCCAGAAAGTTGGCATTATCACCCCTAAGTCAATACAAGTATTTAAAACTGGGGCATGTGTATTTAACTCCTTCGCTGCCAGGCCTTTTCCCCCTCCTGTGGCAGGCCTTTTTTTGCCTATTTGGGGCAGTTGGCGCTTAGGCCCTCATAACTTTTTGTCCACATAAGCTAACCAAGCCAAATTTGCGTCCTTTTTTTCCAACATCCTAGGGATTCTAGAGGTACCCAGACTTTGTGGGTTCCCCTGAAGGAGGCCAAGAAATTAGCCAAAATACAGTGAAAATTAGTTTTTTTTCAAAAGAATGGGAAAAAGTGGCTGCAGAAGAAGGCTTGTGGTTTTTCCTCTGAAAACGGCATCAACAAAGGGTTTGCGGTGCTAAACTCACCAGCTTCCCAGCTTTCAGGAACAGGCAGACTTGAATCGGAAAACTCAATTTTTCAACACAAATTCGGCATATTACTGGGACATACCCCATTTTAAAAAAAAATTGTGCTTTCACCCTCCTTCCAGTCAGTGACAGAAATGGGCATGAAACAAATGCTGGATCCCAGAAACCTTAACATTTCTGAAAAGAAGACAACATTCTGAATTCAGCAAGGGGTCATTTGTGTAGATCCTACAAGGGTTTCCTACAGAAAATAACAACTGAAAAAGAAAAATATTGAAATTGAGGTGAAAAAAAATCAATTTTTCTCTACGTTTTACTCTGTAACTTTTTCCTGCAATGTCAGATTATCGAAAGCAATATACCGTTACGTCTGGTGGACTCCTCTGGTTGCGGGAATATATAGGGCTTGTAGGTTCATCAAGAACCCTAGGTACCCAGAGCCAATAAATGAGCTGCACCCTGCAGTGCGTTTTCATTCTATACCGGGTATACAGCAATTAATTTGCTGAAATATAAAGAGAAAAAAATAGCTATCAAGAAAACATTTGTATTTCCAAAAAGGGCACAAGATAAGGTGTTGAGGAGCAGTGGTTCTTTGCACATCTCTGAATTCCGGGGTGACCATACTAGCATGCGAATTACAGGGCATTTCTCAAATAGATGTCTTTTTTACACACTCTCCTATATTTGGAAGGAAAAAATTTAGAGAAAGACAAGGGGCAATAACACTTGTTTTGCCTATCTATGTTCCCCCAAGTCTCCCGATAAAAATTATACCTCACTTGTGTGGGTAGGCCTAGCGCCCGCAACAGGAATCGCCCCAAAACGCAACGTGGACACATCCCATTTTTTTTAAAGAAAACAGAGGTGTTTTTTGCAAAGTGCCTACCTGTAGATTTTGGCCTCTAGCTCAGCTGGCACCTAGGGAAACCTACCAAACCTGTGCATTTTTGAAAACTAGAGACCTAGGGGAATTCAAGATGGGGTGACTTGTGGGGCTCTGACCAGGTTCTGTTACCCAGAATCCTTTGCAAACCTCAAAATGTGGCTAAAAAAACACATTTTCCTCACATTTTGGTGACAGAAAGTTCTGGAATCAGAGAGTAGCCACAAATTTCCTTCCACCCAGCGTTCCCCCAAGTCTCCCGATAAAAATGATACCTCACTTGTGTGGGTAGGCCTAGCGCCGCGACAGGAAATGCCCCAAAACGCAACGTGGACACATCCCATTTTTTGAAAGAAAACAGAGGTGTTTTTTGCAAAGTGCCTACCTGTAGATTTTGGCCTCTAGCTCAGCCGGCACCTAGGGAAACCTACGAAACCTGTGCATTTTTGAAAACTAGAGACCTAGGGGAATCCATGATGGGGTGACTTGTGGGGCTCTGACCAGGTTCTGTTACCCAGAATCCTTTGCAAACCTCAAAATTTGGCTAAAAAAACACATGTTCCTCACATTTCTGTGGCAGAAAGTTCTGGAATCTGAGAGGAGGCACAAATTTCCTTCCACCCAGCGTTCCCCCAAGTCTCCCGATAAAAATGATACCTCACTTGTGTGGGTAGGCCTAGCGCCCGCGACAGGAAATGCCCCAAAACGCAACGTGGACACATCCCATTTTTTTAAAGAAAACAGAGGTGTTTTTTTGCAAAGTGCCTACCTGTAGGTTTTGGCCTCTAGCTCAGCCAGCACCTAGGGAAACCTACCAAACCTGTGCATTTTTTCAAACTAGAGACCTATGGGAATCCAAGATGGGGTGACTTGTGGGGCTCTGACCAGGTTCTGTTACCCAGAATCCTTTGCAAACCTCAAAATTTGGCTAAAAAACATATGTTCCTCACATTTCTGAGGAAGAAAGTTCTGGAATCTGAGAGGAGGCACAAATTTCCTCCCACCCAGCGTTCCCCCAAGTCTCCCGATAAAAATGAAACCTCACTTGTATGGGTAGGCCTAGCGCCCGCGACAGGAAATGCCCCAAAGCCCAACGTGGACACATCTCATTTTTTTGACAGAAAACAGAGGTGTTTTTTACAAAGTGCCTACCTGTAGATTTTGGCCTCTAGCTCAGCCGGCACCTAGGGAAACCTACCAAACCTGTGCATTTCTGAAAACTAGAGACCTAGGGGAATCTAAGATGGGGTGACCTGTGGGGCTCTGACCAGGTTTTGTTACCCAGAATCCTTTGCAAACCTCAAAATTTGGCTAAAAAAACACATTTTCCTCACATTTCGGTGACAGGCAGTTCTGGAATCAGAGAGGAGCCACAAATTTCCTTCCACCCAGCGTTCCCCCCAAGTCTCCCGATAAAAATGATACTTCACTTGTGTGGGTAGGACTAGCGCCCACGAAAGGAAATGCCCCAAAACACAACGTGGACACATCACATTTTTTCATAGAAAACAGTGCCTACCTGTGGATTTTGGCCTGTAGCCCAGCCGGAACCTGGGGAAACCTAGCAAACCAGCACATTTTTGAAAACTAGAAACCCAGGGGAATCCAAGATGGGGTGACTTGCGGGTCTCTGACCAGGTTCTGTTACCCAGAATCCTTTGCAAACATCACAATTTGGCCAAAAAAAACACTTTTTCCTCTCATTTCGGTGACAGAAAGTTCTGGAATCTGAGAGGAGCCACAAATTTCCTTCCACTCAGCGTTCCCCTTAGTCTCTTGATAAAAATGGTACCTCACTTGTGTGGGTAGGCCTAGCGCCAACGAAAGGAAATGGCCCAAAACACAACGTGGACACAACATATTTTTTCACAGAAAACAGAGGTGTTTTTTGCAAAGTGGCTACCTGTGGATTTTGACCTCTAGCTCAGCCGGCCCCAGGCGGGGGCAGAAATGCCCTAAAATAAATTTGACCCCCCATCCCCCCCCCAAACCCCTCCTGCCCGGGAGCGACCCTTGCCCATGGCGCCAAAAAACAAATCCCCGGTGCCTAGTGGTTTCTGACCTAAAATCGGCCAATCTGCCCCCAGAAATGGTCTAAATAAAATTTGCCCCCCAGGGGAGCGACCCTTGCCTGCTAAGTCGCTCCCCATCTCTAAAAAAAAACAAACAAAAAAAAAACACAAAATAAAATGTGCCCTGGCGCCTAGAGGTTTCTTCCCACCCCCCGGGGGCAGATTGGCCTAATAATAGGCCGGTCTGCCCCCAGGGGGGGCAGAAATGGCCTAAAATAAATTTGCCCCCCCAACCCCTGCCCCCCCCCGGGAGCGACCCTTGCCTACAGGTTCGCTCCCCCTGCGTGACATTGGCGCCAAAAAACAAATCCCCGGTGCCTAGTGGTTTCTGCCCCCTTGGGGGCAGATTGACATAAAATCGGCCAATCTGCCCCCAAGGAGGGCAGAAATGGTCTAAATACAATTTGCCCCCCAGGGGAGCGACCCTTGCCTGATGGGTCGCTCCCCATCTCTAAAAAAACAACAAAAAAAAACATTTGCCGAGGTACCTAGAGGTTTCTGCCCTCCACAGTAACTATGATCAAGACCAGTAGGTTGAAACGCGTCAGACCTACTGTTCTTGATCACAGTAACTGTGATCAAGACCAGTAGGTCGAAACGTGTCGGTGGTGAAGGATGGTGATTTAATCCTGACTGCAATAAAAAGAAATAACTTCCTCCTGGAGTGCTGTGGTGAAGTTGCTTGCAACTGTTTGTTTTTGGATATATATATATATAAAAAAAAATTGAGATGTTATAGAGTTATTTCAAGTATCTATAACTTGTGGCCTAAGGTAACTACAACTCACCATGCACAGTTCTTTATTCAATAATTTAACTTGTAAACTTCTCATATTTGCAGTAACATTTTTGACAAAAAAACTGAACATGGCCCAAGTTATAGTTATAGTTACTTGAGATAACTCGAACTATAAGAAGTGCATTTCTATGGTTTTGTATGTTTAAAATGTGAGCCTAACTATAACATCCCTGTAACCTTTGTTTTTTCAGTGAAAATATTTATATATATATATATATATATATATATTGACTTTATAATAACTATAACTTGTGCCCACACCGTGCACAGTTTTATCTTCAATAATTTGAAACCTATTTTTACATTTAAATTTTGATGTCATGAATGCTGTAGTATGTGGAGTAATTAGCAGCGTATGGGGAGGGCATGGGTTATAGTTACCCTAGGGCACGAGTTGTAGTTACTTGAAATAACCATAACTATAACTGCTGAATTTCTATGGGTTTGAGTGAGTAAAATCAGAGCCTAAGTATAACGTCCCTGTAATCTTTGTTTTGTTTGAGTGAATTTCTATGTTTTTTTTTATTCTAATTCCATTGCAAACAGTGTTGGAAAGTGGATTATTGGTAAGGGCAGGTAAGTACCTACACCTAGCAATAGGCCACTAACCCACACTTAGATCCAGTTAGGTCTCAATAAATTAAACCCAGCTCAACCCTTGGTAGCTTGGCAACGAGCGACAAGGCTTAACTTAGGAGACAAGTGTGTAAAGCATTTAAAAATCACAAAACAGTAAATAAGTAAAACTAAAAACACATTATAAAAAAATGATTTATCTTTATCTTTAAAATGACACCAAAATGATTATAATCGGATAAGGAAAACCGGAGATACACATTTTTTAAGAATTAATGTTTTCTAGGGCATAGAAGCAATTAGCGCTCAAAGGGTTAAAAAAGAAAGGTCACACTGGAAAGGGACAAAGTCCAGAGTTCAGGCCACCCACGAGGTAACACTGCAACACTTACTTTCAGAAGTGTTTCTTGATTCAGGTAAGTGGTCCACAGCACCAGTCAAGGATTTAGTGGCTCTTGGGGTCTTGGACTAAAACTTCCACAATGCACCTCTTCAACTTATAGAGTTGCTCCAAACGTCTCCAAACTTCTGGATCTTCTTCCAGAGATCCTTTTGGGTCCTTGACCTGTCCACAAGGTGATCAAGGTTCCAGAAGCTCTGAGTTGCTCCTTGGGAGTTGGGACTACAATTCCCACAATGCATCTGGTCAGAATCCACAAATGGCAACTGGACACTGGTCAACTGGGCTCTGTTTTCAGGACTTGATGGAGGGGACTCTGGGTAGCTCCTTTGTACCTGTAGCAAACAGGGAGTCCTTTCTTGAAGCAGTAGTAGACAGGAAAAGTCCTTTTAGTGGTGAAGCCCAAGTGTGCAGCTGGTGCAGTCCTTTAGACTGCAGTGTCCAGGTGCAGGTCAGCGATCCAGCAGGACAGTCCTTCTTCTTTTCTCGTTCCTTGTAGGGATCTGAGGTGTGGGTGCAGCTCTGCCATATTTATCCTTGCTCCTGGGGTGGAAAGCAGGGGGGTCCTGGTAGTCCAATCACAGGCAGGGTCCTTCCCCCTTTGATGACCACTTCCTGGGAATTGTGGCAAAAAACAATCCCAGGGAACAACATTCTTCAAAAATCCAACATGGCTCAAAATGATTTTCACCATGGGTGAGCCCACCCACTGGTGTGGCTAAAAATCCTAAATACACCCCTCTCTGCCCTCTCCTAATCTAATCAAGAGGGAACCTAATTGTCTGGGGTTTCAGAATGTGAGGGAGGTCCTGAGCTGCTCCAAATGTCCTTCCCTGCCTTTGAAGACCATTTAGCACTCGTTACCTGAACTAGTGACATTAAATCCAACAATTGCAAGTTGTGGGATTTGTTATAACAATTAATTTGATACCAAACTCAAGGTATCTGGCACTTAAGGTGACTTTGTTAATTAAAATAAAGTCTCCCCATTTTAACCTATGGAGGCCATTCATTACAGTGAGGGAATAACACATTTGTCTATTCTACCTCACCAGGGCTTATAAAACAATTTTATAAGGTCCCTGCTTATAGTTACATGGCACCCATTCCTAGGGGCACATATGAGACACCTTTTGGGTGACATATGTAAAAGTAAGGTATTTTAAGACTGTGGAATTACTTTTAATTCCAAATTCGAATTTGCATATAACTGTAGTTTAAAAGCAGCCAGCAATGCAGGCCTACCTTTAGAATGACACTGGGCTCCTCAGCAGTGTACCTATGGGAGCACTACCTAGGCTGGGATCCCTAAACCTACATGCTCTACCATATACTGGCGACTTATTGGTACATGGACTTAGCCAATTATAATGAGCCCACTTTGCCAACTTATTTCAAACAGAACACAGGCCCTGGGCCTATTAGAGTCAGGAAACATCAGCAAAAATTGAAAAATGGGGGCAAAAAGTTAGAGGACCTCTGCAATCTACCCTGTTTTCTCGTACAGCTAGGCCCTGCTCTATCCCCCTATAATCACCCAATAATCACCCTATAATCACCCAACCCTGAAGCCTATCCCGCAGCACTTATGAGGTGCTTCTTTGTTTGTTGGAGATATAAAAGGCCAAAAGGGCAGGGTTTTTATGCAAAACACACTTGGTTTGCCTTGCCCATGCACATGAAGTTAGGATGATTAGAACTTAACACAAGGGATACAATTGTGCACCTGCTTTGTTTATATCTGTTACTAATTTCCTTTGTGGGTTATTGTTCCACAATGAATCCTGCCCTTAATAAAAGTTGGAGAATGCCAGGGAGCCTTTACGGCCCAGTGGTCCAGCGGACTCCTTGCCTCCTGTGGGAGCCAGAAGTGCTGTGGTACTCAGTGAGCTGCTGGAAATGCAGCTCCCTGCACATGGGAGCAATACTTACATGTATTTCCCCACCCACATGTCTGTGGGCAGGAAAAGAGATGAATTCTCTGCTGCTAGCAAGTAGAAGCATTTGTATAGCTCCTGTTTACTGCAGAGAGTTTGCTTTGCTTGGAAGGATCTGTCACAGCTCCCATCAAGCAAAACCAAATAGCTTCCTCTCAAGGGTGGGCACCTCAGGAGATAGCAGGAGCTTGTCCTGGGAGGTGGCGGTCCCCAGGACCATTAAGGGCTCCAGAAGGGGGGCTGTGTGGCACCCCTCCTTTTTCTGGTCAGGCCTGCACTGTGGAGGTAGTGGTCCCTGGGGCCATATATGGCCTGGAAGGGGGACCACCCATGTTTTTAAAAATTAAATTGGCCTCAGAGAGGTCCCTGGGCCAAAGGGTTGGCTCGGGCACCCTCCTTAAATTTCATTCTCGCCCAGGGAGGTGGCAGTCCCTGAGGCACAGGAGCTCTGTGTGCCCTCCAAAAAATTATTAAATATAGCTCTGGTGAAGAGGTGGTCCCAGAGGCCCAGGGGGGTCTGCTCAGTCCCCCTTATTTCTATTCTATAGCCCCAGGGAGGTGGTGGCACTTAGGGCATGGGGTGGTCCACTTGGCCCCTGTATATATATTGAATAGAGCCCCAGGGAGTTGGTAATCCCTGGGGCATTTAAAAGCCCTAAGAAAGGGCCCCATGTGCATTTCTTCTTCCTCACTATACTGCACATGGCCCCAGGACCTGGCCCACCTGGGGGGCATTTTAATAAGATGCACAGGAATCCGTGGGATGCATCTGCAGATTTTGCCGAAAAAAAAATCCTTTTTGCCCTGGCGGGGTCCCAAAGGGACCCCAGGACAAAGGCTAGGAATTAGGGTATTTATACCCTCCCCCCTTTTTCTTTTTATGTGTTTTTGGTTTTTGTGCTTTTTTGGGGAGGGCTCGGCTGATGCAGAGTCCTGAAATGGCTGCCAATTCTTCCTGCTGGAGGTGTTGGCAGCCAATCAGATATTACCACTGGGACTGTTGGATCAACGGAGGATCCACATCCTTAGATATCGATAGTTTTTCCTTTATTATCTCTAAAACTACTCAATCAATCAGGAATTTGTAGAGCGCACTACTCACCCGTGAGGGTTTCAAGGTGCTGAGGTGGGGGGGAGGTGCTGCTACTGCTCGAACAGCCAGGTCTTGAGAAGTCTCCTGAAGGTAGGTCTTTGGGCTGAAACAGGTGGGTGGGAAGAGTGTTTCACATCTTGGCGGCGAGGTGCGAGAATGATCTGCTGTCAGTTATAGTTGTGCGGATGCGTGGGATGGTTTAGAGGGCGAGGTGGGCGGAGCGGGATGCCAGGTCAGGGCATAGAAGGAGAGCTGTCTGTTGAGGTATTCTGGTCCGTTATTGTGCACTGCTTTGTGAGCATGGGTGAGGAGTGAAGGTGATTCTCTTGTTGGCTGGGAGCCAGTGCAGGTCTCTCAGATGGCCTGTGATGTGGCAGTGGCGGAGGATTTCCAGGATGAGGATGCTGTCTGGATGCATTGAAGCCTCTTCTGGAGTTTGGCCATAGTTCCTGCATAGAGGGCTTTGCTGTAGTCCAATTTGTACTTACGAGGGCTTGGGTGACTGTTCTTCTTGTTTCGGTGGGAATCCATTTGTAGATCTTTCGGAGCATGCAGAGGGTGTTGAAGCAGGAGGAGGAGATGGCGTTGGCTTGCTGGGTCATGGATAATGAGGAGTCCAAGATGAGTTCTAGGTTGCGTGCGTGGTCGGTGGGAGTCAGAGCGGCTCTGAGAGTGGCAAGCCACCAGGAGTCATCCCATGCGGAGGGAGTGAAGCTGAAAATGAGGACTTCCGTCTTGTCGGAACTGAGTTTGAGGCAGCTGTTCTTCATCCATTCAGCGATGGCCTTCATTCCTTTGTGGAGGTTGGTCTTGGCGGAGTCATTGGTAAGGGAGAGGATCCGCTTGGTGTCATCAGCACATGAGATGATGTTGAGGATGTGGGATCGGATGATGTTAGTGAGCAGGGCCATGTAGACTTTGAAGAGGATCTGTAGGAGGCTAGACTGGCTTGTAGTGAGTACCAAGGGGTACTTGCACCTTGCACCTTGCACCAGGCCCAGTTATCCCTTATTAGTGTATAGGGTGTCTAGCAGCTTAGGCTGATAGATAATGGTAGCTTAGCAGAGCAGCTTAGGCTGAACTAGGAGACGTGTGAAGCTACTACAGTACCACTTAGTGTCATATGCACAATATCATAAGAAAACACAATACACAGTTATACTAAAAATAAAGGTACTTTATTTTTATGACAATATGCCAAAGTATCTTAGAGTGTACCCTCAGTGAGAGGATAGGAAATATACACAAGATATATATACACAATAGCAAAAATATGCAGTATAGTCTTAGAAAACAGTGCAAACAATGTATAGTTACAATAGGATGCAATGGGGAAACATAGGGATAGGGGCAACACAAACCATATACTCCAAAAGTGGAATGCGAACCACGAATGGACCCCAAACCTATGTGACCTTGTAGAGGGTCGCTGGGACTATTAGAAAATAGTGAGAGTTAGAAAAATAACCCTCCCCAAGACCCTGAAAAGTGAGTGCAAAGTGCACTAAAGTTCCCCTAAGGACAAAGAAGTCGTGTTAGAGGAATAATGCAGGAAAGACACAAACCAACAATGCAACAACTGTGGATTTCCAATCTAGGGTACCTGTGGAACAAGGGGACCAAGTCCAAAAGTCACAAGCAAGTCGGATATGGGCAGATGCCCAGGAAATGCCAGCTGCGGGTGCAAAGAAGCTTCTACTGGACAGAAGAAGCTGAGGTTTCTGCAGGAACGAAAAGGGCTAGAGACTTCCCCTTTGACGGACGGATTCCTCTCGCCGTGGAGAGTCGTGCAGAAGTGTTTTCCCGCCAAAAGAATGCCAACAAGCCTTGCTAGCTGCAAATTGTGCGGTTAGCGTTTTTGGACGCTGCTGTGCCCCTGGAGGGACCAGGAGGTCGCAAATTGGATCAGGAGAGAGAGGGGACGTCGAGCAAGACAAGGAGCCCTCTCAGCAGCAGGTAGCACCCGGAGAAGTGCCAGAAACGGGCACTATGAGGATGCGTGAAACGGTGCTCACCCGAAGTTGCACAAAGGAGTCCCACATCGCCGGAGACCAACTTAGAACGTCGTGCAATGCAGGTTAGAGTGCCGTGGACCCAGGCTTGGCTGTGCACAAAGGATTTCCGCCAGAAGTGCACAGGGGCCGGAGTAGCTGCAAAAGTCACGGTTCCCAGCAATGCAGCCCAGCGAGGTGAGGCAAGGACTTACCTCCACCAAACTTGGGCTGAAGAGTCACTGGACTGTGGGGGTCACTTGGACAGAGTCGCTGGATTCGAGGGACCTCGCTCGTCGTGCTGAGAGGAGACCCAAGGGACCGGTAATGCAGCTTTTTGGTGCCTGCGGTTGCAGGGGGAAGATTCCGTCGACCCACAGGAGATTTCTTCGGAGCTTCTGGTGCAGAGAGGAGGCAGACTACCCCCACAGCATGCACAAGCAGGAAAACAGTCGAGAAGGCGGCAGGATCAGCGTTACAGAGTTGCAGTAGTCGTCTTTGCTACTATGTTGCAGTTTTGCAGGCTTCCAGCGCGGTCAGCAGTCGATTCCTTGGCAGAAGGTGAAGAGAGAGATGCAGAGGAACTCGGCTGAGCTCTTGCATTCGTTATCTAAAGTTTCCCCAGAGACAGAGACCCTAAATAGCCAGAAAAGAGGGTTTGGCTACCTAGGAGAGAGGATAGGCTAGCAACACCTGAAGGAGCCTATCACAAGGAGTCTCTGACATCACCTGGTGGCACTGGCCACTCAGAGCAGTCCAGTGTGCCAGCAGCACCTCTGTTTCCAAGATGGCAGAGGTCTGGAGCACACTGGAGGAGCTCTGGACACCTCCCAGGGGAGGTGCAGGTCAGGGGAGTGGTCACTCCCCTTTCCTTTGTCCAGTTTCGCGCCAGAGCAGGGCTAAGGGGTCCCCTGAACCGGTGTAGACTGGCTTATGCAGAATTGGGCACCTCTGTGCCCAACAAAGCATTTCCAGAGGCTGGGGGAGGCTACTCCTCCCCTGCCTTCACACCATTTTCCAAAGGGAGAGGGTGTCACACCCTCTCTCAGAGGAAGTTCTTTGTTCTGCCATCCTGGGCCAGGCCTGGCTGGACCCCAGGAGGGCAGATGCCTGTCTGAGGGGTTGGCAGCAGCAGCAGCTGCAGTGAAACCCCAGGAAGGGCAGTTTGGCAGTACCAGGGTCTGTGCTACAGACCACTGGGATCATGGGATTGTGCCAACTATGCCAGGATGGCATAGAGGGGGCAATTCCATGATCATAGACATGTTACATGGCCATATTCGGAGTTACCATTGTGAAGCTACATATAGGTAGTGACCTATATGTAGTGCACGCGTGTAATGGTGTCCCCGCACTCACAAAGTTCAGGGAATTGGCTCTGAACAATGTGGGGGCACCTTGGCTAGTGCCAGGGTGCCCTCACACTAAGTAACTTTGCACCTAACCTTTACCAGGTAAAGGTTAGACATATAGGTGACTTATAAGTTACTTAAGTGCAGTGTAAAATGGCTGTGAAATAACGTGGACGTTATTTCACTCAGGCTGCAGTGGCAGGCCTGTGTAAGAATTGTCAGAGCTCCCTATGGGTGGCAAAAGAAATGCTGCAGCCCATAGGGATCTCCTGGAACCCCAATACCCTGGGTACCTCAGTACCATATACTAGGGAATTATAAGGGTGTTCCAGTAAGCCAATGTAAATTGGTAAAATTAGTCACTAGCCTGTTAGTGACAATTTGGAAAGAAATGAGAGAGCATAACCACTGAGGTTCTGATTAGCAGAGCCTCAGTGAGACAGTTAGTCACTACACAGGTAACACATTCAGGCACACTTATGAGCACTGGGGCCCTGGGTTACCAGGGTCCCAGTGACACATCCAACTAAAACAACATATATACAGTGAAAAATAGGGGTAACATGCCAGGCAAGATGGTACTTTCCTACAGGATCGGGCTGAGGAACGAACCCTGGGGTACACAGCAGATGATTTTGTTGGCCTCCGAGTGGAATGGGGGAGGCAGACTCTCTAGGTTCTGCCGGTGAGAAAGGAGGTGACCCAGTCCAGGGCTCTGTCGTGGATTCCGGCATTGTTGAGGCATGAGCTTAGGGTCTGGTGGCAGACGGTATCGAACATGACCGAGAGGTCCAGGAGGATGAGGGCCACGGTTTTGCTGTTGCCCATTATGGTTCTGATGTCGTTGGTGGCAGCAATGAGGGCCGTTTCGGTACTGTGGTTGCTGCAGAATCTGGATTAGAAAGAGTCCAAGGTGCTGTTCTCCTCAAGGAAGCGGTTTAGTTGTCTGTTGACAGCCTTCTCGATGACTTTTGCTGGGAAGGGGAACAGGGAGATAGGCTGGAAGGTCTTGAGATCCTTTGGGTCCGCCTTGGGTTTTTTGAGGAGAGCGTTGATCTTGGTGTGTTTCCAGCTCTCTGGGAAGGTGGTGGACTCGAAGGAGCTATTGATGATCTTCTGTAGTTGGGGTGCGATGACAGAGCTTGCTTTGTTGAGGATGTGGTGAGGGAAGGGGTCAGATGGGGAGCCGGAGTGGATGGTGTTCATGATTTTGTTAGTGTCACTGTCATTGACGGGGGTCCAGGACAGCAGGAGGTTGGTCGGAGGTGAGTCTGTGGTGTTGGTGGTTGCCAGGGAGGTCTGGGTGCTTAAGCTGTCGTGGATGTCTGCAATCTTGTGGTGGAAGTAGGAGTCTAGGGAGTAGCAGAGGTCTTGAGATGGTGGGATATCATTGGTGTTGGAGCTGGGGTTGGAAAGTTCCTTCACAATATTGAAGAGCTCCTTGTGGCTGTGTGCATTGTTGTTGATTCGGTCCTTGAAAGCAGTTCTCTTGGCAGTTTGGATGAGTTGGTGGTGTCTGCGGATGGTGTTTTTGAAGGCTGTGTGGTTGTCCAGAGTCTGATCTTGGTGCCACTTCCTTTTCGAGTCTTCGGCAGGTTTGCTTAGATTCATGGAGGTCAGCGGTAAACCAGACGTCTTTTCTGTCGGTGCGTCTGTTGGCAGTATTCTTGATCGGGGCGAGAATATTGGCACAGGTGTTACTCCATTGCCTGAAGTTGCGGACAGCTGTGTCAGTGTTGGTGGTGCCGATGGGCGCGTTCCGGGAAACGGTCGCAACAAGTTGGTCTTACGTGACCTTGTTCCAATTGCGGTGAGGGATCCTTTGTGGGTGGTGGTGTGTTGTGGATTTCTTGAAGGAGAAGTGGAAGCAGCGATGATCTGTCCAGTGGAGTTCAGTGGTGTGGCTGAAGGAGATGTGATTGCTGGTGAAGAAAATAGGGTTGAGTGTGTGTCCTGTGGTGTGGGTCGGTGTCGTGATGATCTGTTTGAGGCTGACGTTGGAGAGGTTGGAGAGCAGGGTGGGGATGTTGTTGTCGTTGGTGTTCTCGAGGAAGTTTAGGTCCCCAATGAGTGTGTAATCAGTAGATGAGAGATTGTGTGTGCTGATGATGTCGGTGATGGACTTGATGATCTGCTGTCGGGAGCCAGGGACCTGTGGGGGAGGGTCCCTCAGAAGGTGGTGTTTGGATCAGTGTGGATCTGGAAGTGCAGGTGTTTTGAGGTGCTGAGGGTGTCTTTGGTGCTGGTTGTGATCCTGAGGGTGTTCTTGTGGATGATGGCGATGCCTATTCCTGGTTTGTTGGAGCGGTCCTTGCGGGTGATCTTGTAGCCGTCCGGGATGGCTATGGCGATGTCAGGCACTGAGGAGGGGTTCATCCAGGTCTCGGTCAGGAAGGCAATGTCTGGGGAGGCCGAGTCAAGAGGATTCGGTAGCTCTACTATGTGTTTGTGGACAGAGCTGGTGATGAGGATGATACATCTGAGATTGTTGCGTCCTGCCTTGGTGGGTGGGTCATTGGCGTGGAGGCTGAAGAAGGTGCAGTTCCGGCAGGAGAAGGGTCTGCGGGTGGTCTGCAGGGAGGCTTGATGGCAGGCGGGAGAGTGCCCGGTGTCGAGGGCACGGAGGGTGGCGGCTGCGTAGTGAAGACGTGCATGGCGGTGGTGGTGGGGGAATGAGAGCCAGGGGTTCCAGTGCTGGGCGTGATCCAGACATGGACGGGCTTGCATTTGGCACGCCTATGGCATGCCAGCGACCGACATTAAATAGGGAGGGGAGGGGAGGAGAGGACAGCTGAGAGGCGGGAGCGGGGACGAAAAACTGTGCAAAAAAGGGGGCGGGCCACGTGGGCAACAGCGGCTGGAGTGCAGCACTAGAGAGAGAGGAGGAGGCAGGGCCCCAGGGGCAGCAGCGGCGGGAGTGCAGCGCTAGAGAGAGAGGAGGGGGCAGAGCCGCAGGGCAGCAGCGGCAGGAGAGAGAGAGGGGGAGAGCAAAAGAGAGAGAGCAGAGTTAGGGAAGAGGAAAAACAAGGAAGAGTGTAACGCGAGGCAAAAGGAGCACAACAAGGGACAGACACAGAAGTGAAAGCATAACAGAAAGCAAAGCAGAAAAAAGGAGGAGAGAGGCAGACCTCTCTCACTAGACACCAGGGATGAGGCACAGGCAGAAACCTGTGGGTGGAGGGCCTTGAACTCATGACAGGGGTCAGGAGTTCAGATTAGTGAGGGATGAGGGCTCTACTTACCAGATGAAGCCACGGGAGGCAGAGCAGTGCACTGACTACTACCACTGAACTACTGAAGAGATTTACACCAAATCACAAAAACACACCATCTGAACCAAATGCTAGCTTTCTGCCAAATCTGGTGTAAATCTGTCCAGCGGTTCGGGCGGTAGTTTTGTTCAAATCCCTATGGGAAAATGCATTGGGTAAGTACATCTTGTTCCCCTTTCTTTATCTGTCCCTGCTTGATGGATCACACAAAAACTTTCAGGACAGAAACTGAAGTGACTTTCATGATAGTTTTGAAAATTGTGTTACGATTTGTCAAACAACTCCAAAGTTATTGGCAAAACAAATAGGATTTTCCTATGGTCCTAAATGTAAATACCCACTGGTGACAGCCAGTAGGTTATATATATATATATATGTATATATATATAATGTCACCTTATTTATTTTAAAGTATCACAGTGCACAGAGACAATATGTTGGGTCTGTTCTAGAAGGAAATTATAAATGATGAACTTAAAATAATTGAAGTGATACAGTGGATTGACGACTGGGGGAAGTATTTTTATCATGTTGGTTGTAACTGATTCACGTGTGAAGAGTATATATGAAATCAAGTATGGCGTTTCTTAGTTGACAAAGGCTGTATGATCAGCCGAATCACATTCTGAGTTGGTTACAGTTCTCGCGTGTACGATCAATTTAAAATTGGGCACCTACAATGAAACATTGGACGCTGCTGAATGATTGAATGAACAACACTGCATCCAAGTTCGAATGCAGGTGTTTCTCCTTATTGAGAGGAATGTAGTGTGAAAGTTTAAAGCGCAGTGGCGCCACCAACGGTTTGGAAGCACACCGACAACAGCAATGTAAGTGTAGATATATATATGTATATATATATATATATATATATCAACAAATTCACTATATGTGTGTGTGTTTATATATCTATTCACTTAAAAAACCAAAGGTTACAGGGACGTTATAGTTAGCTTCTAAATTTACTCACACAAAACTATAGATGTTCTGCAGTTACAAAGTTACTTCAGGTACCTATATCTCGATTCCCCCATCATGCACAGTTTTGTTTTCAATAATTTGGCTTCTAATGTTTCATTGATATTTTTGTTGATGTTATAGAAGTTATCAAGAGTTCTGTAAGATCTGGGGTGATTAGCAGTGCATGGTGAGGATCCACTGATTTTCCTGCTATTTTGTTTTAAAAAAGGGTGGTCTCCTGTTCTTTTCTATTACTATGAAACTGGATGGGCCAGGTCCCAGGGGCATTGGTGGCTTTAAAAAGGAGGGAGGGCACATGGGGACCCCTTCTATGGGTGTGTATTAGTCTTGGGAACCGTCACCTCCCTGGGGCAAGCCTTGAATTAAATGTGGGGGGACTGTGTGCCCCCTTATCCCCAGGGACTGCTACCTCACAGGGCTAATGTGGAATTATTTTCAGGGGGTGCCTGGCCCCCCACAGACCCAGGGACCACCACCTACCCAGGGTTAAAATGAAAGAATGATGGGGGTCCATTACAGACCCCCAGCCCTGGGGACTACCACCTCCCTGGGGTTATTAATATAAATTAAGGGGGTGCCAGGAGGCCTCCAACAGCCCTTGGTTCCGCCACCTCCCTGGGGCAGAAAAACGTTAAGGAAGGGGGTCTGTTGTAGCCCCCTGGCTCTGGGGACCACCATCACCCGGGGAGAATTCTAGTGTTGGAGGGGGGATGTGGCCCTCTGGTCGAAATCGGCTGGGGGACAGAGGCCATGTAGCCCTCCCTCCTTTGTTAACTGAAGGCTGGGCCCTGGGAGATCTGTGCAGAGAGAGGGGCCGCTAGGCCCCTTCATGAAATTGTAGTGGGCCCCAGTGGATGGGTGCATGGGGCTGAAATCAGCCGGGGAGGGGTCTGTGTGCTTCCCTCTTCCCCACAATGCACATTTAACCAATGAGGTAGCACACATGAACTAACCAGTAGAAAGTGCTCCAGTTGGCTAGACATTTTGTTCAAAACTGTGGACTGGATTAGACAACTAAATAGATATTTTGAGCCAAGTAAAACGCTTTCTGATACATGTAGTAGATATTTCATATTAATGTATACTTTTAGAATTACCAGAGAACTTCTATGTTTAAGCTGTAAATATGCAAGTACCTTTAACCATCAAATGTTTAGATGTATTTACATTTCAAAATCATACTGAAATGTCTGCATTTCATGTGGTGGAGTGACTCTCAGGCAGATGAGCAAGTTATAGTTACCTTAGGGCATAAGATAAAATTACTTCAGATAATTATAACTGGTAAATGTCAGTGTTTGTTTTGTTTAAAATGTTATATTGTCACTGAAATTTGCACCTAACTGTAAAAATTAGTGAAACCTTAGTTTTTTTTGCAGCTATATATATATATATATATATACACATATGTACACACAAACACACACACATATATGGCCTAATTACAATTGTGGCGGGCCAACCACCAGACTGCCAATCTGCCAATACAACAGTGGGGAGGCAGCTGCAAAGACGTATTACAAACTTCCCACTGGGACGGCCGGTAGGCACAGTGGAGTGGCATTGACTTCCACCCTAAGGGTGAGGCCAGGCCAAAGCCTCTGCAATGCGTGCACCTGCAGCACACTCGGAATGTGCACTGTCTGCAATGCAGACAGTGCACGTTCTGAGTGTGCTGACAGGGGGCCTCTGCACTGCCCCCACCTCTGGCCCCATCCATGCCAACTGCCGGCCTTTCCATAGTGGGGTCTCTGCCATGGAAAGGCCAGTGGAAAGGGAAGTTGTAATCAGCATGGCAGTGCCGAACTTGGCACAACCGTGGTTGACCATGACTTGCACCGACACCAACCCTTCGAGATCCATGATCCTAGAGGTGGCGGCAGTGTAAAAACTATTCTAAATCCAATGTAATATGCAATTTAAAATACAGAAAACAAACATCATGGGAAACAAAGGTATATAAATAAGTAAATCAAAGACAATTAAAAATATTTTCAAGATTAGTCCTAAACCGTCGTATGAAAATTATTTCATTTTTGAAGGGTTAGATTTACATTAGGGAAAATGTGGAACTTTGAAGGGGCCTGTTTAACTATTCCCAATCCAAAGTAACCAACTCTACGGAAAGTGTTGGACTTTAGGGGGTCAGATTACTTTTCCCTCTCCAAAGTGAGCAATATCAGCAAAAGTGTTAGGGGTGTAGATTTATCATTCTTATTGTAACCTAAGCGACATTAAGGAATGAGTTGGGCTTTGTGAGAGTTAGGTTTACTATTCTTAGTCCTGCACAACAGTAGAGAAAGTATTAGACTTTGAAGTGCTCAAATGTACTATTACCACTTGTTTCCGGAAGGACACTAGCAGATAATTGATTAGTATTGTAGAGAAGATATTAACAATGATGATGGTGGAAAATTATGTTGACTATTCACTTGCTCATGTTTTCCTTGTGAATGATGTCTTTCCAAAATATGGTCACCAGATTCTGCTGGGCCTGATTGTGATCTGTCAATCATTTGAGAAGGATGAAGGATATGCTGGTGGTTGCCAGTCCTGCTTATGTGATAACTGGTAACAATCAAAAAGTAATTAGCTCAGTGCCCTATGTTGTTCTGGCCTCACCACGGTCATTCTTTTAATGGGCAGCTGAACAGGGCACAGCATTTTCTCCAGTGAAGTCAGTTACAAATATGAAATGACTTTTGACAGTGGGCACTATGTCAAATCCTCACTTAATACCATCACAACAATAGCTTTCCTACCATTGTTTTTTTTCTTTTTAAAGTAGGGAGGGGGAGATCTTGCATCAGCAGGTAACTATTGTACTTTACCGATCAATGACAAATAAACTAGTCTGCAAAAGTCAAATAGTTCATATCTAGTGATTGTCTGTTTCTTTTTTTTTAAGAATTGAATAACATTGTGAAAAGACATTGATTGCTGGGCAATGAAATTGATGCCAGATTCCTGACCATCTAGTGGAAGCTTATTAAGTATATTTCCCTAATTAAATTAGCTGAAATAATCAAAGTTCATGCTCCAACCAGCAAATTACAATTTTACACTTATCTAATTCTGAAGCCCTCAAAATATAAATGGCTGATATAAAGTCTATAAGATGTAGGGCCTAAAACTATGGCCCTACCTCAAAATCCAAACAATATTACAATCCTTCACATGCTGAATAAAACACCTGATATATATATTTTTCTGAGAAATGCACACATTTAGACAATTGCCTATGCGTATTGTTGCTAATATAGCATAATTCCTTGAAGTATTTCGTCAAGATGTGTACTATATTGTTTATTGTTTTTATAGTAGTGAAACTGTGTTTCTACCAGGTACTGTTTGATGACATAATTTATTTGGAATTTTCTTTTTCCAGAGTAGACTGATAATTAAACGAGTAGCACATTCTCAACATGTCTGTCAGTATATAGGCACTTTAGTCATGTGATACATTTTTCACAATCCCTTTTGTTATGCTAATTATACACTGTAAAGAGTGTACTATTTAAATATTATTGCCAAAGGTACAATCTTTTTTTTTTTTTTAGAAATGCTTGTCTTTATATTTTCTATTAAGATTTTTACATTGTATTAAGATGGTACATTGAATTAAGAAAAGAAGGGAGTTGCAAAAATGTAGGCCTTAAATAACACATTATGTAACTCCTTCCACCTATGAAATCAGATTACTGCTAGAAGTGCATAGCAGCTGGCTCATTTCTAGCAATTGAGATATGACTGAAATGCACACACTTTATAAGGAGAGATATATTAGGTCACAAGAGGCCTTGACATGGTTTTCCATTTTAGTAACACAATCATAAAACAAATAATACATGCAGTATGGAGATGATTGCAAATTCCATCCACCTCTTTTTCTTTTTCAGGTGCTGGTGGTTGGTCACCACTTGAATCCAACTCCCAACAATGGCTTCAGATTGACTTAGGAGACAAAGTGGAAATCACTTCAGTCGCCACTCAGGGCAGATATGGCAGCTCAGATTGGGTAACCAGCTACGTTCTGCTGTTCAGCGATACAGGACATAACTGGAAACATTATCGGCAAGAAAACATTATTTGGGTAGGTAACCTCCAGTGTAATCAAGAAAGTGATTGAGCAGTGTTAGAAATGGGGTCTATAATTGGCAGTGATTTGCAACCTGTTGAAGTAGGGACCCTCACTCTAGTAAGGGTAAGGGAGTCACACAGCTAAGATAACCTCTGCTCACCCCCTTGGTAGCTTGCCACCAGCAGCCTGGCTTATCGCAGAGGCAATTTGTAAAATATGTGTACACACACACAGATACCTAGTGAAAACATTACAAAATGACTCAACACCAGCTAGGAAAAATATCCAATATTTATCTGTATAAAACAAAACCAAAATAACAAAAATCCAACATACATAAGTCAAGATGTCACTTTCAAAAGATTAAGCAAGTTTAATCCATAGAAATCAATGGAAGCATTTGTTTTATGGCAAAGCACCTTAAATGTGTCATAAATCAAAGATGAGAACAGGCGCAGGTGAGGTTAGGCATCTAAAAAGGAAGCGATGTGTGGGTTCTTTACTGCCAGAGAAGGTGATGCGTTAGATCCTTACTGTCACAAGGAGGTGATGCATCAGTTCCTTACTGTCAGGGGAAGTGATGCATCGGTTTCCAGACATGCAGCCTCAGTTCCTTACTGCGGTGCAATGCTGATGAAAAAGTCGGTGCCCAGGGATGATGCATTGAAAATCCAGACACGCTGTGTTGATCTACAGCGGCGAATCAGGTGTTGTGTCGATTCTGCAGTGGCCAAACAGGTGCTGCATCAGATCCTTCCAGTGATGCTCTGACTTATAGCAGTGCTGGGAGTTGATGCAGGAATTTTCTCCTTAACATCACCATAACTCACTTCCAGGGACCGAGGAAGTGGATTTGGCATGCACCACTTGGCAAGTCAGGACTCTCAGCAAGAGAACCCAGCTGCTGGCAGGAGAAGTCTTTGATGGACCTAAGACATCTAAACAGGGGCAAGCTCAACTCAAGCCCTTGGAGAACCTTGGAAGCAGGATGTAGAAAGCAAGGTCCAGTTCTTTCACCCCAGGACAGAAGCAGCAGGTCAGCACAACTAAGCAACAGGCAAAGTGACAGTTCCTCCTACAGCATCCAACACTTCTTCCTGACAGACTGTCCTCAGTCCAGAAATGTTCTAGCTTTGTGGTGCCAGAGGTCCTGTACTTATACCCATTTCTGTTTTTTAAGTAGGCAATCTTCAAAGAAAAGTGCCTTTACCTACCCTGGCCCCAGACACACTCCAGGGGGTTGGAGACTGCTTCGTGTGAGGACACGCACAACCCTATTCAGGTGCAAGTGTCAGCTCCTCCCCCACTGTAGCTCAGGAAGACCCATCAGCTCCTTTTGCGTGACTGTCAAAAGTGAATGCACAAACAGATCAACTGTCATCCTGACCCAGACATGTGTTCAGCAGACAGGGAGAGACACAGAATGGTTTAGCAAGAAAATATCCACTTACTAAAAGTGGCATTTTCTAACTTACAATTCAAAAACCATCATCACCAAATTGTGAGTTCAAAGACCCCAATCACCAATTGCTATCTGCTCACCATGGGAAAATATACTTAAAAGATGTTTAAATTCAATCTCCATGTTACCCCTGGGAGAGTTAGGTCTTGTAACAATGAGAAATGAAAATTAGCATTATTTGATTATCAGAACATGAAAGCACACTGGTACATGGCCTACCTTTTAAATAAACTGCACCCTGACCATGGGGTTGCCTTGGGCCTACACTAGGGGTGACGCACAGGTAATAAAAGGGAAGGTTCGGGCCTGGCAAGTTGGAGCCTTTGCCAGGTTGACATGGCAGTTTAGGACTGCACTCAAAGACACTGCAGTGATAGGCCTGAACCATGGTTAAAGGGCTACAGTGTGGATGGCACAATCAGTGCTGCAGGCTCACTAGTAGCATTAAATGTATAGGTCCTGGGCACAACTGGTACACTATAGTAGGGCCTTACTAGTAAATCAAATATGGCAGTCATGGAGAAACCAATCACCAATACATTTTAGACAGAGAGCATACATACGTAAGCACTGGTTAGAAGTGGTAAAGTGCCCAGAGTCCTAATGCCAACAAAAACAGGTCAGAAAAAGTAGGATGAGGAAGGCAAAAAGTTTGGGGATAACCCTGCAAAAAGGGCCAGGTCCAACAGGCAGCTAGAAGTTTTGCTTATTTCCATAAGATCTTAATTGTGAAACATTTCACAAGCACTTCACATTTTGTTACATTATTAATGAAGCAATAACACCACTTCTTGAACTCGGATCAGACCAATTTTCCTAAATTTGTCACTCCCTTGTAAGGGAAGAGTCAGCAGAACAGAAGGCATGTGATACAATACAGTCAGAAGAGTATATGCTCAGTAGCCCACCTATCACAATTGCAACAAGTCCCACCATGACCCGTACTGTTTTGAGTGTTACCCTAAATTGCATTACATATTCAGTTATTGACACCGAAGGCCACTGTATCTAGAATTTACAGTTACACCTGACAAGTGAAGCCTAGAAGGTCAAAAAAGTTGCAAAAACCAAAGCACTCTTCACAACATTCGAAGGTTTCAAAGTGTAAACCAGTGTTGGAAAGTGAGTTATTGGTAAGGGCAGGGAGGTACCTACACTTAGCATTAGGCCAAAATCCCCCATTAGGTCAAGTCAAGGTCTTATTAAAGTAATCCTTGTTCAACCCTTGGTAGCAAAGCCCACAAGCAGTTAGGCTTAGCTTAGATTACGGGTGAGTATTTAATATCAACAAAATGGTAAATAGGTAAAACACAACACACAATATAAATCCAACACCAATTAATAAAAATAGGAAATGTTTTATCGTTAACATTACACCAAAATGACAAAAAATCATTATAGGGAACTGTAGTTATAAATGTTCAAAAATGCTTTCTAGTGCCTAAAAGACAAAAGTACCAGTCAGGGACATCTGGTTGCGTTTGACCAGGGCAAAGTCAAAAGTTGAGGCTGACCGCAATGGAGTCCTGCTCGAATATACTGAGCCTGGGAGTCCTTGGTCAAAAATGACCTTCACACTTAAAAACTTTTCTGAAGCTTTTCATCTTCGACATCATGCAGTCCTCTCCAGCAAACCGATTTTGATGCAACAAAATCAGATTGCCTTTCTGTGATCCCCAGTCAAATCCTGGAAGTCAGGAGCTTCGGAGATTTTCAGTGGATTGAACTTGAAATTCAGGCCAGGTCGTGGTAGAAAGTAGCCGGCTTCACTCACAATGTCAGGTCAGTCCACTTATGGAGCTTTTTTTTCAAAGTTCCTCCACACTTTTAGAAATATAAGGATCTTTCTCCAGAAGCTCTTTGTGTGTCCTTGAAGTTTCCACAAATGTGTCCCAAGGTTTCAGAAGCTCTGAGTATCTCCTTGAAAGTTGGGACTACCATTCCCACAATGCACCTGGTCAGAATCCTCAAATGGCCACTGGACGCTTGTCAGCTGGGCTCTATTTGCAGGACTTGATGCATGAGACTCTGGTCAGCTCCTTTGCACCTGCAGTTTACAGGAAGTCCACTCCTGGAGTTGCAGAATCAAGGTGAAGTATTTTTCTTGGTGAAGCCCAAAGTATGTAGCTGGTGCAGGCCTTGTCGGCACAGCCCTTCAGGTGCAGACTAGGGCTTCAGCGGGGCAGTCCTTCTTCCCCAGTATCTTCTTCCAGCAGGGATCTGAATTGTTGGGCAGGTATGCATATTTACCTTTGTTCCTGGGGTGGTAAGGAGGGGGGTCATCCTTGTCCAATGGGATGCGGGATGCCACCCTCTGGGTTGACCTCTTCCTGTGCAGTGTGGCAAAAACCAATCCAAGAAAGCAGCATTCTTTGAAAATCCGACATGGAGAATATCTCTCCTTGCAGGCCCCATCTGGCTGAACCCACTCACTGGTGTGGTTAAGTTTACCTAACAAACCCTTTCAGCCCCTCTCCTAATGTAATTATTGGGGCTCCTATCTGGCTGGGGAAGCAGGAAATGGGGTAGGTCCAGATTATGTCCCAGGTGGCATTCCCTTCTTTGAAAACCACTTTGGCCACTTTCCACCATCCTGCTCCGCCATCTGCTACAACAGTTCTCCTCCCACCAGATGCTTCCTCTGTTTCAGCCAAGGCCACTTCACACCTCACTAAGGCAGCTTGGCTCAGGCTGCCAGACACTGACAATCAGGAAAAGGCTGATTTTGGTGACTTTCAGAAAGAGTTCTAAAATTCTTCCTCTGTACTAGTTATAATAAATCCAACCTTGGCAAGTTGTTGGATGTCGTCTAACTATTAAATTGATACCAAACTTGACAGATGTAGCTCTTTTCTAGTGGAGACTTTTTTTTTTTTTTTTAAAAGCCTCCCAAGGTTAGCCTATAGAGCTAATGCACTACAATGGGAAAAACACATTTGGCTGTTTTTCCACTGCCAGGGCTTATAAAACATACTTTTTTAAAGTCCCTGCTTATATTTACGCTGCACACAACCCTTGGGGCATCTAGAGGGGTGACATATGTAAATATAAGGTAGTTTTTAGGACATTGGAAGTACTTTTTATTCCAAAGTCAAATTTGGGGTTACCTTCAATTTAAAAACAGCCGGCAAGGCAGGCTAGACTTTAGAATGACACCAGACACCACAGCAGTGCACCTGTGGGTGCACTAACTATACTGGGGTCCCTAAAACTACTTGCCCTACCACATACTAAGCACTTATAGGTAGGTTGTGAGAGGCAATTACAATTATGCCTAATTTGCATATAACACTTTAATCAGAGAACAGGCCTTGGGACTGATAAGTAGTGCCCAGGGCACAAACAGAATCAGAAAACACCAGTGTTAGTGAAAAATGTGGGCAACATCTGAGAGGGATTCTGCAATCAGCCCAGTTTTCTCACAAACAACTACTTCTACTCATGCATATATGCAATTTCAATGCTAAAGATTAGACATTAGGCAGGATAATAATATCAGATGAAAAGCGTTGCAAGATTGTAGTGGTTCTAATACTTTTTCCATTTTGTAGAAGGGTTCTATTGTGTGACTAAGCCATAAAATTCTAGTTGTAACCTACTATCGCATTACACTATGTGCAGTAATTACCAACATGCAATCCTTCTGGAAACAAGTTTATGAAATTTTGAACAAACTCTTGGGTGTGGATTTGGATAGGGAAGTGTATGCTTCCCTTTTGGGGAGGAATCTACCACTATGAGAGAAAAAAACAGTAAGCGCTTTCCTATGTGCTGGGCCATCTGCCTCAAATATGTCATTGTCACAATATGCACTGGATTTGATTTATTGGGCATATGGTCAAAAGACTGGTAATTCCTGAGTCATCCTCTTAAATAGTGGTCTTTCCACCATTCACACCACATCTTTCTTCATAATGTACTACAATCTCACATAAATTGGTTTACACTGTGAGAGGCCTTCCTCAAAATTTCAAATGTTTCTGGTCCAGAGAAAATAAGGTTGAGTGAATATGGTTTTTGGCCATCAGCTGTGGATTGTTTTGTGCCTCTAGCAGTAGACAACTTGAATAAATATATTTGGGGTGTTGCCCTCCTCTACAATATATGTCACAGGATGAATGGTGTTGCTGTACAGTTTATTAAGAGAAATTGTACAAACAAGCAGGTAGAGCACATTTCAAGGTAAATCTTAAAAAGACAACATGAGCAGGTTTTAAGGTGAGAAAATTACTGAATTCATTGTGAGAAAAAGTGTGGGACTTTTATAGTGAGCACACTATGGAGATTTCCCAGCAAGCACATTTGTGATCAATTCATGGTAAGCAGATTTTGAGAAAATTTCTTGTAGTTTCAAGGTCAAACGGTTCATGGAGGGTTTGATGGCAGCACATCTGTAGTGAAAAATTATTTTGAGTAGAAATTAGCTGGATCAGAATCCAAAGGTTTGTGTGGAAGACCTATGAGCAGAATTGTGGCATACCCTGTTAAGTACATTTGAAAAAGATCCATTGTGAGTACACCATTTTTTGATTTAGAAACATATTTTCAAAAAGTGTATGTCATTTTGGTACAACAAATGGTTTAAATCAACCTGAATAATATTGCTTTTTATTTTAATTTCAATTTGTGCTTTTATTTAAAATCTCTATAGTCATCTGACGACTGTGAATGCTGACCTTCTTCATATGATTTTGTTGCCTTCTTTGTGTCAACCCCCCTACTTATGTAGCTGTAAATCCATGGCAAAATCAATCTGTTCTAATAATGATGAAGATGTGTGGATATTTATAACAAATGTATTAGAAAACTGAGTTTCAAATAGTTGGCAGTGGACATACAATAATCTGACATTCTGTATGGAATTGCCAACTTAAACCCATATCATATTAAGAATCATCTAAGCCACATCACTTTTGTGCAGTAATCAAGCTGTATGAGAACTCCATTTAATTTTATTATGCTCAGATAATCAGTCTTTATTTAATGCTTCCTTAATTTAAGTTTTCAAAGTAGTGAATTTAAGGCTCAAATTGAACCCTCAGTTTATATGAATCCTGAGAAAAAATTCCAAGTGAGCCTGATTCTCATAACATGTATTTTTATCATCAAAACCTATAAAGTCCTTAATGTACCTGGATATTATCAAGATACACAAGATTTTTTATTCATCAAGTATAATTTGTCCGCACCTGTTTTTCCTGATTGTGATCAGTACCTAACAGCTCCCAACATTACAAACAAACTATGATGTAGTCTCAGAGTGTCATCATGACTCTCAAAGGAAACAGTTTAAACCCTTGTGAGTGGCCTGTAGGATGAAATAGGAAAGAAGTAAACCCCCCCATAACTCAGTATATTACTAGCAAATGCTTAGTGGCCACTGCTGTTTTTGCAAAAGAAGCAGAGGTGATTGCTTGCTGAAGGCGATATTCAGAAAAAATATTGTATTAAAAATATTGTGATGCATAAATGTAGTTTTTAGTATTAATGTAAAAAATATCATTTTGTAAAGAATCATATGATATATGTTTTTTTTTTTTTAATGAAGGATTGTTTAACTATTTTATTAGTGTTATATGTTAAGTTTAATGTTAATATTTAGTGATAATAATAATTGTGCTATTTTGAAAAAGATATAAAGACATTTCAATTATTATTTAATAATTAATTAAATAATATATGTTATGCTATAAAAGTGATCTTCAAACGTTTTAATGCGTGCCCCCCTCACTGAAAAATAATAATCATCCGGCCCCCCTCAGAATTTTTAACACTTCTATTTGGCAATGTTTAAATAGTAATCAAATTATTTAAACATTGCAGTTAAGTTCTGTTACCTAATAACAAATGTAATCAACTACATGATGCCAATCATACTATTCTGGTCAGGCAGGCCTTACTAACGTGTAAAAGTATTCACAGTGTGATTATTAGAAGTAGGGCTTTGAAGAGCATTCAAAGTCCTTTCCTTTTGACACATACTCAAAGCTTGGATATAAATGACAAACAATGTTAGTGATGGCTCATTCTTTCCCCTTAAAACAAAGCACTGTTATCAACATAATGCTTCTTTTGACCAGACACCCCCCCCGGGATCACTTTAGCCCCCCTTAGGGGGCCCACCCCCAGTTTGAAGACCCCTGTGTTATAGGAACAGGATACTGGCTTTATTGGGGAACAGGGTGGGGATATTATTAAGAAATATGAATCATTTATAACGTTTTATTTTTTTGAATAAATTACACTTTATTGAACATTTTTTTAATGAACATATTTGTAAAATTTTACATTTATTTATTATAAATATGCTTTGTTGTATTTTTATAAAAATTTGCAAGAAATGTGAAATATTTAATTATTGTTACTGTAAGTTTAATCAGTTACGTTTATTTATGTATAATAAATGTAATATTTTTTGTCCACTTGTTTAAATATTGTATTCTATTGTTTTATATAGGATTATCATTTAAATATTTAATATTAATTTTATGTTTTTGTATTTTACAAAATAAATGGCATTTATTGTGTTCATGTGATAATTTATTAACTTTTTTATTTTTTTATAATTCACATTAATTGTGAAATAAAGCCATATAACTAAATGTATACTTATTTATAGCAATAAGTAAGAATGCAATGTTTTGTTATTTATTTATCTATTTATTGTTTTTTACATAATTTTAAGTTGTGAATATATATTTGATATAATTTATTTTAAATGTACATTTTTATATGATGATTTTATTGATTTGTATGTGAATATATAGCACAAAATGGCATTTATGTTTTTGATTCTTTACTTAATGCATAGCATTATAGTTTTGGTATGATACTTAATTACATTTTTAAAAATAATGTTTATATTTTTATATAGATACATATTAGTTTGCTGGTATTATGCTTCTTTATTTGTTTTAAAAAAAAGCATTTACATGTGTAATTCAGTATGATTATATATTATAGATTTATTATAATGATACATTATCATTTTAAATATGTCATTTATGATTAACGTATGTTGTTAGGTCATTTTTTAAATTTATTTTAATGTGTTTTGTTATGTAGTACATATATACTGTTTATTAATGTATTATAAATAGTAACAATTTTTTTTAGCAAGCCATTTTATATAATTTCATTTCTTGCTGCTAATTATATTGTTGGAATGGGTAAAGTTAATTCACTCCTTTACTCTAAAACACTTTCTCTAAAATGACTTAAATTGGAGTGAGAAGAGTGAATGTTATCCCTTTTGTATAAAGCACCTTCTCTTACACGGTTTAAATTGAAGAGGTAATAGTGAATCTTTACCATTTTAAGGTCCAACACCTAACAATAAATGGTTTTGAATAGGAGTGGAAATAGTAAATAGTATCATAGAGGGCCAAACCCTTTCCCCTAAGTGGTTTAGATTAGAGCATGAACAGTTAATCTTACCCCTTAAATGTCACTAAATGGCTTAAATGGGAAAGGGGATAGTACATTTTAACCCTGATCACTGATCCACATCTCTAGATATACAAATTTGGATTTCCTGACATTTATTAACAACTACTGAACAGATGTATACCAAATAATAAAAAAACAATCTGAGGAACACAATCTACCTTTCTGCCAATTGTGGTGTGATTCCGTCTAGTGGTCTGGGCTGTAGTCGTTTTCAAAACTCCTATGGGAATTAACAAGGGAAATGCCTTTTTTTTGGTATCCCTTTTTCTCTACCCCCGCTTGACGGATCACCTCGTAACTTTCCATGTGAAACAAGAATTACAAGCACACTTATTTTGGAACTTTTTCTGAAGATCCGTCAAACAAAAACAAAGAATTCGGCAAGTCAAAAATGTGTTTCCTATGGAAACACGGCCCTAACTATAACTACCTACTGGCGACTGCCAGTAAGATATATTTATACACAGAGTCCACCTTCTGGACTAATAACACGGCAGCACAGCACAGATCCAACCCCAGCCAAAAATGCAGGATGATCAAAAGTGTACTACAGCAAAAGTTTCAAAAAGTGCAAACAGCAATTAAAATTGAAACTGCTGACGCATTTCGGCCACATGCTTTAACTGGGCCTCACAAACAATTACAATGGACAGTGTTTATCACTTGGTCCTTTCTTGACCTCATTGTCCCTCAGCCTCTAGACCCATAACTTTCTATCGGCTTTAGAGGTAAATACGGCATCCAGTTTCCTAGCCTAAATAGTCCACTGCTCAGAACCTCATCAACCTCCTTATTTATAGGAGATTTTCTTAGACAATTGGAAGATGTAGCATGGCAGTCTGATTATATGTTGATTACTATGGATGTGGTCTCGTTATATACATCAATCTCACATGAACTAGTTGTGAAAGCAGTGAAATATTTCTTACAGCAGAGAAGTATTCATTTACTAAAACATTCATAGATGCTGCTAGAAATGACAGAACTTTGGGGCATATTTATACTCTGTTTGCACCTGTCAGCATAAACCCTACACCATATTTATACTTTGACACCCGACCCCACGAATGCCCAAATTCTGCTGCATGCGTCATTTTCTGGATGCGTGAAACCGGCTTGCATTAATGACATGCAAGGTAGGCGTTCCCGTCCAAAAAATGACTTAACATCCGTGCGCCATATTTATCGTACCGCGCAAAAATCCCGTACGGCCGGGAGGCAGAGGCAGAAAATGATGCACAGCCCAATTTGAGTAAAAAAATTATGCCTGGGTCAGGGCAGGCGTTAAAATGGGGCAAACACACCAGTACTTAAAGAAAACACACAGAAGTAACAGCAGAGCTCCAAAAGGAAGACATGGAGGTGCTTTTCATCCAGCATGCACGAAGACGCAGAGCACAGGACCAACACCAGCAGATTCCACCACACCAGCAGGGACCCAAAAGGCAACTCAGAAGGCAGGAGAGGATATTTTCCGGACCAGGACAACTCTTCAGGGACTCAAGCAACAAGAGATCATCCAGAGGTACAGACTAAACTGGCAAGCCATTCAGCAGCTGCTGCCCAACATTGAGCCACAGTTGGCACCCAGCTTGCAGACACCCCACTTCATTCCACCAGAGACCAAGCTGCTAGCTGTTCTGCACATGTTGGGAAGTGGCTTGTTTCAAACCACTGGTGCCCTGGTTGCTGGGATCTCACAGCCCTCATTCTCTGCCTTCCTACCCAAGGTATTGAATGCCATCATCTCCCTCACACCCTGTCTCATCAGCTTCCCCAACAAACAGCAGAAGCAGCAGGAGACCAAACAGGTCTTCTACCAAATCAACGGCTTCCCACATGTGCTTGGTGCCATTGACTGCACACATGCACGCATTGTGCCACCTGCTGCAACCAAGCATCTATACCGCAACAGAAAGCACACACATTCCATCAATGTGCAGGCCATTGTCAATCACCATGTATTGATCACCAAAGTCATGGCAAAGTATCCTGGGAGTGTACATGATTCATTAATCTTCCGCCACTGCACCATCAATCAACACTTCCAGGATGGACGATATGGCCTACTTGTTGGTAAGTACAGAAACCTACTTATATACACACAGCACAGCAACCCTGTAGGACACACAACACATACACCACTACATTGACACGTGGCCAGGAAGACACTGAGGTTGTGACACTGCTAGGCATGTTTGATATCCTCACCCAATTGGATATACACCTAGAGACAAATGACAGATGCAAATAACAACAGATGCCAGGCCCCAGACACAAGGGAACAATTTAAAACCACACAGTGACAATGAAATGGCCTTAACTGCCAGTACAACTTGGAAGATTAATGTTACAATATCACATCAATAATACTCAATCACACACCCTTCCAAACAATATGTACAGTGTAAGGGGTATGCAATGTGTTTCACTGCAGGCATAATACCATGGCACACATAGCATGAAGATGCTGACTCTAATATAGGGGACATGGAATCATTGAGGCTGTACCAATATCTCACATCACTGGTCTGACATTTCCTACTACCAATAAGCAAGTGGACTGTGCTAAGAACACATATTGATGTGACAATATTGCAAAGTGCACATTCCTACACATACGGTTTGAGACAATTACGCATATACACAACAGATGTACAGGCATATGGACCTTCTGACACTTAAACCGTCAACCTCACAATCAAGTTAGCCAGCAGAACAGCACCAGGTTCAGTAGTGTAGGTACATGTTTGAACATGAGTCAACTCAGTAAGGGCAGATAAATAGGTCTGCATAGAACTTGTCACACATGGGATATTTGTGCATTGTCAATTGTCAACACGTCAGTGCTGCCAACTTATGGAGATGTGTTGCACAATGTCACCTAGCCAAATCAAAGGGCCTCACTGATGTTTAACAAATTCTTTTGCATATGTTAAATTGGATGGGATGTCCAGGCCATATAGATGCAACCGTGTTACCACTACTGTGGAATTGATTCTGTGTATGGAAGTATCATGTCACCCCCAGTTAAGACACATGGACACCTCTTTCACATGATATAATGCATGGGAGTACACAATGTACTTCCAGTCTACAAAAATACCGCTGACATCCGGTCAATCAGCCAAACACCAGTTCTGATAATGAAACATCCCAATGCCGGTGGTACATCCTAGAAGCCTAGGATTCCACACAATAACACAAACACAGATGAGTCACAGACAACACAAGAGAACATTTGTGATGCAAAGTGATAATCATGGTGCAAGCTCTGTCAAAATGTTTCAATCATTTTCTCTTTCAGCTGATCAGGGGTATGTGATCCAGCCATGGATCATGACCCCATTTGCAAACCCAAGCACAGCATCAGAGCGTGTCTATAATAATGCACATCGGAGGACACGCACCATAGTAGAGAAGACCTTTGGCATCTTGAAGTCAAGATTCAGGTGTCTCGACATCACCGGAGGTAGCCTCCTATACTCACCTGAAATGGTCTGCAATATCATTTTGACCTGTACCATCCTGCACAACATTTGTGTAAGGAGGAACATTCCCCTCTATGAACCAGACCCACAAATGCCTGAAAAGGAAGAAGAGGAGGAAGTTGTCCATCAACATGAGGGGGACCATCCAAACACTGCAGCAGGATTGCGTCGGAGTAAACACATTGTACAAAATTTCTTTTAACTCTACTCACCATCACTACTGTCTTACCATATATCATTAAACACCTATTCTAATCACTGTATCATGGCCTGGGTAATCATTTATGCATAATATTATCCCTAGGATTCATTATCAGTTTAGCCTCATGGAGAATTGCAGATATACAGATTAGGATACTGAAAAATCCACATCACATTTGATGGGTATGAATGTACTCCCAACTTCACACACACTGTACATGACATATATCCTGTCCATTTCACATTTGAAGGTCAATATCAGAGGACCACAGCTATGGCACACATACATGTTGGCAACATGGTTCATTGCAGCATATGGCACACAACAAAGACACCATCATTCGTAAGGTAAAAAACTGCCTCATATATGAGGCAGTGGATGTGCTATTGCATTGGTAACAGGAATGTATGACCAGACCCTTGACAGCATTAAGTGTGACATCAGCTATCTCTGCAAGGTGTATGTGTGACAAGAAGTCCATGTAAGCTGAAAATGGATAGCACAAGTGCCCCAGGTATGACTAGCATGGCTCACAAGACATGCCCTACACATGCCATCCTAGGTCATAAGTCCTGCCACTGCCGTGTTTTCAGTCTCTCCCCACCCTTCTCTAGGGGGCCCTGGAAATGGACTATTTGTATCCAGATAATCCTTCATCTACACACACCCAGACTCACATTCTGACTCCAGTGTGCTTCCCTCTTTACAATGGCATGCCATAATCATAGTTCATCTGTCTGTATGGTCTTCTGGTCAGATAATGCACTGCCTGGTAGTCTGTAGGACCTGTAATTCCCATGTGAAAGGTACTGTTGGCCCTTTGAACTTGATTCTCACCTACAGGACTTGTGGGAGACTGAAGCTGCACACACCTGTGAGCACTTCCTTGCAGACCAGCCATTTGAACCTGCACTCCCCTTGCTGCTGCCTGGAATGGCTTAGAAACATCCATTATATGTATATCCCTGTTATGCATTGCTATATAAATCACTTGTGTAACACAGGCCTTGGGTTACTGTGTACCGTTGCAGCACATAGGACAAAATCAGTTTTCATTTTCCACAGTGTTGTTCCAGCTTTGACCAGTCTCAGTCTGCTCACTGTGTATTTGCCTTGTTCGTGTTAGTTCCTGACAGAGCCTCCAACCTGTTAGACTGATTGGTCCCTGTCTTTCTGTTACCATAAAGGTTCCATGTGGCTACTTTTGCCTCATAGTTGCTTTCCATGCCCTCACTTTCTTCCTGGGGTATTGTGTATGGTAGGTCTACAATTAATACTCAAATACATTGTATAGTGTAGTAAGTTTACTTATCCTATCATGGGGTGGGACATGTCTTCAAATAGCCTAATCCCAGCCCATCCCTTGTCTGGGTTTCATGTATGCATGAGTGACAAACAGTGACAGTGTACCATGGCTGTATGCATGGATTGGGTATGGTTACATTCAGAAAGGATCGCCAATTATCAAACTTTGCTGGTGTGGGGATACTGGGCATGCTCATTTCTTAGATTTTTGCTAACCCCAGACAGGATGTCTGTTGAATAGTGCCATTCAAAAAGATCATTTGCACAGGAATCAGGCATGCTCTAAACAAAGTTTCTTTACACTGTATTTGCCAATCTTATGTTCCCTATACACTCTTTAAATCAATAGTGTGCTTCCAGTATTCGTCACCTTCAACTTTACGATGGGAAACAAAGGAGTCTGAATAAATCAGTTTTGTTTCATAACGTTTTGGGCTCCCCACCGGTGGTGTTGAACAGTGGCCCCACTGTGTGTAGTTAAGTAAAGGTCTATGTCTAGTGGCACAGTGTAAGAAGTAATGTCCCCATTTGTTATAGCATACGGTTTCCCCATATTTCATTGTATTTGTATATACATCATCACTTTCAAATACTGAATAGTCCTTCATTTCAGTTAACATTGAATCAACTTTCTGGTCATCCCAATCATCAGATACAACACCAGGCGTAATTAAATCAGTCATAGACATTTTTAAGACATATGGAATTTTAGTGAACTCAGTAGGCCCGTAAACATCAAATGGAATGTTGTCCCACACAATCCCATCAGGAATAGGTACAGCTGAAATGTTCACAAGGGACAAGTCTCTTCGGACCTTACATGAGGAAGTATATGGAGTTAAGACTTCATCCAGAGGCTCAACAATGGAGCGTTCAGGAAGTGGATGACCATTTACAAGCAAAAAGAAAAGTCAAGAAACCAATGCATAGAAATAATGCAGAAAATGTCAAGCAGAACCATAAATAGTTCCAATAGTTATTTTTAAGCCATGAGTCAGCTTACGTGTCTTTGAAACATTTTCAATCACAGCGGTGGACGAGTCTGAACAAAAGTAATCACTGTCAATGAGGTAACCAGAAGCACTCTCTGCAAATGCAGGAGCAGGTGCATTACCAGTAGATGGATCTATTTTGTGTGGAGGCTCATAGTAGACCGTGTTGTCAGTCTGTGTTGTGTTGGTGCAGAAAACAGCCAAATCTTGGACAGGTGCTGTCGTTGAAGTGGTAACTGGAATCAGCAAGAGCTCATTTCCCACCCTCCCCATGTTTGAGGAGGTATTTGTACTGTAGCATCGTTGGATATTCTTGTGTAGTCAGAAGTAATGTTGTTATTTCTGCTTTGAAGAGGTGTGTCCTGTTGGGTATTGACAGGAGATCAGGAACTACACAAGGGACCTCTGGGTCTACTGTGCAGGATCAGCCACATGGTGAAGTTTGATGTCGTCAGTGGAAATGAATCTGTTTGCTTTAGAGGTAGGCAGCAGTGGTAAGATGACAGTTCTGGTACCTTGTATTCCCTGGACTGGGACGGGTGCTCTGTAGGATGGGCCGAATTCCTTCTTAACAGCAATCTTCTCACAAACCAGCTCCCGGACTTTAGGAATCAAGTCAGTGGAAGTTGTTGGTAAATCCCTTATTCCTACGGTGGTTGCACTGACAAATTATTTATTATCACAAAATTGCTGAAGCTCCTGTAAAACAGTGAGACGTTCATTTATGTCAAACAGTGTGTCTGCTGCCACTAAACCAGGGCCATCAAGATCTGGGACATACAGAGGTATCCCAAAGAGAACCTCATAGGAAGTGCGTCCCCCTAAAGACCGTCTTGGCAGATTATTCAGTGCTCTCAGGACCCCATATAGGTGATGAAGCCAACTGCGGCCAGAACCTAATACTCTAGCTGTTAAGGACTGCTTAGATCATGATTCCTCCTCTCCACAACCAAATTTCTTTCATGATGGTATGGTGAGGAGTAATGGAGCTCAACAACCATTGTCCCCATGGTGTCCCTGAATGCTTTAGAGGCAAATGCAGGGCCCTAGTCCGAGTGGAATGCTGCAACTGCATATGTACCGATAAAGATCAGCAAGTCTTTTATAACAGTTTGAGTGTTGAGTGTCAGCCAACCGCTGAGGCCATACCCACAGGAATCTAGAACAAGAACATACAGCGACTAAGGTTGGGGTGACCCGCAATAGTCCAGGTACACACATTGTAGTGGCCTATTGGACACTTAGAGGGATGTCTGTGGTGGGCGTTTGATGTTGGAGCCCTTAATTTGCTGCAAATGTCACAACAAAGGTCGTATTGTTTTGTCTGTTTGAATAGACTTGGCCAAAAGAAGCGTTTCTGTGAGAGTGTTACTGTGGCCGAAATACCAGCATGAGCAGAAGTGACACCCTCATGTGCTGCTTACCTAAGATCTAATCTCTGGTCTTGGTTGGGGATCTCTTGATCTCCAGCCCCAGGAATTCTTGCGTAGGCAACATTCTGTGCACTGATGTGATAAGAATATTTTGTAGGGTATGCTTTTGGAAGAGGCTGGCCTTCAGCTGAAGCTTTCACGGCAGTCAAAATGTCATTATCCAATCTCGTCTGAGAACGAGTCACTGTAGCCACAGAAGCTGTAGCTACTTCAGATTTGGCTGCTTCTTCAGCCAAAGTATTGCTGATAATGTGTACTCCTACACGTTTATGGCCCAATGTATGTACTACATGGACACAGGGTAGCTTATCCTTGAGATCAGCCACCCTCCCCCACAGAGTTCTATGCTTTATGGTGTTCCCCTTGGAATCTCTCAACCCGTCCAATCGCCAATAAATAAGATAATTGTTGTAGGACTGGACGAAGTGGTATGAGTCACAGACAATCAAAGTCAGAAGTCCTGGCTCTGTGTGTTCTAGTGCTTAAAATAGGAGCTTTTAGTTCAGCCAGCTGAGCTGTGAAGTCCTATAGGGACTACGTGTAGGTATTGTGATGGTGGAAGACTCCATCCTTCATCACTTCGCTCACAGCTGCGCAAGCGGCTGAATATTGATGTTTGGTACCTTCAGCTGGTTCTGCATCAGTGTAAATGACACTATTTATCTGTCAAGTGGCAAAATATCTAGAGAAGCGGGGTACTCCTGTTCGTATTGGAGAAATCCTTGTGTCTGAAGTTTTGGATCAAAGATGTAATCAACATCCGTGGCAGTCTGGAATGTTGCCCACTGAATCCAACGTGGATGTAATGCTTTAGCGTTCAGAATGTTTGCTTTGGAGATGGCCTCGAAGGCTGGCACTGGGGTAACAACAATAATGCGATTCCCTTGGGCAAGTGGCCTCTCCTTAATGACAACCATCTGAACTGCAGTTAGAATATTTTCTGTATGTGCAAAACGTTGTTCTGCATTGGAGTATAAATGTGATTTATATGCTATGGGGACTGTGTCGCCCTCGTTAAATGTGACATAAGTGAACCCAATGGCACCAGCAATTATTCTGATGACCAAATTTGTTTTGTTGTCACAGGAGTGCAAGTGTTTTACTTCTAGCATGACCTGCTGCAATTCCCTCAGGATGCGTGTTTGTTCAACTGTCCAGTGTCTGCTAGAAAAATCAGGGTGTATTAAGTTATAAAGTGGCTTGATACGTTGTGCATAGTCAGGAATGTATGTTTTGCCAAAATTAAAGAAACCAAGTAAAGACTGTTGTTTCTTCATAGTGTTAGGTGGGTGGAGTTGAGCACATTCTTTACAAAAGTGCAGGGCCAGTCTCTTTCCCTCGTTTGATAGCTCGTATCTCAGGAATAATACGCTGAGAAAGGCTATTTTAGTCTTCCTAAAATTAAATTTGTAGTCAAGGGCTGCAAATCCTAAAAAGATCTGATCGACCCTGGGAAGATGAATGTTGAGATCATCATCTGTGAGATAGATGTCATCTATGTAAGACAATGCCTAGGGATCAATATCATGCAGTATTGATGTTACACTGGCTGAGATTCTAGTTGCCTTGGGGCAAACAGCAGAAGCATTTTTGTGAGCCTAATGAGAATGCACTCAGGTCCTGACTTTCGTGTGCTAAGTTCTGACAGAAAATGATGTTGGAAGTGTCTAAGGCTGTTTTGTATTTTTTACGACTATGTTATTCATTAGTGATGTGCTATGAGAATTGTGTTTAGTGTATGTACGTGTATGACTGTTTAAGTGTCTGTAATCTAAGACTGTTCAGTAGGAGTGGTCTGGCTGTGCAGCGGGGAATACTGCATTATTCATTGCAGAGATACAGGACTCAATTACTCCCTGGTACTTGATCTGAGTGAGGATCTCCCTCACTGGAGCTTTTGCCTCATGTTTAACAGGCTATTGTGGCTGAGGCTGAGGTGTAGACTTGATAGGTATTATATATATTATATTAAGGAGAGTGCCTGCACCAACCTACATGATTGTGGTACAATGCAGGTGCTGCGCTAAAGCCCAATTGACAGCATAGCTTGTTTTACCATTTCTGGAACAAGATCAGAGAAAGAAGCCAAAATGACATCTTCCCCATGTGGAAGCCAATGGACATGCTCGTGTGGCCAGTCCCTTACGGACAGTAGGATATCACAACTAAGTTCATCCCAGAATATCACACCAATGGTGCGCTCAATGTCTCCCTCAATTTGGATATTTAAATCATTAACCCTGTTGGGGTGGAAAACGCAGACATCCGCAGTCTTAACTGCAATGTAATCGCTAGTTGCTGTTGCATCCAGATGATCTTTCAGACTTTGACAATGTATCATGAACTCTGCTGCACTGTCTAACAGTGTCACTGACCACGTCTTGTTCTTCAGCAATGTTCTCAAGTGTACTGGCATTTTTAACTGACAGTGCTGCCACCTTTTTCTTTTTAAACTGTGGCTTCTGTTGTGGGGACTTATCTTCTTTTTGGTCTGAAGACTGTGTTGAGTCTTTCTTTTGTTTCAGCTATTCAGGACATCAATCAGGATGGCCCCCTCTCTCGCTATGTCTATCCGGTGCATCCTCAAAGGAACGTGAGGGACATGAATTAGTATACCTGTCAGGAGCTTTTACATTTTCTCTATTTCTCGGAGTATATCTTCTGTGGGAGTTTGCTGGGTGTTGAGAATCTGCTCTCTGATTTTGTCTATCTTTAACATAATTTATTTTTGCTTATTTCAGAGCTTCTTAGAATCCTCCTGTGCTTGTTTAGTACCTTCCTTCGGGGTGGTTCCCGGTAGTTCAAGCTTCTTCTGCTTGGTTCCCAAACTATCCCGTCTTATACTGGTATAGGTGTCGGAAATCATTTTCCGTAGCTGTTTCTCCTGGACCAGGTGTGGAATCTCGCAGAGACACTGGCATATAGCCAGTGCTACCGCTTTCCCTTTAATGTTACTAAGTATGATTGAGGAAACTGCATCGAATTACATATTAATTTCATCCCAAAATCTAGGGCTGGAGCAGTCCTGATCTCATTCTAAATTTGTTTTAACACTTCCGGTAAATTGTCAAGTGTTTGGGTACCATGTGTGGTAGTATAAATTGCAGCAAAGACTGTACCCCATGTGGCGCAGTGATCCACTGAGGGAACCATCCCGAAGGGCAAGCACATTGTAAGAATTCTGTTTTTCTTGTGGCCCCGTATGGGGAAACACAGCTTCCAGCTGATTTGTTTTCTGGGCTAACAAGAACGGGATTTTTTCTAGTTCCGTGGGTACCTTACCCATTATAGTATGTACAATTTGTGGATCAATCCTAGTAGCCAATTGGAATCCATCAGGTTCTGGTGGTTCTGGACGCGCTGGTATAGTGTTCAGAGTTCGCATAACAAACTGAACAAGCTGTCTATAAAGTGTTACTAGCTCAATGTATAAGTTTCGCAGGTCTGCTGCCTGCTTGTTTTGTAAACCTGGGTGAGGTGTGTACGTGGCAAACATAGGCCACATCAGTCAGTCATTACCTAAGGAACCTAATCTCACGGGTTTTATTACATGTGGTAGGGTGCCTTCAAACCAGTTCTGATGCTCCTGATAACGGTATTTCATGATACTGGTATGCTTGGTACCAATAAGGTACGTTTGCAATTCTGTATGTGTGGAATGTGAATGTAGTGTTGTCTTCCCTAAGAAAGTGTGCCCAGGAATAAAATGTTTCTGTTTGGTACGGTTCACTAGCTTCCACTATGAATGTAACATCCCTACCCTCTTATCTTAAACCATGCAATACCAAGTGTAACGTTAATGCTTGTCTAGCATTCTTAGTAATTGCTATGGCGTTAGCCATGTTGTTAAAAATGGGTAAAAGAGATGGAACACCAAGTGGGGAGAAAAGTCCTTTCATGATTTTGAGCTCAAACTACCTGCAGCCTAATTAGGTGGTTCCTGTTTAACTGAGAAGGATCATCCCCAAGACCACGGACGTCTCCGTGTAATGGTACTTAGCGTACCTGTTGTATGTGAGTCAGTGATAGTCAGGGTATCTGTAAATTAGTGCCTAAACAGGAGGCACGAACAGACGCTCAAGGAGGAGGGGCTGCTTTCAGAGCCCGGGAGCCCTTTAAATTGAGCCTTCACGCTCCCGCTCCACGGGAGGCGCGAACAGACGATGCGAGGAGGAGGGGCTGCTTTCAGAGTCCGGGAGCCCTTTAAATCGAGCCTTCGCGCTCCTGCTCACAGGACGCACGGGGGACGCGCGCAGGACGCTCCCGGGCCAAGGGCGGGCCCGTCCTTGCCCGTCATTGCCAGGAAGAGACAGGGCAGGGTCCCCCCGACACTCCTCCAAAGACTTCTGGATTTGGTGGCACACAGGCACGTGGCTGCCAGGAGGTACTTTCTTGGTGTTCTCCTCTTCTTTTTCTGCTGCCCCATGACTGGGCCTAACTTTTAGCCTTTGCAAAGTAAAATTAAAATAGCAGCATTTAGTTATCGTAACTGGGGCAGGTTTAAATCTCCATATACTTGCTGCAGTGCTTACACTTCTTTTCTTCTTCCTTCTTTCTTTACGCCAACCAACCCGAGGAATTTCAATAACTTATCAGGATGGGGAAAAGGAAAGCCAGTGGTAACCCCACTGGGCAGGGAGGGGGAAAGAAAGTACCTCGACATGCCGCCAAAAACTGTACACTGACCCAAATTGATGATCTTATAGAGGAAGTAGAAAGTTTGTTAGCTACTAAGCCCTCAAAGCCCCCTAAGAAAGGGATTACTGCTACTACTAATGATATAAAATCCTTCTTCGCCCCTGTGAATAGAGAATTGCCATTACCTACATTACAAGGATCTAATTTAGAATTTATTATGCTAGAAGCTTCAACTAATTTAATAGAGAGCCCTAAACTGAGCCTGTCTAGCCAGCAGGGTAGTGCGTTCCCCCTTATAAATTGCGACAACCGTTTTTTACCTCTTGCCTCCTTGGCGCCCACTGATTCAGAGAGGAGTGTGTCAAGGGAGACAGAGGAGCCATTAATATCTTCAGCTACTCAGAGGGAACACCCTGTTGAGACACAGCTAGTACAAATAAGAACTGAAATTCTGAGCCTCAGAGAGTACCTCACATCCTTTAGACACATGATATACACGAAGCTAGACGGCATATCTGCCGTAATTGGGGGCATAAGGAAATCTTAATTTAAACCTGATCCTAACTCTTTAGCTAGGCAAACCCAACAAGCTGAAACATCTACGACAGGAACAGACAGGGGAAAGAGGGCTGAAGTGGTAACACAGAACTTTCATGGGAAAAAAAGTGTACTTCCTGCTGTGGTCGCCTCTAACAAATGTGTCATAAACCGGAATAGAGGGGCTAATTGCGAGGTGCATAAAAATGAATTTTTAGATAAAAGTTTTATAGGCCCTCCGGGAAGTGCCCCACTAAGCCAGATCAGGCACAGTGATTATGACATATACATGACAAATGTCCCCATGCGAAGCTATGGCCAAAAAGAGCAAGGGGATTCCCTCAAGAACAAAGTAATCAATTGGATAAGGGGGGTAAAGAAGTGCAGGTCTATTATAAGGGATGACATAGTCACTGTCCAGAGACATTCAAGAGAATGCTCAGCAACAGACCACATAGTGTTGAAACTGAACAGCCAGAACCTAGTAAAGGGCCTTTTGGCACTTGATCTAAGATTGAGACCCGGTACCTCATCCCAAGTGTCACTTGCCCAAAAAATCCCTCAATCATTGGCAAATTTGTTTTTTAAAGAGAGATATAATACTCCAACGCCCCTGAACACATGTATTCCAAGAAGGGATCATAAGAGCAGTCCAACTTCAGCCATAGATTGACGTGAAGCCCCCATAGTGAAGGTTGGAAGAGATGGCATACCCAGTAAAATGGCTTTGGACCCCTTTATGCCAAGCAACCAGATATTGTGCACCCTGGGGGTGGAGCCAAAAGCCCATTGTAGTGACCTAGCAGAGGAGATGGACTGTGGAGTAATGCCTCACCTAAATGAGAACAGAGAGAAGCCTCAAGAAATGGGGGATTGATCTGACTTACCGATCAAGCTTCTATCTTGGAATGTGGCAGGTCTGCTTCAGAAAATAGCTAACCCTGATTGGTGTAGTCTTATAGATCAACACCATATTATCTTATTGCAAGAGACATGGGCCTCATCTGCGATTAATAGAGAAGGCTATTGGACCTTTCAGAAGATTGCGCTTCCATCACCATCTGGCAGGGCATCAGGGGATTTGATAATCTGGTTAAAACATGATCTGTTCACAAAGGTGAAGGAGCTAACAATCCCTACAAGGGACATATTAGCTGTCAAGGTCGAACTCAACAGTTTAAGGGGGCCCGTTCGTATAGTAATTGCAAACATATATGTTAGACCTGGCACCCAAAGGTCTCCGACCACTCTGATAAGTATGCTAACAGACCTCCTGAACTGTTTACCGGGGGGCATGGTTTAATCGCTGCAGGAGATTTTAATATGCAACTGAATTGCAGAGATGACAATCAGCAAAGAGGAATCCAGTTTGCAGATCCATGGGATAGATCTGGGCCGGTCCGAGTCACAACTAAGAAAGCAGGGGGAGCACTAGACCTATTAGAAGATCTAATAAAAACAAAGGGGTTAAGAATAGTAAATGGGAACACGAAGTCAGACACCCCGGCGTCGCCTACATATAGGAGAGGTCCATATTCAAGTCATTTAGATTACGTTTTAGTAGACGACGTCCTCTGGAAATCTCTTATCGATATGGTTGTTCTCCCTCGTAATGATAGTGACCACCAAGCTCTGAGTACCTCCTTTTCTACTACTCTATTTAGTTGTAAAACACTAACAAGGTGGGTCAAAGGCAATGCCCTTGCTATGACGAACTATTATAAAAATGTGAAATGGGAATGGGTGGAAGATGATGTAAATTTTCAGTTATTAATTTATAGAATAGTTACAACAACGCTTTTACCCTTGAAGCACACCGATTTTGCATCAATGGATCTGATTAATTTGCATAGTATTTTGACCAATCGGCTAAAATCACACTTCCAGGTAGTAAGGAGTCGGACAGAGATTGGGGCTAGAACATCGAGGTGGTTTTCTAACTCCTGTTGTCAGGCCAAAACACAGTTATTGGGAGCACTGAAGGCAGGGAACTGTCGAGAGATAAGAGAATCCAGGGCTGCGTACAAAGTAGTACTAAAAAATGCTAAAAAAGAGTGGGAAACCAAGTATTGGAATGGGCTGGTAAATGCACTCCATGAGAAGGATCTTAAACTATTTTGGAAACTAGTGGCAGGCAAAGGCAGCTCCCAAGCTGTGGAGAATTATCCCGTAATCCAGCCAGAAATTTGGGTGTCACATTTTAAAAATGTATATAGAGAACCTCAAATTAGTAGCATTATTGCCCCTCTATTAAAATCTAATGGGCCTTTTATTGCCAATATATCAACTGTTGGGACAGCTATACTACCTAAATTTGCCCTGGATCTTTTCTCTCTAAAAGAAACAACTTTGGCTCTCCAATCAGTACGTAAAGGGAAGGTCCCTGGGTTAGATGGTATCCCAGGCAATCTATATCTGTCCCGACCGACAACTTGGTCTCGATATTTAAATGCGCTCAGCAATGAGATACTGAGGGGTGGAGGACTTCCTCCCACGTGGCAAGGAGCAATCATAGACCCTATCTACAAGAAAGGGCCAAGGGAAGAGCCTACTAACTATAGGCCAATAAGCCTAATTGATGTCAGCCCAAAAATATTCTGCAAGCAGGTATTAAATAGATTACAGGCATGGATAGAGGATTCTCATATCCTTTCTGACTTCCAGGCAGGATTTAGGAAAGAAATGAGCACAATAGATCAGGCGTTCAGGTTCAATCTTCTTTGCTGGAAATACCTGTCACTTAATAAGAGCAACTTGTATGTAGCTTTTATTGATTTAAAAGCTGCCTTTGACATGGTACCACGGGATTTATTGTGGAATGTTTTGGAGAGTTACCAACTTGACGGAGAATTATTAAGATTGATTAGGTATCTACATGAGGGGACCTACGCTCAAGTATGTTGGTCTCAAAGTGGCGATTTAACAGAAGCTATACCTGTCAATAGGGGGGTCAGGCAGGGGTGTGTTCTGGCCCCAACATTGTTTAATCTTTTCATTAATGGTGCGGCGGACCAGCTGTTACATTGCAACCATGATGCCCCAAAGTTAGCTGGAGCCTCTGTCCCCATTTTAATGTTCGCCGATGACACTTTATTAATTTCGAGAACGCCAATGGGCCTACAAAATTAACTGGATGCTTTCTATAATTTTTGCTCCAGTAGAGGACTTGAAATAAATCCAACCAAATCAAAGTTCATGGCTTTTAATCCACATAAATTGTTAAGGGGGAAAATGACCACAGCAGGCCATCCGGTAGAGAGAGTCAGTCAATTCGACTATCTGTGGCTTAGGCTAAGAGATGATCAACAGGGGTCGGCGCAGATTGGGAAGAGTTTGTCAGCTCACAGACAGAGGTCAACAGTGAGAGGGAGGGAAATTGCTAATATTTCGGAAGGGGAGATCTCACCACGCCATTACTGTCTGTAAAGCAGCGGCAGTTGCAGCTTCAACTTATGGCGCCGAGCTTTGGGGGCACACTAATTCAAGGTGTTTGATGATGGTAGAAAACCGTTTTCTACGTACTTTTTTGCAGCTGCCGATGAGTACCCCCCTCACACCTCTTAGATTTGATCTAGCCTTAAATGAGATCCACAATGAAATTGCTCTAAGACCACTCATGTACTGGGTCCGTCTCTGGACTTCTGAGTATCTGTCCATCTTCAATATAGCAATAGATGAGTTTCTTGTGGGTGATTGTGCATTAAAAATCCCTTGGTTCAGACACATTAGAGACATGTGTAAACTCCTTAAAATGGAGGAGGTGTGGAGAGATCCTCATAACTTGACTAAGGAAGTAAAAGAGCGCATAAATAAGTGCTATTGGGAGAACATTCTGGTGCAAATTTGGTCTAAAAACCAAGGTAGCCGGACCCTACAGTTTTTGGACCATAAATGTAGCCCCAAATTCGAGGCCTATATGGACAATGTAAATCCTCCCCACACCTAAACTCTTTTTATTAAGTTCAGGTTAGGGATCCTTCCGCTCAAGACATTTACCGCGAGATGGAGAGTGGAGGACTGTAATCTGACTTTTTGTCATTATTGGCAAGAGACACCAGAGTCACTCGCACACTTTGTTTTTTTGTCCTAGATATCTGGCCCCTAGGAAGAAGTGGATTGTCCCGTTATGCAGGTCAATGGGGATAAGGGAATGTAATATATCATTACGCCTTCTGACAACTGATAAATCTGATAAGATAGTTTTTTCAGTTGCGAGATACCTGCAAAGTGCATGGGCTATAAGAACCAGAGAATTGTTATAATTGTGTACTTTAACAAATTGATTTTAGATCTGATTTATTTAATACAGCAGCTGATAATTGATTGGAGTTAAGATATAATGGCCCATTATATTTGTAGATCCTAATATTTAATACTCTAGGATTTTAAGATTTTAAGATCAATTTTTGTTCTGTACTGTTTTAATAATTATGTGATTTTATAACGTATTCAGGGCTTCTTAATGTATAACGCGACACTTCTCGTTTATTTCCTTTTATAATTTATTCACTGTATAACTATGATATGGTGTTGTATTGCTCACTTTTATGGGTTTTAGCCGAAATAAAGTTATATTATTGTTAGTGCCTAAACACCATCGCTGGTGGTGGCATGTCGTAGTTTGACTCTTGCTGTAGGCAAGACTGCTGGTTTAAGGATGACAGTACTTATGTTTGTAGGCGACTATGCCAATCCTACAACAAGTTGCAACTGTCATCCCAACCCTCCCGGCTCACAAGCAGCACCTCACCAAAAACCCATGAAATAAAAGTTGATTTGTGGCAGCCTTTACGCATGGACTCAAGAGTGTGACATCTCAGGGAGTGTGTGGATAAACAGAGATTACCCCTTTCTCACATGAACAACATGTCTCAATCAAACACAGGCAATGAAGAAGATGCAGTAAGGTTTCAATAGGTTTTATTTAACAAATCTGCAATCTGTGATAAGTTGCATGGGCTGCAATGCATAGGATAATGAATATGCAAGAAACAGAACGGTAAAGACAAGAGTCATTAAAACAAAGACCCCCACCATTTTGCAATGACATGAAATGACATGAGATGCGAAATATATCCTAATACCCTAATAATGTAAACCTAATCTCTAACCTAAAAGAGAGCTAGGTGTATTAAACCTAATCTGTCAATGCCATTTTGATGAGAAGAGCCCCCAACCTTAGTTACCTTGGAATGAGGTCTCTAGCTCAGACTCCGTAGGAACACAAAGACTGGGTCAGCAACGACATGCAGCATCGATAGCAGCGATGGCATCTGGTCAGAGTCCCTCTGACTATCTGTGAGGTGTATTTACTCAAATCTGCTCAGAGCCCTGACGTAGGTCTGTTCCCAAACAATAGATAACAAGACATGCTTGGGTTGGCAATTCATGTAAACAATTCCCTCGAAAGCTTGAAGAGGGAAAGTACCTAATGTGAACACCTACAGTTTGTTTATCTTTATCACTTGATATTGACACCTTAGCGTGGTGGCACTGATAAAGTGAAACTAAAACATTAGCCAAACTAGAAATAAGGCAGCCATCTTAAAAGATATAATTAAATAAATGTGCTAAAACAGAGCAAATTGAGTAGGGTAAAAGTCACTACGTGACGGGGCCACGAGTCTGCAAGCCAAATGCTAAGCTAACTCCTGTTTCCTATTAAAACAAGATAGGATTCACTACAAAGGTGACAGTTTATTGAGCTACTCTTATTGCCGCGTTTATAAATTGGGTAGATGATGAACCATCTCCATGAGGCTGGGATTATGGCATCCTCTAGGATCTGCTGGAATAACAGCTCCAGATTCTCCGACCAATAGCAAACACCCTTCTTAACGAGTGGAGGTATCTTGTTGGGGCCCATGGCCCCCTCCCATGTGCCTGTGCGGATCTGCTTCTCTATTAACTGTCTTGTTACTGTAACAGTATCTATGATTAGATCCTGTGGGGGATGCTGACCATCAGCTGGCCTTCCCTCTTCCAGCTTCAGTATACAGTTGGCGGGATCTGTTGTGATTCCCACTAGCGCCCCGACATGGCTTTGTCCCTCATCAGGACAACTGAAGTGCTACCGTAGAAACTTTACCCTGGATTCTTCTGCCAGGCAAGACCTAACCCCTAGATGGGTGGGGCGTTGTAACAAGTTTACCTTCCACCAGACTCGTGCTTGGTCATTCCCTTTTTATGTCACAAAGGAGCCTTGCCCAGAGAATTTCTGCTCCTTCTCTTTTATATGTCCAGATTAGCTTTTTTAGTGGTGCCTTGTTCCACCTCAGTTCGTGTTGCTGATTATTGTAACATGGCTGCCAAAGTAGTTTCCTGAGCATTAGATTTATGACTCTCTTGTGTGTCTTTATTTACTCTAGTTGTGAGAAAATTAAATAGCCCCTTCCTTGCTGTAGTGTGCTCTGCCCCTTCACTGTGGTGGCAAATGTGTCTCCTAGTTCTTTGGTGAAGGCCTACCATGTGACTAACAAATTTGGCGACTCATCTTGCTGTCCTTGTAAGATAATCTTTGCGGACACTAAAAGTCTTTCTAATGACAAGATATTACATTTGATTCTTTTGTGATTAATGGTGTATACTGAGCATGGAATTTCAATCAGGTTGCAGGCAGCTGCAAGACTTCTTTTAAACGTGAACATCTTTGGGAGATGATCACTGGATTCCTCCTCTACCAGTTGGTATGAAAATAATTTATGGAACAATGTCAGGGTGGTGAAGGTATAAGCTAAGGTTGAAGTGGCCCTTGTGGAATGAAAAGTTTGCTGCATGGCAGTTATCCTCAGAGAAGTGACCATTTAGGGCCCGGAAGCCAACTAACTCTACCTCACTCAGCAGTTGCTTGCCTGTTTTGTTTAGTTTGCCAATTTTGTTTTTCTCTTGTTGTGGAGTATCCCATTTTGATGATTAAACTGATATAAATTCTTCCTCTTCAGTTGTGTCCAGTAGGTGTAGTTTGAAGTCCCCCAAGAGAATAGGATTAGGGGATTATTCTTCTCCCAGCAGCCATTTGAATTTGCTGATAAATAGCAACAAATCCTTTGTCATGCATTTAGGGTTCAAGTACGCATTTATGATAACTATCTCTGGATCCTTTTCTTCACATCGCACCGTTCCCCTGATTGTTTTCAATTCAATCTATTCCGCTGACTTCGCCTTCTGTTCTTTAACCTTGCTACTACTTGTTTTTGAGATGTAGATTTACATGCCACCCTTCAAATGTCCAAATCTAACTCCTTCATGGGCAGGAATGTGATATTCCACAAAGCCTCCATGTGAAATGGCTGTTACAGCCACGTTTCCTGCAAAAGGATGATGTTGAACACTTGCAAAAAGAGTTGTACTTGTCTGTTGTTTTTTTTGTTTCCTAAAACAATGATGTTCTAGGAACAAATGCAGGGGGAACTTGGCTTGGGTACCTGTTTTCACAAGGCTTGGTAGCCTAATTGGTTTAGTGGGCTTATTGTGGCTTGTGTGCTGTACCATAAGGTGTTAGTTACACAATTTATTGCATGTGGTAACCAGTTCCAATCCTGAATGACTGTTGTATGTGTGTTTGAACTGTATTGGAAGTTTTGACTTGCTCTGCCTGCCAGAGATGTGGTTCTCGCCCCTTTAAGAATTGAAAAAGTGATTTTAGGAATTTGCTGTCCCTGCATGGGCTGCTCTGTAACTAATAGAGGTTGCGCATAGTCAGGAGTGTAGCGTGGTGCCACTATTATACTCTAATTTTTAAAGAGAGCTTTTCTTCCAAAATCATTCTGGCTAGCTCTACTGATACCCATGTGGCCTTAGTTGCCTCATTTCCTTTTGGGCTTACAGATTGTATGAATTCTATCACCACCACGTCTGATGATTTTAAGGGGTTTGCTCCACAAGTTGCTGCTAATAGGTGTAAAATGTCCCCCCTGCTTAAAATGTTATGTCTTCCTTGTGATTTATATTCAGGTAATAAGAGTGTGACATTTGTGTCAGGCTGTTCATTTGGAGTGGGTTTTAGACAGGCTTGCCCTCTTCTGTGTTGTGCAATTTGGAAGGTGTAGGAAAGTCCTCCTTTTTGCCCTGGTCACCCCCACACTTTTTGGACAGGTACTCGTGGTTACTGACTCTTGGCTGTGCCCTGGGTACTGCATACCAGTCCCAGGGCCAGTGCTCTGTGTAAAATGGATATGCAAATTAGGCTAATTATAATTGGCTAAGTTAACCGACCTATAAGTCCCTAGTATAGGGTAGGGCATGTAGGTTTAGGGACCACAGCATAGGTAGTGCACCCATAGGTGCATTGCTGAGGTGCCCAGTGTCAATTTAAAGGCAGGCCTGCCTTGCTGGCTGCTTTTAAATTAAAGTTATATGCAAATTCGACTTTGGAATTAAAAGTAGTTCCAAAGTCTTAAACTACCTTATTTTTACATATAAGTCACCTCTAAGGTGTGCCCTACGTGACCCTAGGGCTGGGTGCCATGTAACTATAAGCAGGGACGTTATAAAAATAGTTTTATAAGCCCTGGTGAGGTAAAAACAGCCAAATTCGTTTTTCCCTCATTGTAGTAAATGGCCTTCATAGGCTAGAATGGGGAGACTTTATTTTAATTTTTAAAGTCTCCTTAAATGATGCATACCTAGAGTTTGGTATCAAATTAATTGTTGTAATAAATGCCACAACTTCCAGTTGTTGGATTTAATATAACTTGTTCAGGTAAAGAGTTTTAAACTTTACCTGAAAAGTTGCCAATTTCAGCCCTGCATTGTTTTTGCTGCTGTGCTCTGATTGGCCAGCCTCTAGCAGCTTGGCCAAGCTGCTTGATGAGGTGTGAAGTGGCCTGGCTTCACACAAAGGAATGTGCCTGTGGGAAGGAATCTCCCCTCAGCAGATGGTGAGGCAGGAAGGGGAGGGCTGCCAAACACAGAGAAGGACATTTGGAGCAACCAGTAAAAACCCCCACATCATGCAACCCCAGACAACTAGGTGCCCCCTTGATTAGATTAGGAGAGGGCAGGAGAGGGGTGTGTTTATGATTTTTAGCCACACCAGTGGGTGGGCTCAGCCAGATGTAACCTCCAAAAATCAGATTCAGCCATGATGGATTTTTAGAGAATGTTGCCTCCTTGGATTGATTTTTGCCACACTTCCCAGGAAGTGGTCATCACAGGGGGAAGGACCCTGCACCTGATTGGAGAACCAGGACCCCCCTGCTTTTCACCCAGGAGCAAGGATAAAACTGGCAGACCTGCACCCACACCTCAGTTCCCTACCACATCCAACAAGGAAGAACAACAGAAGAAGAAGGACTGCCCTGCTGGACCCCTGGCCTGCATCTGGAACCTGCACTCAGAAGGACTGCACCAGCTGCACACTTGGGCTTCACCACAAGAAGGACTTTGCCTGGCTTCAACTGGTTCAAGGAGGGACTCCCTGTTTGCTACAGGTGAAAAATTGCTATCCAGAGTCCCCTGCACCAACTCCTGAAGAAAGCGACCAGCTGACCACTGTCCAGTGGCCAAAAAGGAGTTTGTGCCAGGTGCATTCTGGGAGTTGTAGTCCGCACCCCCCAAGGACCATCTCAGAACTTCTGGACCCTTGGGGTGAGCTGTGGACCCCAAAAGAACCTTAAAAGGACATCTGGGAGAAGCCCCAGAAGTTTGGAGAAGTTTGGACAACTTTTTGAAAAAAAGCTCCTTAGAGGGACCGACCCGCCGCGACAAATCTAGCCGGCTTGCCTCAACCGCGACCCGGCCTGATTTGCTGGTTCGTCCCGGTAAAGAAAAATCTCTGAAAAAGAGACTAAGGGGGTCATTCCAACCCTGGCGGTCGGTGATAAAGCGGCAGCCAACCCGCCAACAGGCAGGCGGTCAAAAAAATTGAATTCTGACCCTGGCGGGAACCGCCAACACAGGCCGCCACTTTAACACTCCGACCGCCACGGCGGGACAGACAAACAGTGCAGCGGTCACCGCCAACAGGCAGTCGGCAGACAATGTACCGCCCACCCTATCACAACTCACCAATCCACCACCTTTTCCGGGGCGGGAGCCCCGCCGATAAAAACACGGCGGAAACAGACTACGAACGGGAAAACGCTCACCTCTACACACGAGGAATCTGGACAGCATGGAACCCGAATTAAAAATCCTACCAGCTATTGTCTACCTGCTCATCTACCAGGAGTACGAACGCCGGCGCAGACGACAACGGTGAGTACTGCACCTACGACACAGGGGAGGGGGGAGGAGGAAAGCTTACGGGCACACACATACGCCATACACCCACCCCCCCACCCCAAATACCTACACCCCAATGCAGAGCAACAAGTCAGAGTGACACCCCCCAAACCCACCGGAATAATGCAAAGACACAATTAAAATGATCTTTAAAATATATGTATAATATAGCTCCATTGAAGTTATGGGAAATATGCAATATGAAAGATACAAAATAAGGAATGAACATAGTTAAAAATATATACATAGGCAATAAGACATGCCCATTCTGTCAAAGTTCCATAGTCCGTGGGCCAATGTGCACAAACACATGGGCAAAGCCCACACAGGAGACCAGATACCATTGGAGAGAACACTGCTGGGGCATCAGATGATAAAACTACAGGCACCTCAGGGGGAAGGGAAGGGGGGGCACCTCAGCCACATGAGTCCACGACGCCAGATCCACGAGGGGCCTCCATGCCCACTGTCCCATCCTGGGGAGTGCAAAGCCACAGTCTCTCAAGTCTCTACAGTGGGTGGCTTGCCCACTGTTCCATCCTGGGAAGTGGCAAGCCACAGTCCATCAGATGGATTACCGACTCCACTGTTAATGGAGGAGGCATGGTGCCCAGAGTGCTTCGTGAAGCCCTGCTCGACACAGAACCGGCACTGTCAATGGGCCAGCGGTGCTTGAGACGGCGTTGCCCAGCGGAGCGGTGCTTGACAGGAAGGGCCCAGCGGAGCGGTGCTTGACAGGAAGGGCCCAGCGGAGCGGTGCTTGACAGGAAGGGCCAAGCCAAGCGGAGCGGTGCTTGACAGGAAGGGCCCAGCGGAGCAGTGCTTGGGACGGTGGTGGCCAGCGGAGCGGTGCTTGACAGGAAGGGCACAGCGGAGCGGTGCATGACAGGAAGGGCCCAGCGGAGCGGTGCTTGACAGGAAGGGCCCAGCGGAGCGGTGCTTGACAGGAAGGGCCCAGCGGAGCGGTGCTTGACAGGAAGGGCCCAGCGGAGCGATGCTTGAGACGGCGGTGGCCAGCGGAGCGGTGCATTACCGGAAAGGGCCCAGGGGAGCGGTGCTTGACAGGAAGGGCCCAGCGGAGCAGTGCTTGACAGGAAGGGCCCAGCGGAGCGGTGCTTGACAGGAAGGGCCCAGCGGAGCGGTGCTTGAGACGGCGGTGGCCAGCGGAGCGGTGATTGAGATGAAGGGCCCAGCGGAGAGGTGCTTGAGATGAAGGACCCAGCGGAGAGGTGCTTGAGATGAAGGACCCAGCGGAGCGGTGCTTGAGATGAAGGGCCCAGCGGAGCGGTGCTTGACAGGAAGGGCACAGCGGAGCGGTTCTTCTCACGGCGGGCCCCTGTTCAGCGGTTCTTGTCACGGCGGGGCCCTGTTCAGCGGTTCTTGTCACGGCGGGGCCCTGTTCAGCGGTTCTTGTCACAGCGGGGCCCTGTTCAGCGGTGCTTCTCACGGCGGGGCCCTATTCAGCGGTTCTTGTCACAGCGGGGCCCTGTTCAGCGGTGCTTCTCACGGCAGGGCCCTGTTCAGCGGTGCTTCTCACGGCGGGGCCCTGTTCAGCAGTGCTTCTCACGGCGGGGCCCTGTTCAGCGGTTCTTGTCACGGCGGGGCCCTGTTCAGCGGTGCTTCTCACAGCGGGGCCCTGTTCAGCGGTTCTTGTCACGGCCCTTGCCTCCCTTTGATGATGTGGCAGGTGACGGGGCAAGGCTACTGTCCTTGGTGGCAGCCGTCTCAGGCTTGTCGCGCCGGCCCTTAGTTTTTTTTGTCCTGTTCCCAGGGGGTGGGCTTTCTGTCCCCTTGCTGCTGGCCGATGTTCCTGCCCTAGGAGCTGGTGGACTCCAATAGCCCTGCACTATGGTCACAGTAGATGCAGGGCTGGTGGTGGCTGAGGTGCTTTTTTTACTCTTACCAGATGGAGGGGGTGGGTCAGTGGTTGGAACGAGGTCAAGGTTGGAAAGGAAAAGCACTTTGGAAGGACAGGGACGGGTAGGTGTAGTCGGTATGGGAGTGGAGGAAGAGGATGTGGTTGTAGGAGAGTCAAGTGTGCTGTCTTTGGGTGCAGGTGATTGTGACGGAGGCTGTCGTGAGGTGGATGGCTGTTGGGTGGGTGGCTGCCTGCGTTTGTGTGGTTTGGAAGAGGGGGTGACAGACACACTGGGAGAGGACACAGGGGACGTGTAAATGGCAGTGGGGGTGGTGACTGCACGTGTGCGGACTGTAATGGAGGGTGTGCTGGTGATGGAAGTACTGGCTGATGGTGGTGTGCATGCAGGTGTGAGTGGAGACGTCACAGGGAGGGAGGAGGGAGATGAAGAGGTGGGGGACACAGAGGTGGTAGTGACTGTTGGCATGTCTGCATCTGGATGTTGCTTGGGTGAATGCTTGTGGGATCTGTGGTGCTTATGTCTGGATGAGCTGCCCTTGGGTGTAGAGGTGTGTGCAGGCTGGTCTGATGGTGTGGATGGGATAGGCAGAGGAACAGGAGACTGGGACTGGGTGGAGGGAGTCAGAAGAGGGAGGCTGGAGACAGGGACAATGGCTGCCGTCAGTGCTGAGGCCAGAGCGTTGAACGATCGCTGATGGGCAGCCTGACCCGAATGAATGCCCTCCAGGTATGCATTGCTCCGATGCACCTCCCTTTCTACACCCTGGATGGCATTCAAAAGGGTAGACTGCCCAACAATGATGGTCCTGAGGAGGTCAAAGACCTCCTCACTGAGGGCAGCAGGGGTAACTGGGGCAGGGCCTGAGTTGCCTGGGGCAAAGGAGATGCCCTCCTTCCTGGGCGAGCGGGCACGGAGCGAAGGCTGAGGGGCTGCTGGGAGGGCGGGGCTGGTGTGCTGGGTGGCGGCTGTACCTGTTGTGGCGGTGGGCACGGATGTTGCCGTCACCGCAAGGGAGCTCCCTTCCGAGGACGTGTCGGTGTCGCTGACGTCTCCACGGGTCCCCGTTGTGGAGCTCCACTCGCCCTCCGTCTCACTGGTGTACTCTGAGTCTGTTGCATGGCCCTCCTGGGCCATGTGAGATGCAGCTCCCTCGTGCGCCAATGCCACTTCTCCTCCGCCTGATGATGCTAATGCACACATGAACAGGAAGACAAAGAAAATGGGGGGGGAGAAATAAAGACAGGTTGAGTGCATGCATTGGCAACACCGTTGTCGGAGAGGACAAACACAGAAGCCCCCTGCACTAGGCCGCGCAATCGGGGTACACTACTCAGTTATTGTGACTAGGCCTACAGGTCTATGGATGACAAATGCACACATGGGTGAGGCCGGACCATGGATAGCTGTACTTGGCACCCTACAGAGGTGGGGGGCGGGGGCACAGGGCCGTGTCTAATGGAGGGGCCTAGCCTACAGAATGCGCCCTGGCCTAGAGTTAGCCACAGCCCTCCTCCCCCACCCAGACACCTTCACTGCGCGCAGATAGCAGAATGTGCTGATACTCACCCCCTTGTGTCTGCTGTGATGTCCTCACGCGCCCATCCAAATCGGGGTAGGCCACCGCCAGGATCCGAGACATCAGGGGGGTCAATTGGCGGCTGGCACCCCTCCTACGTTGGGAGGCCATCCCCAGCAGAGACTCATTGGTCTTTCTGGTCCCACGGCGGATGTCCTCCCACCTCTTTCGGCAGTGGGTGCCCCGTCTGTTGTGGACCCACAGGGCCCGGACGTCCTTGGCGATGGCACGCCAAATGTTGATCTTCTGATGGGCGCTGACCTATGTGACATGTACAAGGTGGTAAAGGAAATCTCATCACTTTTCTGCCTGGTCAATGTGAGTGGCCCCCCCCTCCCCAACCTTGCCATGTGGCACATGCTCTCATCTTTCGTGCGTTGCACTCCTCATTCGCTCCCCTCCCCACCATCTTACATGCACCCCACTCAACACAGGCATAGCCCATTCAACGTGCACCCTGTGTACTAACCTGTTGGTCTGGAGGACCGTAGAGTAGCGCATACTGGGGGAGGACCCCATCAACAAGTTTCTCCAATTCTTCGGAAGTGAAGGCAGGCGCCCTTTCCCCAGTCGCAACAGCCATTGTATCTCCCAGACCGAGGTCACAGCAGCACTTGCAGTATCGGTCCTCTCCTGTGGATGATCAGGTCTCGAGTTATTAATCAGATAGAAAATGGCGGTCACGCCCGCGGCAGTGCGTACCGCCGCGGTGCGTACCGCGACCGCAGGCGCCCATCCTCATTGGCTACTGAAACCCATAGGGTGCAATGTTAACCAATGCGGCTTAGCACCGCAGTCTTCGACCGCCTACCGCCACGGTGTGCCACGCCAGCGCATTGACCTCACATCCCACTGTCACACTTCACAGGTCAGGCAGCCGCCATTTCAAGGGCCCACATGGCATAATTTCTACTGCGTCACACAGGCCTAGGCCTTGCATTGCCACTCATACAAGCCTTTCAATGCATAGCGATTCGTGTACTGTGCAAGCTGTGTGAACGAACCTGTGGGTTGCTTGACTCTGTGCTCCATGTTGTCCTTCCTAGGCACCGTCCGCTGGGACTCGCGAGGAGAAGGATGAATCCTCCCATGTACCGACCGCTGGTGCACCTGTCGACAATGGAAGAACGACATATCATACTTACATACAGGCTTGACAGAGCAACTATACATGAACTATGTGGCCAGCTGGAGCCAGACCTGATGTCCCCCATCCGCCAACCCACAGGGATTCCCCCTCTGGTGCAGGTTCTGTCAGTACTCCATTTTTTGGCAAGTGGGTCTTTTCAGACAACAGTGGCCATATCATCTGGGATGTCTCAGCCTATGTTTTCTAAGGTTTTGTCCAGAGTGTTGTCTGCCCTGATGAAATACATGCAGAGCTACATTATTTTCCCTGAGGTGGGCGATTCGGCTACAGTGAAGGGTGATTTCTATGCCCTTGGACATATCCCCAACATCATTGGTGCCATTGATGGGACGTATGTGGCTTTGGTTCCCCCCAAAGAAAGTGAGCAGGTGTCCAGAAACAGAAAAAGTTATCATTCAATGAATGTCCAGGTGGTCTGTTTGGCTGACCAGTACATCTCCCATGTAAATGCCAAGTTCCCTGGGTCAGTGCATGACGCGTATGTCATGCGAAATAGCAGCATCCCTTATGGGATGGAACAGCTACAGAGACACCGTGTGTGGCTAATTGGTGACTCTGGTTACCCCAACCTGTCGTGGCTACTGACCCCAGTGAGGAATCCCCGGACCAGGGCAGAGGAACGGTACAATGAGGCCCATGGGCGAACTAGGAGGATCATAGAAAGGACCTTGGGGGTCCTGAAGGCCAGGTTTAGGTGCCTGCATATGACAGGGGGATCCCTAATGTACTCACCAAAGAAGGTGTGCCATATCATCGTGGCCTGCTGTATGCTTCACAATCTTGCTTTGCAACGCCAGGTGCCTTTTCTGCAGGAGGATGGTCCAGATGGTGGTGTTGTAGCAGCTGTGGAGCCTGTGGAGATCGAAGAGGAGGAAGACGACGGGGATGACACGGACAACAGGGATACAGTCATACAACAATATTTTCAGTAGCACACAGGTAAGAATCACCCACGCCATTTTACATTTACTTAAGGCCTCATGCGTCTCTACTGTCTGTGTTTCCCCCCCAGTTCCTGTTAACTGATTTGTGACTTTCCCTTCCCTTTTCAGAGCTGTATGACGCACTGCGTGACTTCTGCTTTGTTTCACATGGACTAAAGCTTATTGAAATTGGTATGTTGTCATCACATAGTAACTGGACATTATTGCACCGTTATGTGTAATACATTTGTTAAGAATACAAGCAGACTCCTGTTATTTTAAGTGCAATAACTGATTTATTTTAAGTGCTACATATAGGTACATGATTGTAAAACAGTGATGGGTGGGGGTGGAGTAATGTCCATGGCAGAGTCCAGTTCTCAGTCTCACAGGTGCATTGTCCATATGCCTGGGGAAGGATGGAGCAGGGGCAGTTAAATGTTGGACAGGGTGACAATGTGGGACAGTGGGATGACATCAGGGGGTATCTTATGCTGGCGGGGGTCTTGCAATCCTACTCTGTCTTCTTATGAGATCTCAGGTTCCGCTTGCGGGGTGGTTCTTCTTCTGCAGGAGGTGGGGTTCTGGTGGCCTGTCGTTGTGTGGGGGCCTCCTGTCCACTAGCGCCGGCGGAGGTGGTAGGCTGTTCCTGGCCTAGGCTAGTGACAGGGGCCCTTTGGGGTGCCACATGGTCCCGCAATGTGGTGACTATCTGGTTAAGGGCCACGACGATGGTCCCCATTGCGGAACCGATGTTCCTCAGTTCCTCTCTGAACCCCATGTACCATTCCTCCTGCAGTGCCTGGATCTCCTGGAACCTCGCCAGTACCGTCGCCATCGTCTCCTGGGAGTGGTGGTAAGCTCCCATGATGGAGGAGAGGGCCACTTGGAGAGTGGGTTCCCTGGGCCTGTCCCCCCCCCTGTCGCACAGCAGCCCTCCCAGTTCCCCTGTGTTCCTGGGCCTCTGTCCCCTGGACGGTGTGCCCACTACCACTGCCCCCAGGTCCCTGTTGTTGTTGGGGTGGTGGGTCAACCTGGGTGCCCTGTAGTGGTAGACACACCGCTGATTGACGTGTCCTGGAGACAGAGGCATGGGCCCACTGGGTGGGAGCTGTGCTGGTGTTCCCAGAGGGGGTCGGTCTGGTGTAGCCTGTGGCTGTCTGTGGGGAACCGACTGTCCAGAGGTCCCCGATGGGCCGGGCTGGTCATCTGGGTCCAGGGAGACAGAGCTGCTGTCATCGCTGGGGGCCTCTTCTGGGTTGGGATGGACATCTCTGTACCCTCCGTGGCGGTGTGGTGGCGTTCGGGTCCTGCAGGGGTATAAAGGTATGGTTATTGCTTCTGTGTGTGGCATTTCGTGTGATGGGTGGGTGTCTGTGTACCCAAGTGCAGGCATTCCCTTGTGGGGGCTTTTGTGAGGGTGGCTTGTGGGGGTGATGTGTGTGTGCAGTGGACATGCTTTGGTCATGGGTGTCCATGCTTTGTGGTCGCATGCAGGGCTTGGTGTTGGGATGGGTGGGTTGTGATGGTGAGCCATTTGCAAGGAGTTGGTGTGATGGGGGTGGGGTGAGGGTGGGGGTATGTGCTGGCATGCAGGTGGGGTGGGGGTGGGAAGCAGTAGTGAAGATTTGACTTACCAGAGTCCATTCCTCCGCCTACTCCTGCGAGGCCCTCAGGATGCAGGATGTGCAAGACTTCCTCCTCCCATGCTGTAAATTCTGGGGGAGTAGGTGGGGGTCCGCTGCCAGTCTTCTGCACTGCAATGTTGTGCCTTGATACCATAGAACGCACCTTCCCCCGTAGGTCGTTCCAGCGCTTCCTTAAGTCATCCCGATTGCGTGGATGCTGTCCCACCGCGTTGACCCTGTCCACTATCCTTTGCCTTAGCTCCATCTTCCTGGCAATTGTGGTGTGCTGCACCTGTGCCCTGAAGAGCTGGGGCTCTACACGGACTATTTCCTCCACCATGACCCTGAGTTCTGCGTCAGTGAACCTGGGGTGTCTTTGGGGTGCCATGGGGTGGTGTGGATGAGGTGTGGGGTGGCGTTTGTGGTGATGAGTGTGGTGCGTGTGGTGGTGTGTGGTGTTTGGTGCGTGGATTCTGTGTGGGTGATAGTGTTGTGTGCCTCTGTGTTGTGGGATTGTCTATTCTGTGCTCTCTCTCTAGCCTTCGTCAATAATTTCGGGTCGTAGGGGTTTGTGGGTGATGTGGGTGTGTGTTTTATATTGTGTTGGGTGTGTGGGAGTGGTGTTAGTATGTGTATCAGGTGTGTGTGTTTCAAAATGACCAATGTGGCTGAGTTTTCTATGTGTGTGTGTATTTTGACAGCGTCGGTGTGTACCGCCAATGGAATACCGTGTTTGAAAGACCGCCGTGTGGATTCGTGTGTCGTGATAATGTGGGTGTATTTCTGTTGGCGTGACGGTGGAGGTTTGGTCATCGCCATTTTTTCGCTGACCTTTGGTGTGGCGGACTTTTGTGGATGTCGGGTTTTAGGCGGTTTGCAAGTTGCGGGTCAGAATGACCATGGCGGTTTACCGCGGCCGCAGCGGTGTTATGGCGGTCTTCTGACCGGCGGTAAGCGCCTTTTACCGCCGATGTCAGAATGACCCCCTAAGTCCGAAGGTAAAAAGTTGACTGGGACCTCCCAGCCAGCATATCCGAGGAGGGCTCCATGGACATCGGATCAAGATCCAGGTTTATCCCGGTCGAAGGATTTTCACCTCAAAAAAACGACTAAGTCCGAAGGTAAAAATCTCCACCGAGGATTCCAGCATCGCGTATCCAGAGAAGGGCTCCAGGAGGTCGGATTGGACTGGCAGGTTCGTCCCGCTGAAGAAAATCTTCAAAAAAAAGACTAAGTGTGAAGGTAAACTTTTAACCAAGGCCTCCTGTAGCCGAGCAGGGCTCCATCGCGGTCGGCCTTAAACTTTGACTTTACCTCGGTCGAGGTGCAACCAGATGACCCGATTGGCGCTTTTTGTTTCTAGGTGCTAAAAAAATAATAATTCTTTAAAAATTCATATCTCCGGTCCCCCTTATCCGATTTTATTCGTTTTGGTGTCATTTTAAAGATAAAAATATAATCTATTTTTATAAATTGTTTTTGGATTTTTAAACTGTTTCCTGTGTTTTATCTACTTACTGTTTTCTGATATTTGAATGCTTTACACTGTCTCCTAAGTTAAGCCTTGACGCTCGTTGCCAAGCTACCAAGGGTTGAGCTGGGTTTAATTTACTGAGACCTAACTGGACCTTAGTGGAGGTTAGTGGCCTGTTGCTAAGTGTAGGTACCTACCTGCCCTTACCAATAACCCATTTTCCAACAGAAGGTTGTGCCAGCACTCCTATGGATTCCATGTTCAAGAAATGGGGGAGGGCTGAGGGCAACGTGTCTGATTCTAACCCTGCTGGGTGAGCCCTTCCTTCTGCTGTGGTAGCAAGTGAGTTGCCAGCCCCCAACCATGGGGCTTTTTCTTACCCATCCGAGATTGTGGTTGCAGCTTGTAGGGGGTCTTGTTCTGGTGTTGTGACACCCTTCCTGGATTGGTGGACACCCCCATGAAAGGAGCTCTGCCATTTTTCCCATCCTCTGTTTCTACCAGCTATTTAGGCGTTCCTGTTATCTTCTCTTCTTGTGGCTCCCTTATGATGGTCTTTGTTGTAGTATCAGCTTGAAAATACTTCGTAATTTAATTCTTTCTGTTTTTACAGTTCCTTTTTTCCTTGGGGTGACACCAAGCGTTATTCTGCTGCTCAGTTTGTGGTATCTCTTACTCCTGATTAAGCTTGCGGCTGCTTTTTATTGCCATTAGTTTGGCTCCCTCGGGAACTGTTGTTAGGTTTTGGGGTCACTTACTGAATCAATGGTCTGGCTCTGTCTTGTCTTGGGCTAGGTGGATGCTGTTCTCTGACTCTTGGTCCTTCTGGAAATCTGGAGGAGAGCCTACTTGTGAATAAGAATGGAATGGGCTATTTTGAGTAGTGATGGTAGCATTCCCACAGCTCGTAGGTTCTTTTCATTCCATTAATAAGTCATCCATCATGACGGGCAGCTTGGTTGGTTTTTCCAATACAGGGCCACAGACACAAGAGTGTCTTACTTGCAACTGCTGGGTATTTTGTTTGGCTTTTGTTTAATCAGACTGTTTAATTCTGCAAGCTTGCCATCTATTCCAGAAACTAGGGCTGCTAAAGAGTTAAGGATTGACAGTTGAATGTCCATCTTATCGGACTGCTACTGAAGGGCATTCACTGATATCTGTGTGGTGTTTAAGAGTGATGACCAGATGGTATCAGGTTGTTGTTCCTTTTCCAGTTTGTAGTCGGTTTTTGGGATATTTCCAAGGTCTGTTTTAAGCAAGGCCTTGATGGTTTCATGGGGGTAGTTCTTTATTTATGATGCTGCTAGTTCCTCCCATTCTTGGGACATTATGCATGAGATGTCACAGATCTTGTTGTGGGGTTCTTCTATTTGTGGTGGGGTTGCAACTTCTACATGCTAAGCTGCACTCTGGAGATTTAGTTTGACTGGTTCTGTGGTTGGGGACACCAGGAAGGAGGGTGGGTGCAACCTCCCACTTCATGTTGTTAGCTTGCTCTGTGAGCTTTTTTGTTGGGACTTCTGTAGCTAATGATTGCCCCTTAGGGCATTCTTGATGACTTTCACAGGGTGGACTTTGGCTGAAAGGTGTGACACCCATCTCCTCCCTGCCCCTCCATGTCCTGTGGGGCACTGTGTCAAGGCAACTGCCTCAGCTGTTCTTTCTGCAAGTGTTGAGGGCTATGGAGTGCTCCCTTGTACCACTGGTTGCCTTCCTCTCTTCTGTGTCACTGATCTCTTTGAATTCAGGGATGCAGTTGACGTAGGGGACCAGTGCACAGCCTGAGTTTCATTCCAGCAGTAAGTCTATCCTTTCTTGTTGCAGGAGTGATGGAAGCCCCATAATCTTGTCATTATTAGAATGTAGCACCGATCCGGCAACGTTTAAAAAAGTTAACTTTGAGTATATTTTCAGTTGATGGCTGAGCGTCTTGACCCTTAGCACTCTTCCTTCTGTGCTGGCTGCGTCTGTTTTCCTTAGTACCTCCAGAACCTGTGCAGTCACCACTAGGGGATCTCTGCCCCTTCAGATCCTTGTTTGGAACGTTGGAGGCGTTGATTCAATGTTAGCCTCCTATCTTTTTGCTTGTTGCAGTGGAGGTCGATCCTCTCTCCTTACCTAACCTCATGTTTGCCGTTTAGCACGAACAAGTAAAGTACACTGCAACAGCAAATAACACATACAGTACAAAACACATTCCTCAACAATGTCTTTCTCCTCATCTATGTTTATTTCCAACCAAACATCACCAGTATCATGTACATGTCAGTTGGATGTTGGCAATCCAGTGTTAATAAAAAGGGCCCAGAGCTGATAGGAACAAATAAACCACTGATCAACATTTGTATCATCTAACTTGTGAGATCCAGAAACCTCTACAGGTCTGGATTTCCTGTCTCCCTGGTCATAAGGGGGGCTGGGCATACAATCCATCATCTCAACACCCCTGGTGATTTAGCAAGGCTTGGCCACTCATTACGGAGTCAAGGTGTGGTCCATATGATAGTTGGGCTGCTAACTATCAACCAGCTTCTCTAAGGTTTGGTAAATCTACATTCATGTGTCCTATTGTAAGACCTGGCCTGAGCATACCTTACAAGGGGCCACAAAATAACCCCTTGTACAACTGATCATATGAAGGCAGAAACAAGGTTGGGCAAAACCTGAGCGGGACATCACAGTTGTCAATACATTACAGAACTGAAGCCCCGTACCCTATGCTATGCAGTCCTACATGGGTTAAACGGCACACAATGCTAAGTTTCAGTAAATGGACAACAGTGTTCAGTGTAAACTTGTTAGTGTGAGTGAGGAAGTCATCCTAGTGATAGATCATAGTAACTGTCAAACATCTATGATCACTCAATCATACATGCCCCTGACACTCCTGTGATGCTTCTCACTGCACCACGTATACATGGCATTGTCATGCATCAGTCTGTTAGCACAACACCTCCATGACCATATAGGGCTGCCTTATAATGCATATTCAATCTGAGGGGCATGCAATGGCTGTTGCAGTGCCTGGCCTGGTGAAGCACCCATAGCATTCTAGCCTGCATCAGATGTTGTATACATCTAAACCAGTGTCACAGCAAACTGACAAACTAATACCCTGGGATTGTGTGGTATTCCAAGGTGTTGAGGAATGGCATCATTGTAGGAGGCTGGCCTGCCTTATAGCGGGTACCTTGTGGTACTTACACCTTGTGCCAGGTCCAGTTTTCCCTTATTAGTAGATTAGTAGTGTTCTAGCAGCTTAGGCTGATATAGGTAGCTATAGCAGAGCAGCTTAGGCTGAACTAGGAGACATGCAAAGCTCCTACTATACCACTTATATCATATAGTACTATATCATAAGAAACACAATACTCAGAGTTACTAAAAATAAAGTTACTTTATTTTAGTGACAATATGCCAAAAGTATCTCAGAGGATATACTCCCTTAGGAGGTAAGTAATATACACAAAATATACACACAAACCAAAATCAGGTATGTAAAACACTTAGAAAAGTAGTGCAAACAGTGTAGAACACAATAGAATGCAATAGCAGACAATAGGCCTAGGGGCAACACAAACCATATACTCAAAAAGTGGAATGTGAATGACAAATGGACCCCAGGCCTAGTGCAGTGTGTAGAGGGTCACTGTGAGTGTAAGAAAACATTAAGGGTGTCCAAGATACTCCACCTCAAGACCCTGAAAAGTAGGAGTAAAGTTACCCTACTACCCCAGAAAGACAGTAAAGTCAAAATAGGGTATTCTGCAAAGACAAAAACTGACTGCAAAGCACTGAAGACGGATTCCTGGACCTGAGGACCTGCAAAGGAAGGGGACCAAGTCCAAGAGTCACGCAAGTGTCCAGGGGGGGCAGGAGCCCACTAAACCCTGGATGAAGGTGCAAAAGGGCTGCCTCCGGGTGGAAGAAGCTGAAGATTCTGTAACAACTGAAGGTGCCAGGAACAGAAGATGTCTCACGGCGTGCTGGAGGATGCTGAGTTTTTTCCACACAGAAAGACTGCAAACAAGCCTTGCTAGCTGCAAGAGTCTCGGTTAAAGATCATGGGTGCTGCCAGGGCCCAGGAAGGACCAGGAGGTCACCCTTTGGAGGAGGAGACAGACGTGGTGCTCAGCAACACAGAGAGCCCGTGCAGAAGCAGGCAACACCCGCTGAAGCACTTGAACAGGCGGTCATCTCAACACAACAAAAGGGGGTCCCACGAAGCCAGAGGTCAACTCAGCGAGTTGGATAATGCAGGATGGAGTGCTGGGGACCTGGGCTGTACTGTGCACAGAGGAAGTCTTGCAAAAGAGCACAGAAGCCCTAGCAGCTGCAGATCACGCAGTAAACAGGATTACTATCAGGCGTGGGGAGGCAAGGACTTACCTCCACCAAATTTTGACAGAAGGACCACTGGACTGTCGGGGTCACTTGGATCTAGCTCCTGTGTTCCAGGGACCACGCTCGTCAAGATGAGAAGGGACCCAGAGGACTGTTGATGCAGAAATTTGGTGCCTGTGTTAGCAGGGGGAAGATTCGGTCGACCCACTGGAGATTTCTTCTTGGCTTCCAGTGTAGGGTGAAGGCAGACAGCCCTCAGAGCATGCACCACCAGGAAACAGTTGAGAAAGCTGCGAAGATTAGGCGCTACACTGTTGCTGGTAGTTGTCTTGCTACTTTGTTGCAGTTTTGCAGGCATCCTGGAGCAGTCAGCGGTCGATCCTTGGCAGAACATAAAGAGACAGGTGCAGAGGAACTCTGATGAGCTTTTGCATTCGTTATCTGATGAGAAACCCACAGGAGAGACCCTAAATAGCCCTCAGAGGAGGATTGGCCACCTAACCAGGTAAGAGCCTAACAGGAGGTGTCTCTGGCGTCACCTTCTGACACTGGCCACTCAGAGGTCTCCACTGAGCCCTCACACCTCTGCATTCAAGATGGCAGAGGTCTGGGACACACTGGAGGAGCTCTCGGCACCACCCCTGGGGTGGTGATGGACAGGGGAGTGGTCACTCCCCTTTCCTTTGTCCAGTTTCGCACCAGAGCAGGGGCTGGAAACTCCCTGAACCGGTGTAAACTGGCTTATGCAAGGAGGGCACCATCTGTGCCTTTCAAAGCATTTCCAGAGGCTGGGGGAGGCTACTTCTCCCCAGCCCTTAACACCTATTTCCAAATGGAGAGGGTGTAATACCCTCCCCCAGAGGAAATCCTTTGTTCTGCCTTCCTGGGACTGGGCTGCCCACACCCCAAGAGGGCTGAAACCTGTCTGAGGGTTGGCAGCAGCGGTAGCTGCAGAGAAAACCCCAGAGAGCTAGTTTGGCAGTACCCGGGGCCATGCTGGAGCCTCGGGATGCATGGGATTGGCACCCCAATATCAGATTTGGCTTGGGTGGACAATTCTATGATCTTAGGCATGTTACATGGCCATGTTCGGCGTTACCATTGTGGAGCTACACATAGGTATTGGCCTATCTGTAGTTCACACATGTAATGGTGTCGCCGCACTCACAAAGTCTGGGGAAATTGCCCTGAACAATGTGGAGGCACCTTGGCTAGTGCCAGGGTGCCCTCACACTTAATAACTTTGCACCTAACCTTCACTAGGTGAGGGTTAGACATATAGGTGACTTATAAGTTACTTAAGTGCATAAACACTGTGGTTCTGAGTAGCAGAGCCTCAGTGATACAGTTAGGCACCACACAGGGAACACATATAGGCTACAAACTATGAGCACTGAGGTCCTGGCTAGCAGGGTCCCAGTGACACATATCAAACATACTGACAAATAGGGTTTCCACCATGAGCACTTGGGTCCTGCCTAGCAGGATCCCAGTGAGACAGTAAAAACACCCTGACATATTCTCACAAACAGGCCAAAAGTGGGGGTAACAAGGCTAGAAAGAGGCTACCTTCCTACACAACCTCTCCCCAAATGAAGGACAATAAGGCTAACCTTGGCCAGTTGAGTCCTTAATGTCTAAGTGGTGATAAGTGGAGAGTAGCTCTGCAATAGATTGGTTACTCACTTTATCATCCACTATATGGTTACTTCCCTGTGGGGATGTGAACCACCGCGTTTGAAGTTTTTTAGCTAGCCAACAATGTGAAGTTATATTCTCAGAGTTCCTATTAGTATGTTTAAGTTTAGAGCAGAGGGAATTGTTCACTGGACCTATATCAAGTGATGAGAATGCCAGACAGGGATGCTGTTTCAGTAAAGCCATAGCTGGGCAAAAACGTTGTCCATATGGCTGTAAGAGAGAACAGGGTTGCTGTTTCTCTTAAGTTGGAGCAGGGCAGGGATGCTGTCCTATGAGCTCCACACTAGGGCAGGGCTGCTCTCCTAAGTGTTGTCAAGCAGTGCAGGGTTGCTGCACTAAAGTTTCTCTGGGAGGGTTGGAGGGATGCTCCATGTTAATTAAGTGGTGCACTTGTTCTCACCATTATTAGTTATCCCACAGAGAGGTACTTCTACCTCAGGGAGTACAGCTGTACTAGCTGATAGTTCCCTTGGTACAGGTGTCACCCCAGGAGAGGTTTCTCCCACCACAGGAATGGCATCCTTAATAGCAGGGTGGGCAGGGGATACTTTGATGTCCTTTTTACCTGTTGTTGGAGAAGGATCCTGAGTTTTCAGGCCTTTTTCTCTCCTTTGCTTTTTCATTTCAGCTGAAATGAGAGGACGCAATTCCTCAGGGATACCCAGCATGGCTTCATGGGTATTAAACTCTACCTCAGCCCAACCTGAGGCCTTTAGGTCATTACCTAAGAGACAGTCTACAGGTAAGCTAGGTGATACTACCACCTGCTTAGGGCCAGTTACTCCACCCCAACTAAACAGAATTTTAGCTAAGGGAAGGAACTTAGTAGAGTTATGGACATCAATAATCTTGTACTGTTGTCCAATGATGTGTTGTGCAGGAGACACTAGGTTTTCAGTCACCAAAGTGATACTGGCTCCTGTGTCCCTGTAAGCCTGAGCCTCAACACCATTTATTGAAATTGTCTGCCTGTACTTATCCATTGTAAGGGGACAAGCAGCCAGCGTGGCACGGCCAATGCCACCTGGTGTGACAGAAACTGTCTTGAGACTGACTACCCCAGTTTGTATGATGGACCCAAAGTTGAACCCAACTACACCCTTATTTTTACTGTTGCCAATAGTCCCACCACTATTACCACTACTGCTAGGGGCACTAGAATTTGATGTATTAGTGGTAGTAGGCTCAGGGGGGTTACCTGGGCAGGACATATCCCCTGGCCTATGGCCTTTATTTTTCACACACATAGCACCTAGGCTTTTTAATGTGTGTGGGTTGTGAAGAAGAGGAAGACGATGATTTATCCCCACCCCCTGAAGAGTGTTTTGAATTTGAAGAAGGCTCTTTAGTTTTACCTTTATCCCCATGCTTATCCTGAGATTTCTCACCATCTTTCTTCTTGCCATCCTTGTCACCTCCTGTATGAACTTTTCTGTTCACTCTTGTTCTGACCCATTTGTCTGCCTTCTTTCCCAATTCTTGGGGAGTGGTCAGATCTGAGTCTACCAAGTACTGCTGCAACAAATCAGACACACAATTGTTCAAAATATGCTCTCTCAGGATTAGATTATACAGGTTTTCATAGTCAGTCACCTTACTGCCATGTAACCAACCCTCCAAGGCCTTCACTGATCAGTCTACAAAGTCTGTCCAGTCTTGAGAAGACTCTTTCCTGGTGTCTCTGGACTTAATCCTGTATTGTTCAGTGGTTAAGCCAAATCCATCCAAGAGTGCATCCTTCAAAACTTTGTAATTGTTAGCATCACTTTCTCTGACTTTAAGGAACCTATCCCTACCCTTTTCCAGTGAATGATAGCCACAAGATACCAGCCCACTGCCTTTCAGGGACCAAATGTACCATACAGGCCTTCTGAAGTGCAGCAAACCACTTGTTAATGTCATCCCCCTCCTTGTAAGGGGGGGACTATCTTATGTAGGTTTCTGGAATCTTGCTCTCCTATAGGATTATTATCAAAAACACTGCTGCTGCCACCATGGGGCACTAACCCCAACCTCTGCCTCTCCCTTTCCACATCCAGAGATTCCCTGTCTAAGGCCAGCTGCTGCTTTTTAAGCTTCAGCCTGGCCTCTTATAACCTCAGCTTTCTGAGTTCCCTTCCCATTAAGTTATCCTCAGGGTTGGAGGCTTGGGAATTGTGAGAGACAGACGAAATGTGAGCATTGACAGAGAGAGACCTGTCCCTAACTGGCTGGACTCTAGTAACCTGGCCTTTAGGAGTGAAAGATGCCCCACTAGTGTGTGACCCCCTCCCACTACCAGGGTCACTAGATGGCCTGTTAGCTGACAGGTCCTTGGAAGAACCCTCCCCAGCATCCTCAGGGGACTCCTCTGAGTCTTGCTGGGTACCCCCTCCTCTGATAGTGTGGGACAATCTGTTGGTAATCCCTAGAGAGTAGTAGCCTGACGTTTTTTAGTTGAAATGCCCAACAGTGTAGCTGAAAGTCTGGAAAAGCACTTCCTCCATCCATTTTGTTTTTGCTTTGTTTTTGCTTTGTTTCTTCCAAGTGATCCTCCTGTTCTTATTAACCCAGACAAAATAACCATCTCCCCCTGCAGTTTCCGAAACCACTCTACCTTAAAAGTTTAGGTAGCGCATTGAAGATAAAAGTAAACTTCAGAAGAATCATCCTTTTAATCAGATTAGTTCACTCCAGATCTTTAACTACTTGAACTACTAGACAGCATATTTCTTCCTCTTCTAAAGGGGTATCGATGAAACTAATCCAAGTCATCAGTTCTGTTTTGTGTGTGTTCACTTTCCCATAATTATCTAAAATTAATGTGAATGAGCTTTGGAAGTCTTGCATGTAGATCAAAAGGTCGTCTGCATAGAGGTCCTCTTTTGTAACCCAATTTATTATTGAAAGGGAAGAATCATCTGCTCTTTTCTTATCTGCCTGGCCAGTAGTTAGATTTATAAGTTAAACAATAAGGGGGACAATGGACACCCTTGGCGTGTGCCTTTACTGATTTGGAATTCTGATGAGAGTTTGCCATTAACCCGAATCCTCCTGAAGGGTGTTTCATAAATGGTATTTATTGCCTTGAAAAAGTACTCCTCAGCCTGTTCTGCTTAATAACTGCACATAAAATAGGCTAGCTCACTCTATCAAAAGCCTGGGCAGCGTCAATAGTCAATATGGGCAGAGGGGAGTTTGTCTGTGTTGCGAGATCTATAGCACTCACTAAGTTATGAGTCAGTTCATATAATTGTCAGTTTTTCATAAAACCCTTTTGATTCTCATGAGCCAGCCCTCCCATTACCTTCTCTAATCTTTTGGCTAATGTTTGTGTAAAGATCTTATAGTCACTGTTAAGCAAGGATATGGGTCTGGATGACTTACACATTTATGGATCTTTGCTTGGCTTTAAAATGATTGTAATGGTAGCTTCATTCTATGAGGCTGGGGTTGCAAGGGGGTCTACATATAATGCATGTATTAGGTTACACAGGAAAGGAGAGAGCACATCTTTTAATATCTTGTATCACTCATTTGGTACTCCGTCCAGACCGGGTGCCTTCCCCTTTTTTACCCTCACAGACAGTCTTATGTACTTCTACCATACTAATGTGTTGATTGAGAAACTGCTAGAAATCTGTCTCTAGCGTGGGGAGAGCATCCTTCTTCAGCCATTCATCTATAAGATGATCTGTGGCAACAATGTTGTCAGTATATAAATCTTGGTAAACGTAGTGAAAAGCCATTTCAATATCAGGGTCTTCTGAACAGCATGTGTTGGTCTCTTTAATCACCACCTCCTTGATTGTATTTCTAGCATTCTCTGTCCTGACCTTCCAGGCCAATACTATCCCCAGCCCTCACCATATTCATAATGTGCTAACTTAATAGCTTCCTATTTCATCCATACAATTCCCTCCAAAAATTCTGTTAGAGACCCCTTTAACTATTTAATATAATTTTGTAATAGAATGTCTAGAGAGATCATTACAGCTATTCAGGCCCTGATGGGGTTCAACAATTTTGAACTCAAACTCCTTCAATGTACTGTTCTTTTCTTGCTTCTTGTGTGTGGCGAGACTGATCAGTTTCCCCTGAATGCAATCTTTGTATGTATACCATATAACATGGATTAGGGCTTTATCTTTATTAATTCAATAAATTCTAAGGTATCCCATGTCACTTGATTAACAAGCTCTTGTTCGCCTAACAGTGACCTGTCAGGAGTCCATCTAAGGGGAGCGGAGGAACTGGCCAGAAAGAGATCCAGTTGTACTTCATAGTGATGTGTTATCCCATTAATCTTATTCCAGAGCCTGGCATCAATCAGAAAAAAAAAACTTTTCTAGAGGTAGGGCTGAATTGCTTATTATAATAGGTATAACCTCTAATTCAACCAGCCCGCCTTCGCCAGGCATCCGTTAAGCCCAGGTTCTTCATTATATATTGAATACATTCTCTCATCTTTGTGGAGTTAACTGTTGGTCTGGTGGTAGATTTATCTAAAGTAGGATCTATCAGAATATTAAAGAAACTGCCCATTATTATATAATTCCCAATTCCAGCCAGCTGATTATGAAGCTCCATAAGGGGGGTTGGACCATCTATGTTTGGGCTATAATACACTACAGAAGTATAACCAATGTCATGTATTTTAAGACTGCCTCCCAGCCACATATCCCTTTGGTCAGCAGTAGTTTTTTCCAAACACACTAGAGCAGATTTCTTTACTGCAGTAGCTACCCCTTTTAAATTAAATTTTTGAACGTAGTGGGCAAATTGGTTGATCCATCTCTGCCCTCTTAGTATTTCCCCCATTCCTCTTGACGTAAATGTGTTTCTTCCAATAATGTATCGTTATCAGACTGTTTCAGGAATTCTAAAATTCTCCTCTTCTTGCTAACTACTCTGAGACCATTTATATTCCAAGTTAGAACTTTTAGGATGTGTACTTCATTTAAGTCCTTCATTATGGTCCTAGTGCTTCGAGCAATACCTTCATGAAACCAACGCTGTGGATGAGGACTATCATTTTTCTTTTGTATTTTCTCCCCATTCTCCCCACCCTGTGTTTTACTGTCCTACTGATAACATTCAGTGCACACAACCCCCCAAAAAATGCCCCCACCCTTCCCTCCCAGGGGAACCCTCTCCTTATCCAACTGGGGTAATTTTTCATACCTTTTGAGTTCTGCCTCTCCAGTATGACTACTTTTTTATCTTTATCTAACTTATCAAACTCTGTACCTCTGGAGCTTCCCTTATGTTGAACATTCTTTGTTCCACATTACCCTTAAAGTGGCTGGAAATTTCAATTGAGGTGTAGCTCTTAATTATTTTAGTTCCTGTATATAATTCCAAAGCTACCAATCACAGTTTAGGGTTACCTTAGAGATTTCAGACCTGATACGGAAGGACCAGTCACCCTTTCTAAAGTTTTTTGCTTTTAAAGCCTCTGAAAAAATCCATTCTTTTACAGAGTAGGGACAGAAATTGGCCAGGATATTTCTAGGTTTATTTCTACTTGGATTTCTTCTGAAGGATTTGCAATGTACTCTCTGTATCTCCCAATCAAGTTTCATGGAAGAGACTGAAGGAGTATGGGGATCATTACAACCCTGGCGGACGGTGTTAAAGGTGCTGTAATACCACAAACAGGCCGGCGGACAAAAAAAGGGAATTATGACCGTGGCGGAAACCGGCAACATAGACAGCCACTTTAACACACCGCCCGCCACGGTGTTACAGACAAGCAGCGCGGCGGTCACCGCCAACAGACAGGCAGAAGACAATGTACCGCCCACAGTATCACAACCCCCCAATCCACCATCTTTTCCGGGGCAGATTTACCATAGATAAAAACACGGCAGAAACAGCTTTTGCAATGGGAAAACGCTCACCTCAACATACTCCACGAGGAAGGAGGACACCATGGAGCCGGATTTACAAATACTCCCTGCCCTTGTCTTCCTGCTGATCTACGAACACCAGCAACGACGGCGCCGAAGACAACGGTGAGCACTGCACCTACGACATAGGGGAGGGGGGAGGCAAAAGTCAGGGACACACACACACAACACCCCCACCCCCACCCTCGCACATTACAACACACACACCAATGCATTTCCAAACAGCACAGTAACAACCCACAACCCCCCCGGAAGAATAAAAAGACAAAAGGAAATCAGTTCAAACATTGTAATGTATCAAAATACAGTTCCAAATATATACATATATATATACACATTCAAAATTATATACATTACGAGAAGTAGTGCAGGTATGCACATATTAATGTCCGTGCACCACTGGTCCAAAAATGCATTGGCCGGGCCCACACTAGATACCTGTCCACAAACGGAGGGAACACTGCAGGGGCATCAGATAGAAATACAACAGGCACCTCAGGGGGAAGGGAAGGGGGGGACACCTCAGCCAGATTACAGCACCACGCCAGATCCACGACGGGGCTCCATGCCCATTGATGTATCCTGGGGAGTGCAAAGCCACAGTCTCTCAAGTCTCTACAGTGTGTGGGTTGCCCACTGTTCCATCCTGGGGAGTGCAAAGCCACAGTCTCTCAAGTCTCTATAGTGGGTGGTTTGCCCACTGTTCAATCCTGGGGAGTGCAAAGCCACAGTCCCTTAAGTCTCTACAGTGGGTGGGTTGCCCACTGTTCCATCCTGGGGAGTGCAAAGCCACAGTCTCTCAAGTCTCTACAGTGGGTGGGTTGCCCACTGTACCATCCTGGGGAGTGCAAAGCCACAGTCTCTCATGTCTCTACAGTGGGTGGGTTGCCCACTGTTCCATCCTGGGGAGTGCAAAGCCACAGTCTCTCAAGTCTCTACAGTGGGTGGGTTGCCCACTGTACTATCCTGGGGAGTGCAAAGCCAAAGTCTCTCAAGTCTCTACAGTGGGTGGGTTGCCCACTGTACCATCCTGGGGAGTGCAAAGCCACAGTCTCTCAAGTCTCTACAGTGGGTGGGTTGCCCACTGTTCCATCCTGGGGAGTGCAAAGCCACAGTCTCTCAAGTCTCTACAGTGGGTGGTTTGCCCACTGTACCATCCTGGTTAGTGCAAAGCCACAGTCTCTCAAGTCTCTACAGTGGGTGGATTGCCCACTGTACCATCCTGGGGAGTGCAAAGCCACAGTCTCTCAAGTGGATAACAGTCTCCACTGGTTCTGGAGGGGGACTGGTGCCCAGAGTGCTTCATCCTTTTATGGACAGATGGAATGGATGCATGTCTCCACTGGTTCTGGAGGGGGACTGGTGCCCAGAGTGCTTCATCATGTTAAGGACAGACGGAGTGGATGCATGTCTCCACTGGTTCTGGAGGGGGAATGGTGCCCAGACTGCATCAGGCTTCCTGTGACGGTTCCTGTTCCGTCACTGTCCCAGCTGCACATGGGATAACGATGCTTGATGTGGCGGTGTTTTCCTTGTTCAGCAGTGCTTTGCCCTGTTCAGTGATGCTTTGCCATGGCGGTGTTTTCCTTGTGCAGCAGTGCTTTGCCATGGCAGTCTCTGACCTGTTCAGCAGTGCTTTGCCATGGCGGTCTCTGACCTCTTCAGCTGTGCTTTGCCCTGTTCAGCTGTGCTTTGCCATGGCAGTCTCTGACCTGTTCAGCAGTGCTTTCCCATGGCGGTCTCTGACCTGTTCAGCGGTGCTTGCCCTGTTCAGCGGTGCTTTGCTGTGGCGGTCTCTGACCTGTTCAGCGGTGCTTTGCCCTGTTCAGTGGTGCTTTGCCATGGCGGTCTCTGACCTGTTCAGCAGTGCTTTCCCATGGTGATCTCTGACCTGTTCAGCGGTGCTTTGCCCTGTTCAGCGGTGCTTTGCCATGGCGGTCGCTGACCTGTTCAGCGGTGCTTTGCCCTGTTCAGCGGTGCTTTGCCATGGCGGTGTTTTCCTTGTGAAGCGGTGCTTTGCCATGGCGGTCTCTGACCTGTGCATTGGTGTGTGGCATGACGGTCCCTCATTGCCCAGCGGGCTGTGGCTGTCAGGGCCCTCCTGGGCACTGACTCTGGCAGTGGCCTCCTGACCAGTGACGATACTGCTGCCCTCCTGGGCACTGACTCTGGCGGTGGTCTCCTGACCAGTGACGATACTGCTGCCCTCCTGGGCACTGACTCTGGCGGTGGTCTCCTGACCAGTGACAATACTGCTGCCCTCCTGGGCACTGACTCTGGCGGTGGCCTCCTGACCAGTGACGATACTGCTGCCCTCCTGGGCACTGAGTCTGGCGGTGGCCTCCTGACCAGTGACTATACTGCTGCCCTCCTGGGCACTGACTCTGGCGGTGGCCTTCTGACCAGTGACGATACTGCTGCGGTGCTGGCGGTGGCGTCCTGGCCGCCAGGGAGGATGGCGCCCTTCTCCGCCGTGCTGCTCTTACCAGACTGTGCAGACTTCTTCTGGCCCCTCACCACCTTTGGAGGAGTCACAGCTGACTCTACAATCCCCCTGGGATCCTTGTGAGCAGTTTTGCCGCCAGGAGTCTTCACCCTGTCCTGTCCGCCACTTTCCAAATTGAGGTGCTTTACAGGGGGTGGACTGGCAGTGCTTTGGCTCCATGTCACACTGGCTGCCCTGGTGGCCGGTGCACTCCACACACCTTGAACACGCACCACAGGTCCTGGAGTTTTTTTGGCTGAGGTGCTACTACGGGACTTATGAATTGGAGCGGTGGGGGCAAAGAGGTCAACGTGGCTGAGGAAGAGTTGCTGACGAAGACTGGGATGGGTAGCTGGAGGGGGTCTGGGAGTGGAGGAAGAGGACGTGGTTGTAGGAGGTGTAACTTTAGCTGTTTTGGGTGCAGGTACTGGAGGCTGTCGTGAGGTGGATGGATGTTGGGTGTGTGGGTGCCCGTGTTTGTGTACTTTGGGAGAGGTGTCACAGACACACTGGGAGTGGACACAGGGGACGTGTAAATGGTAGTGGGGGTGGTGAGTGCAGGTGAGCGGGGTGTGGTGCTGGGTGTTCTGGTGCGAGTCCTAGTGCCTGTAGATGTAGTGCATGCAGGTGAGAGTGTAGACGACACTGGGACGGAGGAGGGAGACGACAAGGAGAGGTACACAGTGGAGGCAGTGGATGTTGCTGTGTCTCTATGTGGGTGATGCTTGCGTGAGTGCCTGTGGGTTGTGTGGTGCCTATGTTTGCCTGAGCTACTTCTGTGTGTTGAGGTGTATGCATGCTTGTTTTAGGGTGTGCTTGGGATAGGCTGGGGTACAGGGGATTGGGTCTGGGTGGAGGAAGTTGGAGGGGGGAGGCTAGACACAGGGACAATGGCTGCCATCAGTGCTGAGGCCAGAGATTGCAGGGTTCGATGATGAGCAGCCTGACCAGAATGAATGCCCTCCAGGAATGCATTAGTGTGTTGCAACTCCCTTTCTACACCCTGGATGGTATTCACAATGGTAGACTGCCCAACAGTGAGTGACCTGAGGAGGTCAATGGCCTCCTCACTGAGGGCAGCAGGGGTGACAGGGGCAGGGGCTGAGGTGCCTGGAGCGAAGGTGATGCCCACCCTCCTGGCTGAGCAGGCACGGGGCGAACGCTGTGGGGCTGCTGGGAGGGCGGTGCTGGTAGGTGAGGTGGCGGCTATACCTGTAGAAGTGGGGGGCACAGATGGTGCCGCCACCACAAGGGAGCTCCCATCAGCGGACGAGTCCGTATCGCTGGTTGGTGATCCGGTGACTGACGTGTAGCTCCCCTCGCCCTCCATCCCACTGGTGTATTCTGAGTCCGTGGTGTGGCCCTCCATGGCCATGTGGGATGCAGCTCCCTCGTGCTCCGGTGCCACTGTACCTCCGCCTGATAATGCTGATGCACAAAAGAACAGGGAGAGCAGAATAAGGGGGGGGGGGGGCGACAGAAGAAAGACAGGTTGAGTGCATGGCTTACCACTACCGTTGGCGGACAATACAGACACAGCAGCCCCCTGTACTACGCCGTGCTCTTGGCCACTACAGATGCAATTCCTGGGATCTGGCATACATGGCTATGGTGGACATCTGCACACATGGATGCCACAGGGGCATGTATACCTGTACTTGGCCCTCTACTGAGGTGGGGTGGAGTGCCACATTGCCTGCGTTATGGAGGGGCCTAGCCTACGTAACTCGCCCTGGCCTAGGGAAACCCACATCCCTCCTCCCCCACCCAGACCCCTCCACTGCGTGCAAAGTCCCCAGAATGAGAGTGTACTCACCCCCTTGTGTCTGCTGTGATGCCCTCAAGCGCCCATCCAACTCCGGGTAGGCCACCACCAGGATCTTGAAAATCAGGGGGGTGATGGTGCGACGGGCACCCCTCCCATGTTGGGAGGCCATCCCCAGCTGAGCCTTCGCCGTCTTCTTGCTCTAGCGGCGAATGTCCTCCCATCTTTTCCGGAAGTGGGTGCCCCGTCTCTGGTGGACCCCCAGGGTCCGGACATCCTTGGCGATAGCATGCCAAATGTCCTTCTTCTGGTGGGTGCTGACCTACATGACATGCACAGGGGAAGAAGAAAAGTCATTACCAACTGCACCATCGATGTGAGTGGCCCCCATCCCTAACCTTGCCATGTGGCACATGCATTCACAGTCCTTCATGTTCCCTGAACTCTGCCCCCTTCCTTCTTACAACCAGACCTCTCCACCCAGGCATAGCCCATACAACGTGCTCCCTGTGTACTTACCTGTTGGACTGGAGGACCGTAGAGTTGCGTGTACTGGGGGAGGACCCCGTCCACGAGCTTCTTTAACTCCTGAGCAGTGAAGGCAGGGGCCCTTTCCCCAGACGCAGCAGCAATTGTCTCTTCCAGACCGAGGTCACAGCAGCACTTGCAGTGTAGGTCCTCTCCTGTCGAAGATCAGGTATTGAGTGATTGAACAAATAGAAAATTGCGGTCACATCCGCGGCGGTGATGTCCGCGGCGGTGCGTATCATCACCGCCGGCGCACTTCATCATTGGCTCCTGGGACCCATAGGGTCCAATGTTAACCAATGCAGCATTGCGCCGCGGTCTACGACCGCCTACCGCGACGGGGTACAACACCAGCGCAGATACCTCACATCCCATTGTCCCAGTTTAGAGGTCAGGCAGCCGCCATTTCAGGGGCCCACATGGCTTCATTTACTACTGCGTCACACATACCTAGGCCTACACTCAACACACATACAGGAAGAGTTTTGTGTTTGGTGTCGTGTTCTGTATATCTGTGGGTAAATACCTGGAAATTTGTTTACTCTGTGGTCACTGTTGTCCTTCCTAGGCACCGTCAGCTTGGACATTTGAGAAGATGGCGGAATCCTCTGGTGTACCGACCGCTGGTGAACCTGTTGACAATGGAGGAGCGACATTTAATCATCACCTACAGGTTTGAGCGTGCCGCTATCCTGGAACTATGTACCCAGTTGGAGCCAGACCTGATGTCACCAATCCACCATCCCACTGGAATCCCCCCTGACATGCAGGTACTGTCAGTGTTCCATTTCCTTGCAAGTGGGTCTTTTCAGACAACAGTGGCCATGGCATCAGGGATGTCCCAGCCTATGTTTTCCAACGTGTTGTCCAGAGTGTTGTCTGCCCTGCTGAAACACGTAAGGAGCTAAATCGTTTTCCCTCAGGTGGAGAATTTGGCAACAGTTAAAGGTGACTTCTATGCCCTTGGACATATCCCCAACATCATAGGTGCTATTGATGGCACCCATGTAGCTCTGGTCCCCCCCCACAGGAGTGAACAGGTGTACAGGAACCGGAAGAGTTATCATTCGATGAATGTACAGATGATATGTTTGGCAGACAAGTACATCTCCCAGGTAAATGCTATGTTCCCTGTCTCTGTGCATGACGCCTACATACTGCGGAATAGCAGTATCCCGTATGTGATGGGTCAACTCCAGAGGCACCGTGTGTGGCTATTAGGGGACTCTGCTTACCCCAACCTGTCATGGCTATTAACCCCAGTGAGGAATCCCATGACCAGGGCAGAGGAACGCTACAATGAGGCCCATGGGCGGACTAGGAGGGTGATCGAATGCACCTTCGGCCTCCTGAAGGCCAGATTCAGGTGCCTCCATATGACCGGTGGTTCCCTATTCTACTCACTGAAGAAGGTGTGCCAGATCATCATCGCCTGCTCGATGCTTCACAATCTTGCTTTGCGACGCCAGGTGCCTTTTCTACAGGAGGATGGTCCAGATGGCGGTGTTGTGGCAGCTGTGGAGCCTGTGAAGCCTGTGGACAGTGATGAGGAGGAAGCTGAGGAAGAAGACATAGACAACAGGGAGTCAGTCATACAGCAATATTTCCAGTGACACACAGGTGAGAACATTTCTTTTTTACCATTACATTCACTTTCACACTTCTACCTCTATCATGTCTGTCATTCCATAGCACTATTTGGTCACTGAGTTGTACCTTTCCATTATGGTTTCACAGGTGTGGTTACCAACGTGTGTCATCTGCTTGCATCCTTCAAGGACTTGTGATGTGTGACATAGGTATGTTGGCTTTACAATTTAAAACGCATTTTTACACTGTCATTGATAATACAAATTTACCAAATCACAGATCGACTCCAGATTGTTTTGTGGTTCAAGGGTGTTTACTTACGTGCTCAAAAATGGAGGGAGGTTGTAAAATGGTGATGGGGGACGGTGGAGGAATGTCCATGGCAGAGTCCAGTCTATTGGTCACTCAGGTGCACTGCCCATATGGGCATAGGAAGTGGAGCTGGGGCAGTTAAAGTATGGACAGGGTAACAAAGTGGGACAGTGGGAGGACAATCAGGGTGGTGTCATTTCCTGGCGGGGGTCTTGCCATCTTGCTCTGTCCTGTTCCTGTATCTCAGGGACCGCTTGCGTGGTGGTTGTCCGTCTGCAGGGGGTCGGGTGCTGGTGTGGTGGTCCTGTGGTGGGGCTTCCTGTCCACTAGCGCCGGCGGAGGTGGTGGGCAGTTCATCGTCCAGGCTAGTGTCAGGGGCCCCTTGGAGTGCCACGGTTTCCCTCATTGTCTTTTGTATGTCCTTCAGCACCCCTACGATGGTGCCCAGGGCGGAGCTGATGGTTCTGAGCTCCTCCCTTAACCCCAAATACTGCTCCTCCTGCATGCGCTGGGTCTCCTAAAACTTGGCCAGGACCGTCGCCATCATCTCCTGGGAGTGGTGGTATGCTCCCATGATGGATGAGAGGGCCTCGTGGAGAGTGGGTTCCCTTGGCCTGTCCGCCCCCTGTCGCACAGCAGCCCTCCCAGTTCCCCTGTGTTCCTGTGCCTCCGTACCCTGGACCATGTGTCCACTACCACTGCCCCCAGGTCCCTGTTGTTGTTGGGGTGGTGGGTTATCCTGGGTTCCCTGTAGTGGTGGACACACCGCTGATTGACCTGTCCTGGGTACGGAGGTATAGGCCAGCTGGGTGGGTGCTGTGCTGGTGTTACCAGAGGGTGGAAGGTCAGTGTTGGGCTGTGACTGTGCTAGCGGAACTGACTGTCCCGAGGCCCACGATGACCGGTCTGGTCATCAGGATCCAGTAGGGCAGAGCTGCTGTCGTCACTGTGGGTGGAGTGGAGATGTCTGGACCCTCCGGTGTGGTGACGTTCCTTAGTGGTCTTGCAGGGATATGAGAGCATGATTATTGCGTGTGTGTGTAATGGTGTGCAATGGGTGGGTGTGCGTGTACCCCAGTGCAAGCATTCCTGTGTGTGGGTTTGTGTGATGATGGTTAGGGGGTTGTTCTGGGTATGTGCAGTGAGCATGCTTTGGTGAGGGGTGACCATGATTAGTTGTGTCATGCAGGGCTTTGTGTTGGGATGAGTGGTTTGTGTTATTAGTACATTAGTGAGGATTTGGGGTGATAGGGGAGGGGGGGTGAGGGTGGGGGTGTGTGATAGCATGCAGTAGGGTGGGGGATATGATAGTTAAGATTTGACTTACCAGTGTCCATTCCTCCACCGACTCCTCCGAGGCCCTCTGGATGCATGATGGTCAAGACTTGCTCCTCCCATGTTGTTAGTTGTGGGGGAGGAGGTGGGGGTCTGCTGCCAGTCCGCTGTACCGCGATGTTGTGCCTGGAGACCACAGAATGCACCTTTCCCCGTAGGTCGTTCCACCTCTTCCTGTTGTCCTCCCGATTTCTTGGATGCTGTCCCACAGCGATGACCCTGTCCACGATTCTGCGCCATAGCTCCATCTTCCTGTCTATGGAGGTGTGCTGCACCTGTGAGCCAAATAGCTGTGGCTCTACCCGTAGGATTTCCTCCATCATGACCCTGAGCTCCTCCTCGGAAAACCGGGGGTGTCTTTGGCGTGACATGGGGTGGTGTGGGTGATATTTGGGGTGGTGTAAGTGTTGATGTGTGTGGTGATGTGTAGTGGTGTGTGGTGTTTTGTGCGTTGAATGTTGTATGGGTGATGGTGTTGTGTGCCTCTGTATGGTAGGGTTCTCAATTGCTGTGCTCTCTGTCTCTCTGGCCTTCATTCGTGAATTATGGTCGTAGGGGTTTGTGGGTGATGTGGGTGATGTGGGTGTGTGTTTTATATTGTAATGGGTGTGTGGGAGTGGTGTTTGTATGTGTGTCAGGTGTGTGCATTTGGAATTGTCCAATGTGGCAGTGTTTTGGAGATGTGTGTGTATTTTGAGTGGTGTGTACCGCCAATGGAATACCGCGGTTGAAAGACCGCCACGTGGATTCATGGGTAGTGATAGCATGGGCGTGTTTCTGTTGGCGTGATGGTGGAGGAATTGTTTTTGCCAGTTTAACACTGACCTTTGGTGTGGCGGAGTTGTGTGGGTGTCTGAATTTCAGCGGATTCCGAGATGTGTGTCATAATAGCTGTGGCGGAATTCCACGGCCGCGGCGGTGCTTTGGCGGTCTTCTGCACGGCGGTATGCAGCTTTTACCGCCAATGTTGTAATGACCCCCTATATTCCTTAATTAAGCTTAGGATAAACTCCTTTATGTTCCCACTCTCTCTACTGCTTCTGGAATATTTAGAACTATTAAATTAGTCTGCCTAGAGTTTTCCAAGGATTCTAACTTATTGCAAAGTTATTTTTCCTTTAGTTTCAATGTTTGTATGTCTTTGCTGTTATTCTTTACCTCTACCGATAGTGCTGCTAAAGACGCTTCCATGGTGCTAAGCCTCTTCGTGACCTCCATGATTTTGAGATCCAGACTGTCAAAAGTTCCCTGTATTTTGGCTTCATTATGCTAAGATATCACAATTATTTTCTTTACTTCCTCCATCAGAGAGCGTAATAAGAATTCTGAGCCCTCACATTTATAGCCTTGTACTACCTAGGGCCTACCCTCATACTCTTGGAGTAATACATATGCTGCTGCTGCCCCATTAACTCCCTCAACAGTCTGAGCAAGCACTTGGAATCGGTTTGTAAGGACAGGCCCGGGATCCTTCCTCAAATGAGCAGAGCTAAGGTGTTTCATGTCAGAGGAGTGGATAGGTGCCATTTAAAGTGTGTCACCTTTGGGACACCTGAGCATTTTGAACTTTGAAAAAGGATCTGAGAGAGGGTGTGATTATTACCTTCCCTCCTACAGTTATTGCTGAGTCCTCAATGCGCCTGGGGTTTCTTTGTATCGATGAACTACTCCCTCTATTCAACTGTAGCCATCTAGATTGCCTCCCCTTATTTTGAACTAGTCCTAAGACCACCTGGTTTCTCCTAGCAGCACATCTGTCCCCCCCCCCGGGTCTTACTGTGTCTGATTCGGATAATCCTGCAGACGCTGTAGAGCCCAACTGGCCAGCTCTGGTGTTCAGGGTCTTTTTTGAGGTGAAAGAAGGTTTTGCACCTACTTGGGGGCATATTTATACTCCGTCTGTGCCAAATGTGCGTCAAAATTTTTTTACGCACATTCAGCGTAAATGTTGCCCCGTAATTAAACTTTGACGCCCGAGCCCACGGACGACAAAATTCTGCCATGCGCGTCATTTTTGGGATGCGGCAACCCGCCTTGCATTAATCATATGCAAGGTGGGCGTTCCCCTCCAAAAAATGACTTAAACAGGCATTCGTCATATTTATGCTTTCGGGCAAGAATTACGCACGGTTGGGAGGCGGAGCCGGAAAATGATGCACAACCCGATTTGCGTAAAAAATTAACACCCGGGTCAGGGCAGGCATTTAAATGGGGCCTACACACCTGTATTTAATCAGAACACACAGAAGCAACAGCAGAGCAGCAGAGCAGCAACAGGGAGACATGGAGGTGATTCTAATCCAGCGTGCACGCAGACGCAGAGCCCAGCAGCAACAACAGCAGCTACAACAACACCAGCAGGGACCCCAAAGGCAGCGCAGAAGGCATGAGAGGATATTCCGCCCCAGAACAACCCTTCATGGCCTCAGGGAACACAACATCATCCAGAGGTACAGGTTGATCTGGCAGGCCGTTCAGCAGCTGCTGCGCAACATTGAACCGCAGTTGGCCCCCACTTTGCTGACACCCCGCACCATCCCAACAGAAACCAAGCTGCTTGCTGTACTTCATATGCTGGCAAGTGGCTCATTTCAAACAACTGGTGCCCTGGTTGCCCTGGTTGCCGGAATATCACAACCATCATTCTCTGCCTTTTTGCCCAAAGTACTGGATGCCATCATTGGACTTACACCCCGCCACATCTGCTTCCCTAACACACTGCAGAAGCAGCAGGAAACAAAACAGGGGTTCTACCTCATCAGTGACTTCCCACATGTCCTTGGTGCAATCGACTGCACACATGTACGCCTTGTGCCACCTGCTGCAACTGAACACCTCTACCGCAACAGGAAGCACCCACATTCCATCAACGTGCAGGCCATTGTCGATCACCAGGGATTGATCACCAACATCGTGGCTAAATATCCTGGGAGTGTACATGACTCCTTCATCTTCCGTCACTGCACCATCAATGAACACTTCCAGGATGGACGGTATGGCAATGGACTTCTTGTTGGTAAGTACAAAAACCTACTTATATACACACTGCACAGCAACCCTCTAGGACACACAACACATACACCACAACAGTAACATGTGAACAGGAACACACTGAGGTCGTGACCTCGCTAGCCATGTTTCTTAGGTCTGCAGTGAACCTGTCACACCTGAAATTACTGTACAGCCTAACGTTAAGATGTCAAAGATCACAACTTGTGGACTGGGTTGCCTAAATGTCACCTTGCAAAATGTAAGTGTCCCAATGACGTTTACATGAATCCATTGCATAAGTCTAAAGGTATGGGATGTCCAGGGTACATTGATTTGAACGTGTTAACAACACTGTCAATTTTAACCTGTGTATGGAACTATCATCTCACCCCCAGTGAAGACACAGGGACACCTGTATCACAAGTCACAATGCTAGGGAGGGCACACTGTACTGCAAATCCTAAAACATACTGCTGACAACCGGTCAGCAGGCAAACACTCGTTCAGCCAAGGAAACAACACAATGCAGATGGTACATCCTACAAGCTTAGGATGCTACATTATAACACAAAAGAGTCACAGACAACACAAGACAACTACTGCCATGCAAGGTCATTTCAATAGGGCCAGCTACATCAACATGATCCCATTCATTTTCTCTTACAGCTGATCAGGGGTATGGCATCCAGCCATGGATTATGACACCTATTGGCAACCCGAGTACTGCTGCAGAGCGTGCCTACAACGACGCACATAGGAGGACACACAGCATAGTCGAGAGGATCTTCAGCATCCTCAAGTCAAGGTTCCGGTGCCTCGACATCACTGGTGGTAGCCTCCTATATTCCCCGGAGATGGTCTGTAGGATCATCCTAACATGTGAAATATTGCACAACATTTGCATCAAAAGGAACATTCCCCTCCTGGAACCAGAGCCACACATGCCTGAAGAGGAGGAAGAGGAGGACGCTGGCCTGCAACATGAGGGGGAACTACAGAACACGGACGCTGGTATACGCAGGCGGCAACATATCGTCAACAATTTCTTTTAAATATAATCACCTTCACCACTTTAGTTAACTAATTTAAATAAACACCTATAATAATCACCATATCATGGTCTGGCTATTCATTTTTGCACACCTTCATCTCTACTTATCAGAATAAGAGTGTTGCCTCATGGAGCATTGCTGAGATATTGATTAGGACACTGAAAATCCCAGAGCTAATGTGATGCCTAACATACAATGGTCACATACACACACACAGTAAATGACATCTATCATGTACATTTCTCCTTTGAAGGCCAATAGTAGAGGACCACACCTATTTCACACATACATGTTGAAATCAAGGTCCAACGCAGCATATGGCACACAACTAAGACACCATCACTCAATAAGGGGAAACAAGCCTCATACATGAGGCAGTCGATTTGCTTTTGCATCAGTAACAGGAATGTCTGACCAGACCCTTGACAGCAGTAAGTCCAACTGCATCCAATATATCTGCAAGGACTACCTGTGACCAGAGTTCCATAGAAACAGAACATAGACAGCGCAAGTGCCACACATATGAGCAGCATTGCACACATGACATTCCATGTACATGTCAGCCCATTTCCTAACTCCTGACACACCCATGCACCTGGTCACAACCCATCTGTCTGAAGAGGTCCCTGGAATACTAAGATGTGTACCCTGATATTACCTCCTCCACACACACAGACTAACAATAGCAATCCTATGGTATGCCATTGTCATAGAACACCTGACTGCATGGACGTCAGGTTAATTTATACACTGTCTTCTAGTTTCAAAGCCCTGTTAGCACCTGTAGATTGCTTCCCGTGTGAAAATGTCTGTTGGCCCTTAGAATGCAAATCTCACCTACAGGACTGGTGAGAAACAGATGCAGCCCACACCTGTGATCACCTCAATGCACACCACCCATTTCAAAAAGCACTGCCTCTGCTGATGCCTGGAACAGCATAGGAGTTGCCATTTTGTCAAATACACCGTTAAGCATTGATACTAATTAAGCTGTGTAACACAGCCCTTGGGTTCATTTGTCATCTTCAAAAACACAGGATATACACAGTTTGACATGTCAACTGTCTAGTTCGTCCTCCAAACAGTCTGGGTCAGACCACTGATTATGTAACTTGTCAAATTGCTGGATCCTGAATCACCCTACATTCTGTCAGCCTGACTGGCATCTGTCTGTGCGTCACACTAAAGTATCCCTGTGTCTACATATGTACCACACTTGAGTTAGCAAACCTCTCATTCATCAGGGGGTCTTGGGCATGGGCTTCTTCAATGCATACCCAAATACATTGTATAGCATCATCTGCCTTTTAACTGTACCATTTGAGTAAAATCCTCTGGGAAAAGCAAAATTCATGGCCCATCCCTTGTCTGGGTCTCATTTATGCATGAATGACAAAGTGTGACAGTGTCCCAGGGCCATAGGCAGGGATTGGGTATGGTGCCTTCAGCAGAACCAGCAACCTCTGATAATGTCCATGAAAAATACACACATGTCAGGACAATGACAGTTCACACACAGAATCACAGTGCTCACAAAATATTGATGGGCCGTGTGTGGTGAATAGCTGCGAGAATAATCAGCACAGAGGCTATGATGTTCCCAGATGCAGTGGGAATTGCAGAGACTAACCTGTATACAAATGTTGTAATGACACCTGCCGGAACATGACACCTGAGACATTATCTCACTCAGCACACCAAGGTTGCCCTGTTGACTGTCTCATTACACGTCTTTAGTGACAGGGTGGGACCATCCCTATGTAAGTTCACATGTCCTCATCCACTTTACTCACATTAATCAACCAAGGATACTCAGTAGATACAGGAATACCTGCCACTGACTCATGATGAGTCCTGGACCGAATTGTGACAAATTACACCCCAAACTATATACAGGATCATAATTGGACCACACACATGAACAAGACACCTATGTGCAATTGATCACTGGAAATATGTGGACACGTGCTGTCTTGTAAGCTGGTCCACCACAGCCACTTGATAGTTGGAGCTCACTTCTATGGCCTCAACTGTGGTGTCATCGTACATTTTGAGATTCACCCTTGTCTGTCTGTGCAAACAACATGGCACCCACTTCCTCAATGCATGTGTATGACTCACTGTGGGATTCACTAACTAGTGCCTAGGAAGCTGTTACCAAAACTCTAGGACATGGGATGTTGAAAATGTGGACCATTGACATGAACAAGCGCCTGCCATCTATCTGGTGCATGTGGTGTCTACGTTACCCTAAATCTTGGAAGTCCACATTACGGATGTTGCTACATGTATGACTAACACATGCCCTCTCTGAGTTCCACAATGACTTGCATCTAAGGATTGGACACGTGGACGTCACATTCATACAAGCATATGTCCAATAATGCTTCATGTGATACACACACACTTGGTCAACAAATACATTAGTTGCCAAAGCACACACTTTGAGCCAAAGGCATTTAGGTATTGTACATATGTGCGTCACATTGCTCTCCTCTCCTTATGCCAAACATGCCCAATTTGTGAAACACATATATGTAGGCCACACTTATGACCAACTATTGCGTCAGCCAACCGTAAAAATACTGTGAAGGGAGTACCGGATCATGGTCCGCTGCAGTATGATGTCACACACATGAACATACACCATCAACACCATAGTGTGTTCAATCAGCCTATCTCTGATGTGTCCCAAATGTAACATAACAAAAAAACAGAAAAATTCCCCCAAACCAGTTAGTGCACTGAAATTTTGACGTTCCTAGCGCTATGCGTCATTTTTTGCCCACCAATACTGTATTTGCGTCATTTTTGTTTTACGCACAGGAGTGAAAATTAGCCCGAATCCAGATATTTGTACAGGCCATGTACTATTAATTGGATGCGGGCTAATTTTCACTCCTGTGCGTCAAAAAAAAATGAAGCAAATACAGATTTGGTGGACCAAAAATGAAGCATAACGCGAAAAAGGGCGGACATTTCATACAGGAAGTGATGTAATAGGATATCCTGTTTACAGATCATGTACAGTGGGTGTACTTTCACTTGTGTGGCTGTGTAGAGAGTGGTGTCCTGAGATTTTGTGCTTTTTTGTCCTGTGTGCTATTTGTATTGTCAATTTGTGAAATAAATATTGTTGGTGTATACTGTCCTACTGTGTTTTGTGTACATTTGCCCATTTACCTAGTGTTTTTGTGGGAGTCTGTTGTGGGTAGTGTTAGTTTGGGGATAGTTGGGCTCTTTTAGTGGTTAAGTTTACTTCTCATCTGTATTTGTACCCCTCCTTTCCCCCTTTTCCCCTTTCTATTTCTTTTACCCATATTCCCTTTCACATTTCCACTATGTTTGGTAGACCACGTCTTGGCAGGATGGGTGAAGAGGAGTTGGGGGTTTCATGTGGCTTGTGTGCCACTCATGATCGAGGCAGGGTGATACAGGGGTATCCAACAGAGGCGCGCAGAATCCGGTGGGGAAAGGTGCTGCATCACCTGCAGCGTGTGTATGCCAGCCTGAGGAGTGACCACCAGCTGAAGCACCAGTGGGCTGACCTCATCACCAGGGAGCAGGATCTCTTGGACCACCTGGGAATCGTGATTGGTGGCACTGTTGGTGAGTACTAATCATGTAAAATTGCACTATTAAATGCTCTGTAGTGACATAAGAAGATTTGTACTATGTCTGCCAGCTAACTTGCTGACTGTGTGTAATGCTGGGTAAACATACAGGGATAATTGATGCACTATGGTAAGGATAACAATTGCTAGCTGTCAGGTAGCACGTGCTCAGAAAACTTACAGGATACTTTTCCATGAAGTAAATTGGTGCGGCCTTTGTGTCAGACAACCAAACAAAATAGGAGCCAATCATGTCTATATAGGGTACTATTGAAAGAGAAGTAAAGATGCACCAACATATTGGCTAACTTTGTTGACGCAATAGCTAGACTGACTTTAGAATCACTACATGATGCAGAAAATGAGTGCTGCCTTCACGTCAATTGATAATAGCAAAGTGGCTCAGACATATGTCTCATGTGAGTCTGGTGAGTGTGGAAGGAAAGCATTCACGGAAGTATTATGAATGTTTGGGATTATTGTGTTCCTTGATCTTTTTGGATACATGTCAGATCTGGATTTGAAAACATTGTGAAAAGGTGTAAGGTGCCCTCAGCTAACATCTTAGAATGTTTGTTGGAGTTAGTCGTGCCACATTCCAAATATGGATGGCAGTCCAAAGGTATGCACATGGCTTTACATCTCCATGGTTGGTGCAAATCACCATAGCTGGGCCACATCAATTGAATCAAATGTAACAATAGGAGGGCTTTCAAAAGTCCCTGCCCCTCCCTCTGTACATTGTACCTATGTGTAAAAAATGAGTCATGGCCACAAGGCATGTTTGACTGGTAATGCAGTCCTCAAGTAACCAGGCGTTGGATGTCTCACCTGGATGCACATGATGAGACGATCACACTCCATATTTTTTTTCAGGTCACCAATTACGGGGCATGTTTGCAACCACATGATAGTTAGGGCCAATGTATGTGTGCAGATATGTGTTTAACTGTCACAGGAGACCCATGCTATGTACAAGTTGGCTGTGATATATCAGATGCAGTATCATCATGTCTGAATTGCTGCCATTTCCTTATTCAGCCTACACATTGTATATGTTTATGAAATTGTTGCTCTGTGCACCGATTTTGAGCACATTTCTTCCTTCCATGCCTTACAGGTGGACCGGCACCCTACACTGTGGGAAAGGTGGCAACATTTGAGGACCCGGACCACTCCAGTAAGTGTTGATATGTCTGTTATGTGTTGTGTTTGCTGTTTATGGACTTGTGTGTGTTGAACGCATAGCAAGGTGTGATGCGTTGGGCAATCATTTCTCTTGTTCCATGAGTGGGATTTCAGTTTCACACATGTTTTGAGTTGGCCAATGCGTATCCAATGGTATTATGTAGGGATTGTAGGCCATTCCTGTAGGCTCCACTGTGAGTACTGGGGTTAGTCATGTGGATGACACTTGTATCAACAAGAGTCGCACTGGAAGTCAGCTCCAATTTAGTCAGCCTATCAGACCCACATTCTCCAAGATTGGTACAGCAAATTGCTTTCCAATAGACTTCTGCTTCCCTATTTACCAACGTAATTATGAAACTGTAGATAGAACCTCCTAGCAGTATGTACTTCCACATGTAGTGCTACAAGTATGTGGAATTTGAGTGCAATGGCCTAGGTGTGCATACAAATCATGATCATGGGTGTTCTTGCAACTCTGTGTCTGATGTAAGTCAGGCCTTACTGGAAGTACATGTTGTGTACCAAGTTCTGCATTTCCTGACGTGTGGCCCTATGATTGCTCTAGGGTTTGCTGACTCCCAATTGTTGATAGACCTTACCTGTGGTGTGTGTGTAGAGCCAAACACGTGTGGAGTTTTCTATACACTCCTCGGTGTACATGTTGTTGGAAATTGATAGTTGTTTATCCACCCCCCACCCTCAAAAACGGGCATGGGTTTGTGAATGGGGTACCTAGTACTGATGCTACCAGTATGTTACACATACATGTGAATAAGTGACTGTTTGGTTGGAACCTAGTATACACACTGAGGTATGGCACTTGGTACTATACTGGCAAGTCCAGTTACAACTTGCAGACCATGTGGCTTTAGTTTTGCATTCCGTACACTGACATTTGTAGCCCAGGTCTTGCCGGAGGATATGCAGCATGATTCTTAGCTGATAACTGGTAGAACTCAGATGGCAAGTCAAAGCCAGTTGTTACCCATCTTTTAGGTTATGGATGTGCTATGTGTGATGTGACCTTTGTAGGCTGGCCTGCCATGTACTTCCTCAGGGACATTCAATGATCTGTATTGTGATATGAGCTGCGCAAGTTAAGCCACCTGAGCCGGGATGTGCGCCACATTAACCGGCGTGTTAAGTCAATCAAGAGAACCCTCCACAGAGCCAACCTCTAGACTGTATTTGAAATGGAAATGATTCCCTCCCCTCCCTCCTCTTTTCTTGTTCTTATAGTTCGTGGGCTTAGGGGGCTTAGTGTTAGGTTAGTATAGGCTGTTAGTTTAGTTAGTGTTAGTGGGTGGGGGGTCCTGATTCTTTCTATTTTTACTTATTAAGTGTGTAGGTGGGTGGGTGGGGGCTATGTTGGGGTTCTTGTGTGTTTAAAAAAAAAAAAATATATATATAAAATAAAAAAAACAAAAAAATATATATTTGTTTAGGATAGTATAGTATGTGTTTAGGTTAGTATGTGTTGTCCTCCATGTGTCCCGCCTCATAAGGGGGGTGGGGGGTAGATGTTTAGAATTTTTCGTTACATATGATAAGTAAATGTAGCTTAGGTTAGTTAGGGACAGTTGTGGGTAATGAGTAATCAGGGTAGATCAGGATAGGTAAGATTTTTCTCTCAGTTTCCTCTTCTGTGATTAGCATTTAATAAATATTTGGTTAACCCTTAACAGTATGTGTTAAATGGTACTTGATCCTGGGTTTGGATTCAGTGTACATAAATTTTGCACTATTACATTTGTGTCCTATGCTACAAACAAATCCCAACTGAGCTGTACGATTGGCAGCTAGCCCAGAGCTACCTTGCAAAGTGTCCACCCTTTGTTACAATCACCAATCACAGTTAATATGGATGACAATGTGTTTCTGTTGATAATTGTGTTTTCAAAGTCACAAACAGTGCTTCCAGACTTGGTATTGGGGGAACAGTTTTAGGTCTGACTGCAGTGTGATGATCAAGGACACCCTTATAAGATGATTTCTCATTGGCACTCTTGTATTCTTGTCTTCATGACTCTCATACATCATTTGTGACACAGTTCAGCATGATTACCTATTTGTATGTAAACTCAGACACCTTCATTTAAGCAGTTTTTGTAGTGTTTGCTTAGATTAGTGTGCACTGTTATATGTGTTATTATTGCATTTTGACAATATTTTGCGGCCACTATTTGATGACTTAGATATCCCTTGAGGAAGCATTATTCTGTCCAACACAGCATGATGGTGTACGGTTTCTCACTTCAACAGATCTTACCTTCAGGAAGGGCAGAGTATGATGCAATCATGGGCACTGTGCTGATTTATCTGACTACATAATATCAGGACAGTTGTATTGACAAGCTACGTAATTTGACAGTAGGCACATTTCAGTTATCTACTGCACAGTTGATATGTCACATTACCAAGAGACAGATTTGTTGTGTAAGTGCTATTTATTGAAAAGTGCTGTATTGCTATCTGTACATTTTCCATGATTGTGAGTCCATTATGGTGACATCTTATATTGTGATCCTACACAAGGGTTTACTGAAATGCTTTTGACATGCTGGGGTTGATGTTTCAGACAGTGCAGAGGGACAAAATTTGCCAATGAGTAGGAGAGAGACAATCACTGGGCTGGGTGACAAGATATACAGTGGTTTGCAGAACAGTGCTTGAGTACAGTTGTTGCAAGACTGGCAAGTTACAAAGCACAGGACCTTGGTAATAGTTGGCCATGTGGCAGGGACTAGTGCTTCCGGGTCATTTTCCTTGTGAATGTGATCTGTTCCATGTCTTCTTCTTCCGATGTGTGTGTTGCCTCCTCTGGCCTTGTTGTTGGTTGTGAAGGGGCAAACACACCTCAGTGTTAGAAGATGTGGAGTCAGACATCCCGGTCGCTGCTCCTTGTGAAGGTCATAAGAGCAGTACTGCAGCAAGGAGTATCTGCTGGTTCTTGAGAATAGCAGCCACATCACGATGGTAGGCAGCCAGGTCAGCCCTGAGGGGTTCAATATTGCATTTGTGCACACGTTGACAGGATTGCTGTTTTAGGTGTTGGGTCAACTGTATTACAGCTGTGCTGATTTCCTTCTGGGTTTTTTGCAGTTCCTGCAAGATAGATGTTAGGGCTTGCATAGCTGCTGCCTGATCTGCAGATGACATCATGCACAAACGCACCCCCTCTAGGCTGGCTGCCATAGTTTGCATCCCCACCCGCACCTCCTTGGCCAGCTTCCGCTGTACTCCAACTACAGTTCTCTCAAAGCTGGTGCCAGTGTCTTCTGAGTCCTCAGCTGTATTGGAGCTTGCAGGTCTTACAATTGGGGTGGTGGATGGATCCTCTGTGATGGCTGCCTGTTCTGTGCTCCTCCTTGTGACTGAAGGTGGGGTCTGGAGGGTTTCAAGGACCTTTTGGATAGTCTCCAGGGAATGTTTATCGGCTCGTCATCCATGTCATCAGGGTAATCTGGGACAGGCATATCCGCAGGAGATCCATCTTCCTCTGCAATGAAACAGGGTACAATTAGTGTCTGTGTTGTGGCAATTTTGATGTGACATGCCTGCCTTGTGATGAATTCACTTTGTGATCTTATTTCGTGTTCATTGCTCCAGTCCTTCAGATGGGCATTCTTCCAGGCCTATGGCCCATGTGCATGTCACATGTATGTTATTGAGTTATTAGACTTGTCGGCATCATCGCCTCTAGGTGTTGGTTTAGGCCAAATAGAGAATTGCCACCTTCTTGTCCTACTCAAGCCTCTGTCTACATCCATTCTCATGGTGAGACCTTTCACTGGCTGTGGGTGTTCTGATGGCCCTGGCAGCACACTTAACAATCTGGACCTGCCCCAATCTCTGATCTTTCACATCCACTTAAATGTATTTGACATGTGGCATACCCAATGCATAGCAATGTTATGACACGATATGGATGTTGGCATTGGTAATGTGGACTGCTGATGTTGGGGAATGTGTGTTACATTGGATTGCCCTGATAATCGTATCAGTGTCCTCTTTCTTCCTCTGACTGTGCAGATGTATTTCAGTGACCAGTTACATGTGTCCCCCCCTCAATGCTGTTGCCTGAGCTGTATGACATTTGGGATGTTGCCTTGTTACCCAGGCACAGGATGGACCCTGACATATGCAGCATAGGTGTGTCCTTAGTGCTGGGTAGCTCCTATTGTTTTTTTAATTGGCTGATGTTTGCTACAACTATGGGCATTGATATTTGACAGTACTGGGGCCTTTGTCTTGTTTCAGGGGATTGTTGAAGTTGTCATCCTCAACCCCCTAATTTAGGTGTGTATGACTCATGGGGATGTTACTGCCATTGGCTACTTGAGCTGCACACAGAGCGGAGGTGGTAGTGGCAACTGTTGCCGCAGTTACATTCCAGTTGTCGGTTTGGCTAGAGGTTGTTAAGATGGCCCTATTCAATGTAGGGGGTATGGTGGCTGACGTGTGCCGGGATGTCAGATTGACGTTGTGCGCCCTCCTGGCGTGGCTTTCCCTTTGCTCCATCGTTGGCATGACAGCATGCCCCCATGGGACTGTTGTTGGTGTAGTGTAATGGTGTGCCCCAGCTTCTGTCTGTGCAGGCCATTCCCCCATGCCGTGCCCCTTTACCCATGCCACTCCATGTATGTGATGACTTCCATGCATTTTGTGGTCGGTATCCCCCCCTGCTCACAGTTTACATTATTGCATTATAATTCCCCATGCGACTTACCCTGCAAGTGCGTTGTCTCCTGGTAGTCTGTGCTGTCCTGTCCTTGAATCCCTGTGACGATCTCCTCAGGGAAGACGGCTACGACCATCTGCCCCATGTGGTTCAGGGCCTCCTGGTGTGCTGGACTCCCACCTCCAGTCTGCAGTGCTGCCTTCCTGTTCCTGACCATCTTTTCCTTGGTCCTGCGCTTGCAGTCATGCCAGCGTTTCTTGCACTCTATGACTGTTCTGCGTACTTCTGCCACACTGTTAATCTTGTTGACAATTTGTTGCCATATAACCTCTCTCCTACTAATTGGCAACTTTGAGGTGACAAACAGTCGGTGCTGGTGTTCCGTTACCTCTTTCACCAGAAGTTCCTGCTCCTCTGCACTGAAGCAACACTTTCTTTTCTTCTTATAAGTGTCCTGGTTCTTGTGTGGGTCCTCCTGGATGGTTCCTGGTCTGTTGTCATCTTCCTGGGGTCTGTAGTGGCATCTGGGACCCATTTTGGCTCTCCTCTGGTGAAATGTCAGTGTTCGCGTTTTTTTTTTCATTCTATTGCGTCAAAAAACGGCGCATATCCGGTTTGCGGGGTCATGAATCGACCCACAGTCATTTCCGCCGCGTTAACGTCGTTTTGCTTTACGACTTGACGCTGCGGTGTGCGTCAAAAATATTGACTCCCACCTGTGGTTTGCGCCGCCGTGCGTCAAAGTATAAATTTGACACCCTCACGGCGCACAAAAATGGCATTCGCCAGCGGTAATATTTTTGACGCAAAACTGCGCCGGCGCAGTTTTGCGCCAAAAAGTATAAATATGGCCCTTGGTATCTTGTCTTGGCCCTGAGCAAGAACGTGCCTCTTGTGGACTTTATATGTCACAATGGCAGGGTGTCATGGGCTGCTGAACTTTTTGTGCTTGCAGACAAAGCTGAAGGGTACACACACCAACTTGTTCTGATGCTGCTAGCAAAACACCAGAAGCCAAGGCACGCCAGTCCCAGCATAATCCTGAGGCTGCACGCAACAACGCGAGTCAGAGTGCCCTGGGTCCCCAGACACTGTGACGTAGAGGGTGAGAATCCTGCTCATCCATTCCGCATGATGCCTCCCCGAGAGCTGCCTAAAATCCTCTGAGGTATGTGGATTCCCTTCTTGTGTCCCATGGACAAGCTAGCTGCCATCTTCCCTCCCCCCTGTCTTGCACCGATTTGTAATCTCTTGTCCCCCATAAGTGTGAATTAGGTGTATGTTTGAGTGTGTTTGTGTGAGTAAAAGTGGGGGTCAAAGGGTGTCTGATGTCACTTCCACTACGCCTAGCATTTCGATGTATTGACGTCCATTGTCTGGAGTACATTCTCCTATCCAATATAACTTTCAGATAGATCTGCTCTTTAGAGGAAATGCCCTATTTTAAATATTTTACATCATGTTCTATCGTACTTTCTCTCCCTTTCTACACATGTTCAATTGATTAAATGTCAGTAAATGACATGATAGAGAATATGGCTCATGCGTATGGTGATTAAAATAATCACACGTTTTTTGAGGGATTATAATATCGACTTTTGTCAATCAGTACACAAATATTATTGATTAACATGGGTACAGCACAAAGATATCGACGATAAATCCACATCAAATGTGAATAACATGCTCAATAAATCATTCATAGTTTAACTGCATTACACTTCTTGATGCGTGTACACTTTTGTGAATTTCTTTTCATCTAGATAAGCTGCTTGGCTATCTGCTTTTTTTCACACAAAATCACTGAATAATATTGCTTGACAGTACATTTTACATATTGGTCAATTTCAATTTCTACACACTGGCACTCTCAAATGAAGGGTTTAGGAGCAGAAAGTAGGCAGAGAGTGATTGCAGGCAGTCACAATGATGTGATTATGTGTGATTGTGCTGCCCTTCGTGACTGGAGACTATACTAAGACAATATATTTGCTAATCACACGTTTGCAATTCACATTGAACATTATGGAGCACCATTCTCTGATTAACTGCGCTGTCAAGGAAATAACATTTGTCTGCCCTTCGGCTATTTTGGATTATTAAATTGTTCCAAGATTCAGAAGCTCTGTCAATAGTAAGCCCTAGGGCCACCTTTAAACCAAAGACCAAGGCAACATTGTTAAAATCAAACCACATGACGTGCCCCTTATGGCAAAAGTATTTTGTTCAGCAAAGTCCAGTGAATTTTATTGATTGATTCGCCATATGTTATACTTAAGAATGAATAAATGTAATATCCTCTCCTTGCTGACACTCACATTTACAGTTTCACTGATAAACCCAGCGGGTGAATCACAAAACTAGGACAGTATAATTATATTTTTGAGCATATGCAAATTAAGAAAAGAAGATACAATGGTCAAAGCTCCTCTTTTGTCTTGACAAGTGCGGCATGATATTAGTGTCAACCAGGTACCGTAGTGAGATGGGAAATTCGTTTTTCGCTGCCACCGTTTTGGGTGAAACTGATATCTAAAACAGCTGAACTTGAACAGCTGGAGCACCTATGTTTAACAACCTTATACTGTGGGTACTTAATTAGACGATAGTAAATGGTTACTTGTCGCTATGATTTTAAAAGTATGCGCTGGAAATATAGCAGAATATGTTGAAATATCTAAAGTAAACAAAACTCAGTACAATACCATACACAATGAAACATAAGAATATAAATAACTCATACCAGGGCACTACACAACATAACACTCAGAAGAGAACACAGCACACCAACCACATTGGAATACAACTTTACTTTGCAATAATGTAAAACAAAAACAAAGCAGCCAGGTGCAGCGCGTCTTTAGAACGGAGGGGCCACACACCCCCAACTTTTGCCCCTCATGAAGAGTGTCTGCCAGGCTGAACAAAGGTCAGCCTGACAGACACTCATCATGTTCAGGTCAGGCAGCCAGGAGCAGACATGCGCGATTTGCGCAGACTACTGGCTGCCTGAGCTGAACTTTGCTGGGCTGAGGAGGTCACAGCTCCTGTGGGCGTGACCTCCTCGGCTCAGCAAAGGTGCCTCAAGGCCCTCCCCTGATTGACGGGGAAAGTGTCACCCATTGACTTCGACCTGGTTGCTTCAGGTTTAAGCCTTGAAGTGCCCAGGGTGAGTGTCAATCAGTGACACTTTGTCACAGAGTGGGGTGGGGTCAGCAGTCTCACTGACCCATCCCACTCTGTGTCGAGGCTGGGACTGCGGCCATCCCTCATTGGCTGACCTAAGGTCAGCCAATGAGGGAAGGCAGCAGTTCCAACCCTTCTGTGACCTCTGAGGCTGAAGGTAAGTGCGTGCGTGCATGTTTGAATGTTATGAGCGTTGTTAATGGAAGTGCATGCATGTGTGTGTGAAAGAATGAGTGTGTGTGTGTGATCTTTTAAAATGAATGTTTGGTGCATGCATGCATGTTTGAATGTTATGAGTGTTGTTAATGGATGTGCGTGCGTGTGATCTTTTCAAATGAATGTTTGGTGCGTGCATGCATGTTTGAATATTATGAGTGCTGTTAATGGACGTGCGTGCGTTTGTGTGTGTGAAAGAATGAGTGTGTGTATGCTTTCTGCCCCCCCTCCTAAAGCTGCCGGCCACCACTGAAAGCAGCATAAAAAAACAGAACACCATAAAACCACAGCAAAATGACTCACATCAAATATTTATGAGCATTCTTGTCGCTTATTACCACCTCGAGAAACATGTCATATTATGGTGGTAAAAGATGTTTACAACAGGTTGTAAGTGATTTCATACGAAAACAATTACATGGAAAATTATTACTCAATCAATCAATGAATTGTACCCTTTCTAAAGTGCAGCATTATCACCCCTGAGGATATCTGGGCACTGAGGGTGCCATGTCTCCATCTCCATGTCTCCATCGAAAAGCCATGTCTTGAGTCTCCTTCTGAAGTCCACCATGGAGGGAGCTGTTCAGAGTTAGAGGGGCAGGCTGTTCCAGGACTAGGCTGCTGTGTAGGAGAAGGAGCAGCCTCCGCTGTGACTGGAATGGATGGGGGGATGTGTGTGAGGGTTAGTGTGGCGGAGTATAGTTGTCTTGCTTAGATGTAAAAACCCAGTCAATGGTTGATGTAGGACAGCCCTAGGTTGTGGATAGCCGTGTTTAGGAATGGGAGGATTTTGAATTGGCATCTCCTCTGGACGGGGAACCAATGGAGGTTCCTGAGGAGTGGGGTGATGTTGAGAGCTTGGGGAGGTTGAGTCTGGCTGCAGCGTTCTGTAGAGTCTGGAGTCTTTGAAGAAGCTGGGAGGAAACTTTGGCATTGAGAGAGTTGCCATAATCGAGGTGGCTGGTGGCCAGGGCATGCATGACTGTCTTTCTGATGTTGGTAGGGATCCATTTGAAGAGTGAATGGAACACACAGAGGATGTAGAAGCAGGAGGAGACGACTGAGTTTACCTGTCGATTCATGGATAGTTGGCAGTCGAGGATGATGTTGAGGTTTCCTGTGTGGTCTGATGGAGAGGGCATTGGTCCGAGTTCTTCTGGCCACCAGCTGTGGTCTCATATGGAGGTGTTCTTCCCGAAGATCAGGATTTCCATTTTGTTGGTGTTTAGTTTGAGGCAGCTGTTTTTTATCCATGTCGCTACATTGGTCATGGTGTTGCAGAAGTTGATTTTGGCGATTCGAGGGTCTTCGGTGAGTGAGAAGATTAGGTGAATGTACTCGGCATAGGACTGTATTGAGTCAGTAGGATCTGACGATGTTTGTCATGGAGGTAATGTAGATGTGAACAGAGTTGGGCCGATGGAGGATCCTTGGTGTATGCTGCAGGTGATGTTCTTGTGTATACAAGTGAAGGGAGGAAGGCAGATGCTCTGCGTGTGGCCTGAGAGGAAAGAGGTGACCCATTTAAGGGTGTTTTGTGAATACCTATGCTCTGGAATCTGTTGAGGAGAGTGTTGTGGGAGACGGTATCAAATGTTGTAGAGAGGTCCAAAAGTATCAGAGCTGATAACTCTCCTCAGTCAAAAAGGGTCCTGATGTTATCTGTGGTGGTAATCAATGCAGTCTCTGTGCTGTGTTTGGCTGAAATCTTGATTGTGAGGTGTCAAGAATGTGGTTTTGTTTGAGGTAGTAAGTGAGCTGTTGGTTAATGGCTTTCTTGAGCACTTTGGCTAGGAAGGAGAGGTTGTCGTTTTTGAGGTTGCTGGGGTCAGCAGAGGGATTCTGTAGGAGGGGTCTGACCTCTGTGTGCTCCATTTAGCTAGGAAGATTGCTGTGGAGATAGGGATGTTAAGGATGATGGTTCGTATTGTGCTAATTGTGTTGGCTCCAAGGTTGAAATGGTGGTGAGGGAAGGGGTCAGTGGGTGCCCCGGAGTGGATGGAAGACATGATGGCTACGGTGGTCTGTGCGGTAATCGGGGACAAGGAGGTAATCATGTGGCTGGTGTTCCGTGCTTGAGAGATGTTGTCTGGGCTTGAGGTGGATGGTTGAGGTCAAAATTGTTGTTTATGGTGGGGATCGTACTGTGGAAGTAGTCTGTGATGCTGTTGCAGAGTTCCTGGGATGGGTGGATGGTGGTTTCTTTGTCTATCGGGTTAGGGAATTCCTTGATGATTCTGAAGAGTTCTGAAGAGTTCTTTCATGTGGTTGGATACGGTGTTGATGCGGGTAGTGATTGCTGCTGTTTTAGCTTCCTTGATGTGGTGGTGTTGAGGGATGCCTTGCAGGTAGATCTGTTGGAGGGGTCATATGTCACACGCCATTTTTCTCGAGTCAGTGGCAGTCGCATTTTGAGTTTCTGAGCTCCAGAGTGAACCATCTCCCAGAGTTAGAGGTGTTGCTGGTTTTAGCTGGTTTCAGAGGGGCGACTCTGTTGGCAGATTTGGTGATCCAGGTGGTGAAGTTTTGGACGGCCTAATTGAGACCGAGGCCTGCCGTGGGCAAGGGTTGTGCAGTACCTCGGGCCAGTGCCCACTGGGTCTTGGTTACCTTGCCCCAGCTTTGGTGGGGGGCGGTGAGGTGCTTGAAGGTGGTGTGCTGGGAATTGGAGATTGTAAATTGGAGGTTCTGTATGAGAGAAGTGGAGTTAGGGTTGTTGAGGTGGAAATTGTGATGGGCGAGTAGGACGTAGTGGAGGGAATCGATGGCAAGGGGGAGGTGAGTTTGGTGATGGCAGTGCAGAAGGCTGGGTGTGGCCCCGGGGGTCTGTATGCGAGGGGGCCTTGCATTGTGGTTTTGTCATCGGTCTGGAGTCGGAAGCTGAGGTGTTCCATGAGGGGCTTTGGGTTGTTGGGGATGATGCATTGGATGGTTTGTTTGGAAATGATGGCCATGCCCCCACCATATTTGTTGGTGTGATCTTGGTGTATCATCTTGTAGCCATCAGGGGAGGCCATTGCGATGTCAGGGTTTGAGAAGGTTGTTAGCCAGGTTTGGTGATGAAGGCGACGAACGAGCTGTGGGTGGTGATGGTTTTCCAGATTTCCGTGTTTTTGTTTGCATAAGGAGTGGCCATTTAGCAGGATGCACTGGAGTGGTGCTTGGTTGTTCGTAGTCTTCTGTGTGGGTGTAGTGCAGGTGTTAATGTGCACAGGAGCGTCTACATTGCAGAAGAAATGTCAGTGTAGTCAGATGAAGAGATCTTTAGTTGAGTGTAGGAAGGCCGTTGAAGCAGATGTGGGTCGTAGTGTCTGACGTTCAGGGTCTGGAGCTCATTGGTCGTGTAGCAGTGGGGGGTGGGAGGATTGCCACTACGAGAAACCATTTTTCATCTAAACTTGTTCAATTGGAAATTTTCAGAATGAATGCCATTTACCTTTTTGTAGCAACCAATCTATAGAATGTCATTTTGCTCAAAGATGGCTTTTGAATGCATTTTTTTTAAAGGTAAATGCATTGGTTCCAGGTCTTACTTTCAGCAACATTTATGTCAGAGATATTTATTTCAGTGCTTCACTTCAGGGGACATTGTTTCATATTTATATCTTTTAAATTGTCAATCACTTTGAATGATTTTAATTTGCTGACCCATCATAACCTATAAACAGCATCGATAGTTGACCGATTACAACCTCTAAACTAAATCGATGCCTGCCTTCTAAAAACCCTCACCACACCTAAACTAAACTCATTCCTGAATCTTAAAAGCCTTTTCTACCTTAAAAGTCTATGTTTCTGAACCATAAAATCACTCCCTACACCTAACTCCACCCATTCCCGAACCCTAAAAACACTTTCTATGCCTGAACCCTACCCACCTCATACTCTTTAAAACACCTCAGGACATCAAATATTCATCCAAATCCTGCACCCTAAAAAACACTCACTGCCCTTAAACACCAGCCATCCATGACCCATAAAAACTCATCACCCTAAACTATTCATCCCTGAAGTCTAAAAACGGTTTTCTTGATCTAAAATCCATCCATCCCAAAATCCTTAAAACCCCTCACCACCTTAAACTCCACTCCACCTCATCCTGAACCCTGAAACTTTTTCACCACTCCAGCCCCTACCCATAGTGAAATCTTAAAAACTCTCACCAACCCCAAACTCCACCCATCCATGAATCATAACATCCCTCAAACACCTTACACTCTACCCATCCTTCAAACCCAGAAACACTTCATGCAGACGTAAACACCACTCACCCGTAAATCATAAACACCCCTCATCAACCCTACACTCCACCTACCTCTAAACTCTGAATATCCCTTTCTATGACAAACACCAATTATTCCTGACCCCTAAAAAATGCCTATTATCCAAATGTTACCCATCCCCGAACCAAACCAAACCCCCCATAGTAGCCCTAATATATTTCCTTTAAATTATTTCCTTTAATTTTTTATTTTTTGTATTTCCTTAAAATTTCCTTTCCTTAAAATAGTTTTTCCATGATTCAGTTTCCTCCAATGTGGTTTCTCAGTTTTTTTTCCTTTGAGTTCACACACATCAGTGTACACCAACCACTACCCTAACTAACCACCAAGGATATGAAATATGACCAGTCACAACGTTTTTGTGATTTGACCTCAGATGTCTTTGAGGACAGCTCACAAATGTATACTGTAAATGTGATTTGGCCTGGCTTGTTGCTGAGTATTTCCTTACTTTTCTTTGATTCACCAATGCTCTTTTAGCAGAACATCAGTGGCCATTAAATAATAACTCAAAGTTCTATCTGTTTCATCTTTGAGATTTTTTCTATCTTTTGCTACATAATTGCTGGTTCCAACTTTTATGTAAATTATGTATTTCTTAACCTCTGATCTGTGAAAACCAGCACTCGTGTAAACAACGGGCCTACTCGCAAAGGGAAATTTTCACGTGGAAATCTCTGCACACAGACATATCCACCTTCAGTTAGAGAAGAGATCTCTTCACAGATGCCATTGACATATTCCTTGTGGATATGATATTCATCTATTCTTTGCAGAGATCTCTGCCTAGGTTTAGAGTTGTAAGTCTCCATCTCCTCAGATGAGGAGGTAGAGGGTCCTATGACCAAATATACAATCATAAAGTTACTACAAAAAACTTTACACTGTCTTATGTAGCTCTCACATCCCAGAGCAGAGAGCTCAAATTAGAAGGGAAAAGGAAAACACTACACCATGACCCTAAGCACACAATTTATATAACATAAGCCTATAAAATAAATGTAACACGCTTACATAACTCCTCTTGCTCTAGACCTATGTCAGTCACAGTACATAAAAACACAAAGGATACAACCTGCCCCACCATAGAGGAAAAGGAACTTCACTGAAGCGAAGACAGAACTTATAGTTACCTGCCACCGCACAGCCTCAGTGGAGTACGTGTTTGGAAAGACCTGCCTTCTGCATCCCTCTCCCCTTACCATACCAGTGAATTGAGGGCGCTAGAATTTGGGATCTAAAATGTGAATTATATTACTTGAACACTCATAAATACATTTTTAATGAAAAAAGTTACCAATTGTTTTATCATGTATTATAGCAATATTTTGCATTTTAAATATTTACAAACATATTTTAAATAGAAAAAATGCTATCAAAAATATTTTTCGTGTTGACAATGTATTACTTAATTCAATGTTTTAATATTATTCCCTATGTGGTGTTATTGTTATTCTGTACCTTCATTAATTTCACAGATTGTTCAAGTACTCGGGATTGGCTATGTGTCCTGCTAGACCTACTGCAATGGTTAACTGCCATATATATGAGACTGTTTTGTATGTAGTACAGTTGTAGAAGATGATGGTGTGATTTTTGTGAATTGCAATTATCATTCTCATTTGTGGATGGATATTTATATTTGCATTTCTCTCCTTAAACCTCCTCTTAAATGTCCCTATACCCCTACATTTTTGTAGCAATTCCCCATTTTCCAAACACTCTTTCCTGTCACTGCCTGTTAGGGTTTGTGCACAGCAAAGAGCATGTCCCCTCTCACTGCACTAGTGGGTTCTGTAATAGCTCCCTTTTAAACTTACTATTGAAAGCCTTTCTTGTTATCTCACCTTCCCCCCCCAGGCTTCTGTGTATGTTGTTTAATGTGCTGTTTTGTTTACACATTGGGCCTTGCTTTTACCAAGGCTTCTTTAAAACACTCCTCCCTAGGCCATGTGTTAATTCAACTCATTTGCATAATAACTGAAACTCTGCACACCTTTCAAGAACATGTGCAGCATGTGAGGACCACACCCAGCTCTTCAAACCACACCCAGCTCTGCACACCTTTCAAGAACATGTGCAGCATGTGAGGACCACACCCAGCCCTTCAAACCACACCCAGCTCTTCAAACCACACCCAGCCCTGTCTATAAAAGGCAGCCCCCGAGCCTCACCCAGTGCTTGTGCTCGTCTACCTCCCGCTTACCTGAGAACAGATCCCTCGGCGCGGACACTCCTGACTTTCATTGGCTTCAATGGGTGCAGCTGCTGGCTCTTCCTTCTTCTGGTTTCCAGTTCCTCCTTGCCTCAGCCTCTCTCCTACGAGCAACCTGCAAAAGAGAAAGAAGACAAGGTTAGACTGATCGATATCTCTTGCCAGCAACAAGTAAGTGCAAAACTTTTTATTACCTGAAAGAACTTTGACAACAATTTCTGGATTCGTGTATAGACAATTGGAAACAAGATACCTTCCACGAACATTGTGATTCAAACCCTTTGTTACAAGAATACTTTGCAGAACTTTGTAAACAAACATTGTTTTTTTTTTATGGAACTTTTAAGAATCGAACAGTGGAAACCATTAACAGCAAGGCAAACAGTAAATCAAGGACTTGCACAAATTACATGCTGTATTTTGATGTAAAAGTACAGTATTTGTTTTATAAAAGATTCTGGAAATATGGGAAAAGTGAGTCTGCTATTGGGAATTTAGGCTTTAGTTATATTATGATGAATGTTTGATATTGGTAATTCTGATAACGGTATTTGTTTAATGTTTTAGAAGCTTTACAGTAATAGAAAACACATCCCAGAGCAGTAACACATTCCAAACCTGTAAACTAGAGACCAGGATCCAAGAGGTACTTTTAGAAGAGAATTTCTAATAAATAAAGAGATAGTCAGTGACCCACATAGGAATAGGTTGCACTTATCTGTTCTTTATTTATGTTTCAATAGGCACCAGTTTCTACAGAAGTCAGAAAGGGCCGCAGATTTGTGCAGCACTTCAACAGTGGAAACGCAAGAACGGTGATGTCTCTTTTTATTTTATCCACTTCCCCCTTCCCTTGAGCTTCTGTTCTTAGTGCACTGTTTTAAAAACTAGTGTGCTGGAACAAGCAGTTTCAGGGTGGGGTCGGATTGTCTTTAACCTCCATCAGAACTGAACAAGAACTCAGGTGAGCTGGGGTTTGACAGAAGCACAAGCCTTAAAAAAAAATTCAGTTCTGGTGGACGATGAATACCGGGGAAGAAATAGAGGGCATTGACGTCACGGATATGGCACAGGCCCTAAATGAGGACTTGGCTCATAATGAATCAGTGTCTGGCATCTTGCAACATATGCAAGAGGAAATAGAGAGATTAAAGATGGAGAATACCTCTTTAAAACAGGATTTAAGCAGGTATAAATTTAGGGAATCTCAGTGGAACACAGCTTTTACGCCTTTGTTTAAAACCTCCTCAGAGACAGGGGCGCCATCGAAACATACAACTTTGCCTCCCCCAGTTGAGGTTACTGTTAATGTTCCTAATGCTGTGCCCTTAGCAGCACCTGAACGTTTTCATTGAGATAGTAACAAATTCCATGTTTTTATCCATCAATGTCAATTACACTTCGTTTGTAAGCCACAACAGTTCCCTACTGATGATACGAAAGTGGCATTCGTCTTGTCTTATTTGGGTGGCACAGCAGCCAATTGGTCAATTCCTTTTGTGGATAGAGATGATCCCATCCTCTATAATTGGAATCAATTTAAACGTACCATGACCAGCCTTTTTGCAAAACACACTTTCATGCAGGCAAGTGATAATGAGCTTTTAAATCTTAAACAAGGTAACAAGGATTTATTGACCTATCTCACTAGTTTTAATCGTTTACTCACCGAGACACAGTGGCCAGAAGAAAAGCGTGTCTCCCTTTTTTATAAAGGTTTGAGAGACGAGTTAAAAGACGCGCTGGCTCATATAGTTGATTTGCCAGAAGACTATTCGGACTTTGTAGATTTAGTTGTGAAATTAGAACATAGATTAGGAGAAAGAAAGGGAGATAAATACAAACTGGAATCACGGTTAACTTTTATTAGACACGAGAAGAAAGACACAGATAATAAACTCCCTGAACCAGAGCCTATGCAAATAGGGACACTCAGAGGTCCACTCACATCAGAGGAAAAAGAAAGAAGGAGAAAACTTCAATTATGTTTATATTGTGGCAGGGCAGGTCACTTTGCCAGAGAATGTCCAGTAAAGCCTAAAACTCCACGAAAGGGTGCTTTTTCCTCCACCTCCTCAACTGAATCAGGGAAACGATTAAGCTCGACAAGGGGAGAGGTTACTTGTTCGAGAAAACATCTTAATCAAACCTCTAATGCTGCAGCCTTCAGGGTACCGCACATACCTAGACATTTCATAATTCAGGTCGTTTTAATTGTTACTACCCAAGTGAGGCATTCTCTCCCTGTCCTACTGGACTCAGGCGCGACAGGAAATTTTGTGGATAATAAGTTAGCTGAAAACTTAGGACTTCCTATGTGCCTAAAACCTTGTCCAGAAGCAGTATGTGCAGTGGATGGGTCAGAATTGACCTCTGGATTAATCACAAAACAAACAAGTCCACTTGTTATGGTCTGTCAGAATGGGCACACAGAGGTGATTAGCTTTGATCTGATAGATACTCCTAATTTTGGTTTGATTCTCGGGGTACTCTGGTTAACAACTCATAACCCAAAAATTTATTGGGTGAATAGAACTGTTACTTTGGATTCCTCTTTCTGTAGAACCAATTGCTATCAAGAAGCAGGTACAGAACAGAGCACAGTATTACACTGTGCTAGTCTTACACAAGATGAACCAAGTCTCCCTCCTGAATATTCTGACTTTAAAGACGTCTTTGATCCAATAAAGGCTAGTGTGTTGCCCCCACATCGGTCTTATGACTGTCGTATAGATCTTATCCCAGGGGCCCCTTTACCTAATAACAGAGTATATGCTTTGACTGACGAAGAAACCAAATACTTAAGAACCTACCTAGATGACCTACTACAGTCTGGGTTCATCCGTCATTCCACATCTCCGGTGTCATCTCCACTCTTTTTTATCCCGAAGCCGGATAAATCCCTGCGCGCGTGTATCGATTATAGAGGACTAAATAAGGCTACAATAAAGAATAAATATCCTCTTCCTCTAATACCTGTGTTGTTGGATCAATTAAGACATGCTACTGTATACACTAAACTAGATCTGCGGGGAGCTTACCACTTGGTCCGAGTAAAAGAGGGGGATGAGTGGAAGACAGCTTTCAAGACAAAGTTTGGTTTATTTGAGTACACAGTAATGCCCTTTGGGTTATGTAAGGCCCCTGCGGCCTTTCAGTTCTTTATAAATGAGGTCTTACACGAATTCCTGGACGTTTGTGTCATAGTATACATAGACGACATCCTCATTTACTCTAAGAACTCAGAAGAACATACCCAACATGTTCGTGCAGTATTATCAAAGTTAAAAGAAAATCATCTTTTTGCTAAGTTAGAAAAGTGTACTTTTAATGTCAGCAAGGTGGACTTTTTAGGATACTGCCTGTCACCTCAAGGAATAACTATGGCTGTAAAGAAAATCAGTGCTATTGCTGATTGGCCAGAACCCTCCTCTGTAAAAGATATTCAGAAATTTCTGGGTTTCGCCAATTTTTATAGGAGGTTTATTGCACATTTTGCAGACATTGCGGCCCCAATAACTACCTTGTTGCGGAAAGGGCAACGATTTCTTTGGACTGATGAGGCGGCACACGCCTTTCAACTCCTAAAACAAAAATTCACTTCAGCCCCAATTCTGAAACATCCTGATCCTGACTTGCCCTTTTTTGTTGAAGCGGATGCTTCACAAGTAGCTTTAGGAGGAGTTCTCTCTCAACGAGATGCAGTAGATGGCCAGTTACATCCTATAGCCTTCTATTCCAAAAAGTTATTACCAGCTGAACAAAATTACACTGTGGCTGAAAGGGAACTACTAGCTATCAAAGTAGCCTTTTCAGAATGGAGGCACCATTTAATGGGAGCCAAGTACCCAATTACAATCTTTTCTGACCATAGGAACCTACAGTTTTTTGGATCACTTAAAGCACTAACACCACGTCAGATGCGCTGGTTAAATTTTTTTAGCACATTTGACTTTGTAGTAACCTATAGACCAGGTGCACAACAAATTCAATCTGATGTGTTATCTAGATACGGACATACCTCAGACATGAAACAAGATACAATAGGAGAACCCCTTATTCCTCCCCAAAGGTTTTTGGCACCAGTACAACAGAAGGATTTCATCACAGATCTATATAATGCACACATGCAAATAGCACCTCAGGATTGGTTAAAGGATTCCCATAACACAATACAACGAGGTTTATTGTATCACGACAACATGCTGTTAGTGCCCACCTCTCAATTACAAACACAGGTGATAATTTGGCATCACGCCTCACCGTTGGCAGGTCATCCTGGTTGGGTAAAAACCCTGGAAAATGTGCAAAAACACTTTTGGTGGGACACTATAAGAAAGGACATTAAGCAATTTGTCACTACCTGTCCAATTTGTGCAAGACATAAATCTTCTCATAAGGCCCCTGACGGCTTGTTAATACCAATGCCAACACCCAAACAACCTTGGCATACTGTGAGCGTAGACTTTATTGTAGGTTTACCACCTGTAAAATCTTTCACAACAGTGTTGGTTATAGTGGATTTTTGATCTAAAATGGCACATTTTGTACCATTACGGAAATTACCCACGGCGGCAGAATTTGCCGATATTTTTATAAGGGAAATTGTGCGTTTACATGGTTTGCCAAGCAAAGTGGTGTCAGACCGAGGGAGCCAGTTAAACTCTAGATTTTGGAAAAAATTATGTGAAAAACTGAAAATAGATGTGGCATTATCCACTGCTTTCCACCCAGAGACAGATGGACAGACTGAACGACTGAACCAAACCTTACTTCAAACGCTACGTTGTTTATTGGCTGATTATTCTAGTGAATGGTTGGAAGCTCTCCCTGTAGCGGAGTTTGTTTATAATAATACTGAGCATTCAGCTCTACTTTGCTCACCATTCTATTTCTTGCAGGGGTATCATCCAAGAGCTATACCCATTTTGTTAGAAGATTCCCTGTTACCTACAGTAACGGATAGACTAACGAGGTTAGGTGACATACAAGACAAAGCCAGGAAACATTTATTAAAGTACAAGGAAAGCATGAAAAGACAAGCAGACAAACACAGATCTGAGGCCCCAATGTATAAAATTGGTGACAAGGTATGGCTCTCCACAAGGAACCTAAACATAGAGGGATCCCGAAAGCTGCAACCACGTTTCATTGGACCCTTTAGTATAACTGCCATAGTAAACCCGGTAACAGTAAAATTAGATTTACCAAAAGAATATCCAGTACATACTACATTCCATGTGTCCTTGCTTAAGCCGTACAACCCAAAAACCCGACCTGAACCACCACCTCCACCCATACCAATTAAGGGAAATCTAGAATATGAAGTGAAAAGCATAAAAGACTCAAAAAGAATTAGTGGACGTCTGTTTTATTTAGTAGAATGGAAAGGATATGATGAATCTGAGAATTCATGGGAACCAGCATCATATGTACATGCCCCACAGCTGATTAGACGGTTTTATTTAAAAAATCCAGGAAAACCCCGTCCTGTAGGAGGGCCTTTGAGGGGGGCAACTGTTAGGGTTTGTGCACAGCAAAGAGCATGTCCCCTCTCACTGCACTAGTGGGTTCTGTAATAGCTCCCTTTTAAACTTACTATTGAAAGCCTTTCTTGTTATCTCACCTTCCCCCCCCTACGCTTCTGTGTATGTTGTTTAATGTGCTGTTTTGTTTACACATTGGGCCTTGCTTTTACCAAGGCTTCTTTAAAACACTCCTCCCTAGGCCATGTGTTAATTCAACTAATTTGCATAATAACTGAAACTCTGCACACCTTTCAAGAACATGTGCAGCATGTGAGGACCACACCCAGCTCTTCAAACCACACCCAGCTCTGCACACCTTTCAAGAACATGTGCAGCATGTGACGACCACACCCAGCCCTTCAAACCACACCCAGCTCTTCAAACCACACCCAGCCCTGTCTATAAAAGGCAGCCCCCGAGCCTCACCCAGTGCTTGTGCTCGTCTACCTCCCGCTTACCTGAGAACAGATCCCTCGGCGCTGACACTCCTGACTTTCATTGACTTCAATGGGTGCAGCTGCTGGCTCTTCCTTCTTCTGGTTTCCGGTTCCTCCTTGCCTCAGCCTCTCTCCTACGAGCAACCTGCAAAAGAGAAAGAAGACAAGGTTAGACTGATCGATATCTCTTGCCAGCAACAAGTAAGTGCAAAACTTTTTATTACCTGAAAGAACTTTGACAACAATTTCTGGATTCGTGTATAGACAATTGGAAACAAGATACCTTCCACGAACATTGTGATTCAAACCCTTTGTTACAAGAATACTTTGCGGAACTTTGTAAACAAACATTGTTTTTTTTTTATGGAACTTTTAAGAATCGAACAGTGGAAACCATTAACAGCAAGGCAAACAGTAAATCAAGGACTTGCACAAATTACATGCTGTATTTTGATGTAAAAGTACAGTATTTGTTTTACAAAAGATTCTGGAAATATGGGAAAAGTGAGTCTGCTATTGGGAATTTAGGCTTTAGTTATATTATGATGAATGTTTGATATTGGTAATTCTGATAACGGTATTTGTTTAATGTTTTAGAAGCTTTACAGTTATAGAAAACACATCCCAGAGCAGTAACACATTCCAAACCTGGAAACTAGAGACCAGGATCCAAGAGGTACTTTTAGAAGAGAATTTCTAATAAATAAAGAGATAGTCAGGAACCCATTTAGGAATAGGTTGCACTTATCTGTTCTTTATTTATGTTTCAATAGGCACCAGTTTCTACAGAAGTCAGAAAGGGCCGCAGATGTGTGCAGCACTTCAACAGTGGAAACGCAAGAACGGTGTTGTCTCTTTTTTTTATTTTATCCACTTCCCCCCTTCCCTTGAGCTTCTGTTCTTAGTGCACTGTTTTAAAAACTAGTGTGCTGGAACAAGCAGTTTCAGGGTGGGGTCGGATTGTCTTTAACCTCCATCAGAACTGAACAAGAACTCAGGTGAGCTGAGCATTGACACTGCCATACTTACTACTAAAACGGAGACCACAAGGGGCCATGTTATGGAAAGGGCCACAGCAGCACAATGGGCTTGTGCCCTTACTTTACACGTCCCTGGGATACTTTCTTATTACGGAGAGGGCCTCAGACGCATGTCCAGACATTTCTCTACTACAGACAGCACTGGTGCACACATAGGCCCTCATTACAAAATTGGCGGTAAAACCCGCTTACCGCCATGCTGAAGACCGCCAACACACCACTGCGGCAGCGGAATTCCGCTACAGCTATTATGACCCACAGCCCGGAATCTGCCAAAATCCAGACACCCACACAAGTACGCCACACCAAAGGTCAGTGATAAACTGGCGATAACAAAACCGACACCGTCACGGCAACAGAAATATGCCCACACTATCACGGCCCACAAATCCACGTGGCGGTCTTTCAACCGCGGTAAACCATTGGCGGCACACACCGCCGCGCTCAACATATACACACATTAACAAAACACAACCACATTGGACAATTCGAAACACACACCCCTGATACACATACACACACCACTCCCACACACCCAATCCAATAAAAAACACCCACCCACATCACCCACAAACGCTTACGACCAAAATTGAGAATGAAGCCCAGAGAGAGCCAACACCAGAAACAACACTAGCATCCACAGGCACACAACACCATTACTCACACAACATCCACGCACCTCAGACAACACTCACAAACACGTACCCTCACACATCACAACCGACACCACCTCACACATCACCCACACCACATCATGGCACCTCAAAGACACCCCAGGTTCTCTGAGGAGGAGCTCAGGGTCATGGTGGAGGAAATTGTCAGGGTAGAGCCACAGCTATTCGGATCACAGGTGCAGCACACCTCCATTGCTAGGAAGATGGAGCTATGGTGCAGAATCGTAGACAGTGTCAACTCAGTGGGACAGCATCCAAGAACACGGGATGACATCAGGAAGAGGTGGAATGACCTACAGGGGAAGGTGCGTTCCGTGGTCTCAAGACACCAGATTGCAGTACAAAGGGCTGGCGGCTGACCCCCACCTCCTCCCCCACAACTAACAACATAGGAGGAGCAAGTCTTGGCTATACTGCATCCTGAGGGCCTCGCAGGAGTAGCAGGAGGAATGGACACTGGTAAGTCAAATCTTAGCTATTACATCCACCACCCTACCTGCATGCTATCACATACCCCACCCTCACCCCCTTCACTCCAACACCTCACAAATGTCCCACTATCACAACCCACTCATCCCAACACCAAGCCCTGCATGCAACAGCAAAGCATGGACACCCATCACCAAAGCATGTCCACTACAGATACCCACACAGACCCCAAACCAATTATCACACAAGGTCCTAGACAAGAATGCAAGCACTGGAGTACAGGGTCACCCATCCATTGCACACAATGGCACACACAGATGCAATAATCATGCCTTTACACCCCTGCAGGACCCCTACCCAACATCACCGGACAGGATGTTCCAGACATGTCCACTCCCCCCACAGAAGAGGCCCACAGTGATGACAGCAGCTCTGTCCAACTGGATCAAGATGATGAGCCCGGCCCATCTGGGACCTCAGGACAGTTGGTTCCCCTGACACTGGCACATGCCACCACAGAGCCTCCCCCCTAACGAAACATCAGCACAGAACCCACCCAGTGGGCCCATACGTCTGTCCCCAGGACACGTAAAGCAGCAGTGTGTCCACCACTACAGGGAACCCAGGCAAACCCACCACCCCAAGAAAATCAAGGACCTGGGGGCAGTGGCAGCGGGCACATGGTTCAGGGGACAGAGGAACAGGAAAAAAGGGGTACTGCTGTGCGATGGGGGAGGACAGGCCCAGGGAACCCACTCTCCACGAGGCCCTCTCCAACATCATGGGAGCGTACCATCATTCCAACGAGACAATGGCAACGGTACTTGCCAATTTTGGAAAACCCAGCGGCTGCAGGAGGAACAGTATCTGGGGATCAGGGAGGAAGTCTAGTCCATCAACACCACCGTGGTCACCATTGTAGGGGTGCTGATGGACCTTGTCAACACAAGGAGGGACACTGTGGCACAATAAGGGGCCCCTGACACTAGCCTGGATGATGAACAGCCCACCACCTCCGCCGGCTCTAGTGGACAGGAGGCACCGCCGCAGGACCACAACACCAGCACCCCAACCCCTACAGATGGAGAACCACCCCGCAAACGGTCCCTGAGATCCAGGAACAAGACAGAGAACAATGCCAAGACCCCTGCCAGGAAATTAGACCCCCCTGAATGTCATCCTCCTGTCCAACTTTGTCACCCTGTCCATCCATCAACTGCCCTAGCTCCGCTTCCTATGCTCCTTTGGACAATGCACCTGTGAAACAAATAGACTGGACTCTGCCATGGACATTCCTCCACCATCACCCCTGCCCATTTTACAACCCCCTCCACTAATGTGCACTGAAATAAACACCATTGAATCACAAAACAATCTGGAGTCAGTCTGTGCTTTCACAAATGCGAATTTAAAATAACTATGGAATATAGCAATGTCAGTTGTATTGTCAACATACCAATGTAACACAGCTCTAGTCCATGATGTAATATAGCAGAGGTCACACAGTGGGACCCACATCAATTAAATGGAAAGGCAAAGTGACAGGTCAGGGTCCATACACTGTGTGAAAGTGACAGACATATGATAGGTCGAACAATTGTATGAGATGTGTGAGGCAGTGGCATCTTCTTACCTTTGTCTCACTGGAAGTATTGCTGGACAACGTTGTTCGTGTTGTCGATGTCCTCTTCTTCTTCCTCCTACTCTTCACTGTCCACAGGCTCCACAGCTGCCACAAGACCTCCTTCTGGACCATCCTCCTGCAGAAAAGGCACCTGTCGTTGCAAAGCCAGGTTGTGCAGCATACAGCAGGCCACGATGATCTGGCACACCTTCTTTGGTGAGTAGTAGAGAGAACCACCTGTTATATGGAGGCACCGGAACCTGGCCTTCAGGAGGCCGAAGGTCCGTTCGATCACCCTTCTAGTTCGCCCATGTGCCTCATTGTAGCATTCCTCTGCCCTTGTCCTAGGATTTCTCACTGGGGTCAGTAGCCATGAAAGGTTGGGGTACCCAGAGTCACCTGCAAATGTCGAGGGACAAATGGTAGACACACACTAACCCTTAGGGACAACCCCAGACCCAGACAACTATTCACAGAGTATAGGGTCCTTGTCCTCACCTATTAGCCACACATGGTGCCTCTGGAGATGTCCCATCACATAAGGGATGCTGCTATTCCTCAGAATGTAAGCATCATGCACTGATCCAGGAAACTTGGCATTCACATGGGAGATGTACTGGTCAGCCAAACACACAATCTGCACATTCATAAAATCGTAGCTCTTCCGGTTTCTGTACACCTGTTCACTCCTGCGGGGGTACCAAGGCCACATGTGTCCCATCAATGGCATCCATGATGTTTGGGATATGTCCTAGAGCTTAGAAGTAACCTTTCATTGTAGGCAAATCCTCCACCTGAGGGAACATGATGTAGCTGTGCATGTGTTTCAGCAGGGCAGACAACACTCTGGACAACACGTTTGAGAACATAGGCTGGGACATCCCTGATGCAATGGCCACTGTAGTATGAAAAAACCCACTTGCCAGGAAATGGAGTACTGACACGACCTGCACTAGAGGGGGGATCCCTGTGGGATGGCGGATTGCTGACATCAGGTCTGGCTCCAACTGGGCACACAGTTCATGGATTGTTGCACGATCAAGTCTGTAGGTGAATATTACTTGTCTCTCTTCCGTTGTTCACAGGTCCACCAGCAGTCTGTACAGCGGAGGATGCCGCAATCTCATCACCTGCCCCAGCGGACGTGCCCCCTATGGACAAGAAAAGCGAGCAGAGAGTCAGCCAACACTGAGGTATCCCAAAATGTCATTAGCACACATTTGTTAATCCACAATGTGCCTGTTACTGTGTGTATGCAAGGCCTAGATAGGTGTGACGCAGTTATTATTAATGCCATGTGGCCCCCTGAAATGGTGGCTGCCTGACCTGTAAGGTGGGACAAGGGGATACGAGGTAACTGCACTGGTGTTCTAAACCGTCGCGATAGGCGGTCAAAGACCACAGCGCAATCCTGCATTGGTTACCATTGGACCCTATGGGTCTGATGAGCCAATGACGATGTACGCCGGCGGTGACCGTACGCTCCCGCTGCGGACGTGACCGCCATTTTCTGTCTGTTCACTCACTTGATACCTGACCTTCGACAGGAGAGGACCTACACTGCAAGTGCTGCTGTGACCTCAGTCTGGAAGTGACGATGGCTCATGTGTCTGGGGAAAGGGCCCCTGCCTTCACTTCGGAGGAGTTGGAGAAGTTGGTGGATGAGGTCCTCCCCCAGTACACGCTACTCTACAGTCCTCAAGACAAACAGGTGAGTACACTGTGAGCATGCTGCATGGTCAATGCCTGTTTGGAGTGGTGTAGATGGATGATACATGGGGGGGGGGGACTGAGCCCTGCATGAGCCTACGGTGAGTGTATGTGCATCAGGGAAAGGGTGGGAACGTGGGCCAATGACTGTGACAGTACGGACGGTTAAAGTTTTTCCTTTTCCCCTGTACTATTCCTCTAGGTCAGCACCCACCAGAAGAAGGATATTTGGCATGCCATCGCCAAGGACGTCCGGACCCTGGGAGTCCACCACAGACGGAGACCCACTGCCAGAAAATACGGGAGGATATATGCCACTGGAGCAAGAAGACAGCGTAGGCCCAGCTGGGGATGGTCTCCCAACGTGGGAGTGGTGCCCGTCGCAACATGACCCCCTGATGTTCCGGATCCTGGCGGTGGCATATCCGGAGTTGGATGGGCACTTGAGGGCATCACAACAGCCACAAGGGGGTGAATACCGTCACATCCATCTGACTCTTCGTGCATAACGAGGTGTCTGGGTGGGGGAGGTGGGTAGTGGGTTACCCTAGGCCAGGGCGAGCTTTGTAGGCAAGGACCCTTTGTGAGGCAGGCTATGTGGCACCCCAACCCTACCAGTGGTAAGAGCCATCTACACCTAGTCAGGCTCCTGTGACTTCCATGTGTGCAACAATCAGGCATAGGCCTTGTACCCCATGGGCATGTGATTAATCTAGGAACTATAAGTGCATGGCGTTGTGCAGAGGGCTGCTGTGTCTGTAGTGTCCTCCAATGGTAGTGATATTGCATGCACTGAACATGTCTTTCTTCTGTCTCCCCCCCCTTTTTGTGGTGTCCCTGTTCTTGTGTGCAATAGCATCATCAGGCGGAGGAGCAGTGCCACCGGAGCAGGAGGGAGCTGCATCCCACTTGGCCCTGGAGGGCGAGACACCGGTGTCTGAAGTCACTACTGGCACGGAGGGCGAGGGGAGCTCCACGGCGGGGACAGGAGGTGACAGCAGTGACAGCGACTCCTCCTCTGATGGGAGCTCCCTTGCGGTGGCGGGCCCCTCAGTGCCCCCTGCATCAACAGGTACAGCCGCCACCCCCCTACCAGCACCGCCCTCCTAGCAGCCCCTCAGCGTGTGTCCCGTGGCCACTCACCCAGGAGGGTGGGCCTCTCCTTCGCCCCAGGCACCTCAGGCCCTGCCCCAGTCAGCCCTGCTGCCCTCAGTGAGGAGGCTATTGACCTCCTGAGATCCCTCACTATTGGGCAATCTACCATTGTGAATGCCATCCAGGGTGTCGAGAGGCATTTGCAACAAACAAATGCATATCTGGAGGGCATTCATTCTGGCCAGGCAGCCCAACAGAGAGCATTGTAGGCTCTGGCCTCAGCACAGATGGCAGCCATTGTCCCTGTGTCCAGCCTCCCACCTCCATCCTCCTCCACCCAGACCAAATCCCCTGTACCTCAGCCTATCCCAAACACACCATCAGACCAGCATGCACACACCTCAATACACAAGGGTGGCTCAGGCAAACTTAAGCACCACACATCCCACAGGCACTCACACAGCATCATACCCATGCACACATACCAACATCCACTGCCTCCACTGTGTTCCCCTCCACCACGTCGTCCTCCTCCCACCCTGTCTCGTCTCCACTCACACCTGCGTGCACTACATCATTAGCCACTATCTCCATCACCAGCACGCCCATCACCACACACTGCTTACGTGCACTCACCACCCCCACTACCATTCACATATCCCCAGTGTCCTCTCCCATTGTGTCTGTGAGCCCTCCTTCCAAAGTACACAAACACAGGCACACACCCACCCAACAGCCATCCACCTCACAACAGCCTCCAGCCCATACACCTTCACCCAAATTCAGCAAACGTACACCTCCGACAACCACTACCTCTTCCTCCACTCCCAAACCCCCTCCATCTACCCGTCCCAGTGTGTCTAAAAAAACTTTTCCTGGCTGATATTGACCTCTTCCCTATACCTCCCCCCCATCCATCCCCTAGGGCCAGGCTTTCCAGGTCCCAACCCAGCACCTCAGCCACCACATCACCGGGCACAGTGGTGCCAGCAACTGCGGGCTCAAAGCCACAGTCTCTCAAGTCTCTCCAGTGGGTGGTTTGCCCACTGCTTTATCCTGGGTAGTGCAAAGCCACAGTCTCTCAAGCATCTCCAGTGGGTGGTTTGCCCACTGATTTATCCTAGGGAGTGCAAAGCCACAGTCTGTCAACTGGATGTCATTCTCCACTGGTTCTGGAGGGGGCTTTGTGCCCAGAGTGCTTCATCCCGCAAAGGTCTGAGGTAGTGGATGCCTTTCTTCACTGGTTCTGGAGGGGGCTTGGTGCCCAGAGTGCTTCATCCTGCCAAGGACTGAGGTAGTGGATGTGACACTCCACTGACGGTAGTGCAACATGCAAGCTTCCCAGGCTCCTGGAACTGACCACCAGCCTCGTACGACTGACCACTGGGGATGCCAGCCATGTCTGCGGTGGTGCCACTGGCTCAGGATGTCGGGGGGCCTTTGTGCTGGTGGCGGGGTCAATAGTGGCGGTGGTTGCGGGGGACTCTGTGGCATCCGTGCTGGCGGCGGTCTTTGTGGCGGCGGTGCTGGTGGCAGCCTCACTGGTTGCAGTGCTGGCGGTGGCCTGACTGACTGCGGTGCTGGTGGTGGCCTCACTGAGTGCGGTGCTGGCGGCGGTGTCAATAGCAGCGGCACTGACTGCGGTGCTGGCGACAGTGTCAGTAGCGGTGGTGCTGGTGGCGGCCTCACTGACTGCGGTGCTGGTGAAGGGCACAGTGTCTGCGGTGCAGGCGGCGGTGTCTGTGGCGGTGCCGGTGGCGGTCCTGTCCGCCGTGCAGGTTGGCGTAGACGTGGACCTGCCTTTGATTTTTAGGCCCTTCCCAACCTTGAATGGTGGCGCAGCTGTCTTGCCACTTTCAACTTTTGTTTTTCCCGAGCCCTTGTTGACAGGTGTTTTTGCCTTCTCCCTCCGGGATGTGGGCAACTTTTTCTGTTTTGGAGGTGGGAGAATGTCCTTGCCCTTGCTCCTTGGGACACTGGCAGCCCTGTTGATTGGCGCACTCCAAAATCCTGCTATTGCTGACACCACTGTGCCCGGTGATGTGGTGGCTGAGGTGCTGGGTTGGGACCTGGAAAGGCGGGCCCTAGGGGACAGACGGGGTGGGGAAGTGTAGGGAAGAGGTCAACATTTGAAAGGAAAAGCTTTTCAGACACACTGGGATGGGTAGATGGAGGGGGTTTGGGAGTGTAGGAAGAGGTAGTGGTTGTAGGAGGTGTACGTTTGCTGATTTTGGGTGAAGGTGCATGGGCTGGAGGCTGTTCTGAGGTGGATGGCTGGTAGTGGGGGTGGAGAGTGCACATGAGTGGTGTGTGGTGATGGAGGTAGTGGCTGAAGATGTAGTGCATGCAGGTGTGAGTGGAGACGAGACTGGGAGGGAGGAGGGAGACGTGGAGGAGGGGGACACAGTGGAGTCAGTGGATGTTGGTATGTCTGCATGGGTTTGATGCTTGGGTGAGTGCCTGTGGGATGTGTGGTGCTTATGTTTACCTGAGCCACCCTTGTGTGTTGAGGTGTGTGCATGCTGGTCCGATGGTATGCTTGGGATAGGCTGAGGTACAGGGGATTGGGTCTGGGTGGAGGAGGTTGGAGGGGGGAGGCTGGGCACAGGAACAATGGCTGCCATCAGTGCTGAGGCCAGAGCCTGAAATGCTCGCTGTTGGGCTGCCTGGCCAGAATGAATGCCCTCCAGGTATGCATTTGTTTGTTGCTACTGCGTCTCTACACCCTGAATGGCATTCAGAATGGTAGACTGCCCAACAGTGAGGGATCTCAGGAAGTCAATAACCTCCTCACTGAGGGCAGCAGGACTGACTGGGGCAGGGCCTGAGGTGTCTGGGGCGAAGGAGGTGCCCACCCTCCTGGGTGAGCAGCCATGGGACACACGCTGAGGGGCTGCTGGGAGGGCGGTGCTGGTAGGGGGGTTGGCGACTGTACCTGTAGATGCAGTGGGCACTGAGGGGCCCGCCACCACAAGGGAGCTCACATCAGAGGAGGAGTCGGTGTCGCTGGTCTCTGCTCCTGTCCCCGCCGTGGAGCTCCCCTCACCCTCCATCCCACTGATTGCTTCAGACTCCAATATCTCGCCCTCCAGGGCCATGTGGTATGCAGCTCCCTCCTGCTCCAGTGGCACTGCTCCTCCCCCTGATGATGCTAATGCACACAAGAACAGGGAGACCACAAAAAGGGTGGGGGGAGAAGAAATACATGTTCAGTGCATGCAATACCTCTACCGTTGGCGGACACAACAGACACAGCAGCCCTCGGCACTACGCCATGCACTTAGTGATCTCTAATCAATCACAGCTACATGGGGTACAAGGCCCATGCCCGATTGCTGCACACATGGAAGTCACAGGAACCTGACTAGGTGTAGATGGCTCTTACCACTGGTGGGGTTGGGGTGCCACATAGCCTGCCTCACAAAGGGTCCTTGCCTACAAAGCTCACCCTGTCCTAGGGTAACTCTCTGCCCACCTCCCCCACCCAGACACCTCCTAATGAGTGCAGAGTCAGATGGATGTGACTGTACTCACCCCCTTGTGGCTGCTGTGATGCCCTCAAGCCCCCATCCAACTCAGGATACGCCACCGCCAGGATCCGTATTATCAGGGGGGTCCTGGTGCGATGGGCACCCCTCCCACTTTGGGAGGCCATCCCCAGCTGGGCCTCCGCCGTCTTCTTGCTCCAGCAGCAAATGTCCTCCCATCTTTTCCGGCAGTGGGTGCTCCGTCTGTGGTGGACCCCCAGGGTCCGAACGTCCTTGGCGGTCACACGCCAAATATCCTTCTTCTGGTGGGTGCTGACCTAGAGGAATAGTACAGGGCAAAAGGAAAAACTTTAACTGTCCGGACTGTCACAGTCATTGGCCCACGTTCCCACCCTTGCCCTGACACACATACACTCACCATCCGCTCATGCAGGCCTCAGTCCCCCCCCTGTATCTTCCATCTACACCACTCCAAACAGGCATTGCCCATACAGCATGCTCACAGTGTACTCACCTGTTTGTCTGGAGGACCGTAGAGTAGCGTGTACTGGGGGCGGAACCCATCCACTAACTTCTCCAACTCCTCCGAAGTGAAGGCAGGGGCCCTTTCCCCAGACACATGAGACATCATCGCTTCGAGACACAGGTCACAGCAGCACTTGCATTGTAGGTCCTCTCCTGTCGAAGGTCAGGTATCAAGTGAGTGAACAGAGAGAAAATGGCGGTCACGTCCGTGGCAGTGCGTACTGTCACCGCCGGCGTACATCGTCATTGGCTCCTGGGACCCATAGGGTCCTATGTTAACCAATGCAGGATTGCGCTGCGGTCTTCAACTGCCTACGCGACAGGGTAGAACGCTAGCGCTCTTAACTCATATCCCCTTGTCCCACCTTACAGGTCAGGCAGCCGCCATTTCAGGTGGCCACGTGGCATTATTTGTAAATGCGTCACACGTATCTGGGCCTTGCATACACACAGAGATAGGCACATAGCGGATTGACAAATGTGTGCAATAAAATCTTTTTTTACTACCTCAGTGTTGGCTGACTCTGTGCTCGTTGTTCTCGTCCATAGGGCACGTCCGCTGGGGCAGGTGAGGAGATGGAGGCATCCTCCGGTGTACAGACCACTGGTGGACCTGCTGACAATGGAAGAGAGACATGTAATAGTCACCTACAGGCTTGATCGTGCCACAATCCAGGAACTGTGTGCCCAGTTGGAGCCAGACCTGATTTCAGCTATCAGCCATCCCACAGGAATAGCCCTTCTAGTGCAGGTCCTGTCAGTACTCCATTTCCTGGCAAGTGGGTCTTTTGAAACAACAGTGGCCATTGCATCAGGGATGTCCCAGCCTATGTTCTCCAACGTGTTGTCCAGAGTGTTGTCTGCCCTGCTGAAACACATGCGCAGCTGCATCGTTTTCCCTCAGGTAGAGGATTTGCCCACAGTGAAAGGTGACTTCTATGCCCTGGGACATATTCCCAACATAATTGGTGCCATTGATGGGACACATGTGGCCTTGGTACCCCCCCTGTAGGAGTGAACAGGTGTACAGAAACCAGAAGAGCTACCATTCAATGAATATTCAGATTGTGTGTTTGGCAGACCAGTACATCTCCCATGTGAACGCCAGGTTTCCAGGCTCAGTGCATGACGCTTACATTCTGAGGAATAGCAGCATCCCTTATGTGATGGGGCAACTCCAGAGGCATCGTGTGTGGCTAATAGGTGAGGACAAGGACCCTAGATGGTGTGAATAATTGTCTTTATCTGGGGTTGTCCCTACGAGTTAGTGTGTGTCTAACAGTTGTCCCTCAACAATTGAGGGTGGCTCGGGGTACCCCAACCTGTCATGGCTACTGACCCCAGTTCGAAATCCCAGGACAAGGACAGAGGAACGCTACAATGAGGCACATGGGCGAATTGGGAGAGTGATAGAAAGGACCTTTGACCTCTTGAAGGCCAGGTTCCAGTGCCTCCACATGTCAGGTTGTTCTCTCTAATACTCACCATAGAAGGTGTACCAGATCATCGTGGCCTGCTGCATGCTGCACAACCTGGCTTTGAGACGACAGGTGCCTTTTCTGCAGGAGGATGGTCCAGAAGGAAGTCTTGTGGCAGCTGTTGAGCCTGTGGACAGTGAAAAAGAGGAGGCAGAAGAAGAGGATATCAACAACAGAAACAATGTTATCCAGCAATACTTCCCGTGAGACACAGGTAAGAAGACCTCACTGCCTCCTACATCTCATACAATTGTTAGACCGATCATATGTCTGTCACATTCACCCAGTGTAAGGACCCTGACCTGTCACTTTGCCTTTCTGTTTCACAGATGTGGGTCCCACTGTGTGGCCTCTGCTATGTTACCTCATGGACTAGAGCTGTGTGACATAGGTATGTTGACAATACAATGGACATTGCTATTTTCCTCAGTTATTGCAAATACGCATTAGTGAAGGCACAGGCTGACTCCAGATTGTTTTGTGATTCAAGGGTATTTATTTAAGTGCAAATTAGTGGAGGGGGTTGTAAAATGGGCAGGGGTGATGGTGGAGGAATGTTCATGGCAGAGTCCAGTCTATTTGTCTCACAGGTGCATTGTCCAAAGGGGCATAGGAAGTGGAGCTAGGGCAGTTTAACGATGGACAGGGTGATGAAGTGGGACAGAGGATGACATTTAGGGGGGTCTCATTTCTTGGCGGGGTCTTGGCATTGTTCTCTGTCATTGTCCTGGATCTCAAGGAGCGTTTGCGGGGTGGTTCTCCATCTGCAGGGGGTGGGGTGCTGGTGTTGTGGTCCTGTGGCGGAGCCTCCTGTCCACTAACGCCGGCGGAGGTGGTGGGCTGTTCGTCATCGAGGCTAGTGTCATGGGCCCCCTTGTTGTGCCACAGTGTCCCTCCTGGTGTTCACAAGGTCCATCAGCACCCCTACAATGGTGACCAGGGTGGTGTTGATGGACTTGAGCTCCTCCCTGATCTCCAAATACTGTTCCTCCTGCATCCGCTGGGTCTCCTGAAACTTGGCCAGTACTGTTGCCATCGTCTCCTGGGAAGTAAGGTACGCTACCATGATGTTGGTGAGTGCTCGTGGAGAGTGGGTTCCCTGGGCCTGTCCTCCCCCTGTCGCACAGCAGTCCTGCCATTTCCCCTGTTTTCCTGTTCCTCTGTCCCCTGAACCGTGTGCCCACTGCCACTGACCCCAGGTCCCTGTTGTTCTTGGGTTTGTGGGTTTGCCTGGGTTCCCTGTAGTGGTGGACACACTGCTGCTTGACGTGTCCTGGGGACAGAGGGATGGGCCCGCTGGGTGGGTGCTGTGCTGGTGTTTCCTGAGGGGGGGAGGCTCTGTGGTGGCATGTGCCAGTGTGGGGAACTAACTGTCCCGAGGTCCCAGATGGGCCAGGCAGGTCATCTAGATCCATTTGGACAGAGCTGCTTTCATCACTGTGGGCCTCTTCTGTGGTGGGGGGTGGACATGTCTGGAACCTCCTGTCCGGTGATGTTGGGTAGGGGTCCTGCAGGGGTTTAAAGGCATGATTATTGCATCTGTGTGTGCCATGGTGTGCAATGGATGTGTGACCCTGTACCCCAGTGCTTACATTCTTGTCTAGGACCTTTTGTGATGTTTGGTTTGGGGATCTGTGTGATTATCTGTAGTGGACATGCTTTGGTGATGGGTGTCCATGCTTTGGTGTTGCATGCAGAGCTTGGTGTTGGGATGTGTGTTTTGTGATAGTGGGACATATGTGAGGTGTTGGAGTGATGGGGGTGAGGGTGAGGGTGAGGTTGGGGGTATGTGATAGCATGCAGGTAGGGTTTGGGATGTAATAGTTAAGATTTGACATACCAGAGTCCATTCCTCCTGCTACTCCTGCGAGGCCCCCAGGATACAGTATAGCAAAGACCTCCTCCTCCCATGTTGTTAGTTCTGGGGGAGGAGGTGGGGGTTCGCCGCCAGTCCTCCGAACTGCAATCTGGTGTCTTGAGACCACAGAACGCACCTTCCCACGTAGGTCGTTCCACCGCTTCCTGATGTCATCCCTAGTTCTTGGATGCTGTCCCACTGCGTTGACCCTGTCTACGGTTCTGCGCCATAGCTCCATCTTCCTAGCAATGGAGGTGTGCTGCACCTGTGATCCAAATAGCTGTGGCTTTACCCGGACGATTTCCTCCACCATGACCCTGAGCTCCTTCTCAGAGAACCTGGGGTGTCTTTGCGGTGCCATGGTGTGGTGTGGGTGATGTGTGAGGTGGTGTGTGTTGTAGTGTGTGAGGGGATGTGTTTGTGTGTGTTGTGTGAGGTGCGTGGATGTTGTGTGAGTGATGGTGTTGTGTGCCTGTGGATGCTAGTTTGTTGATGGTGATGTCTCTCTCTCTGTGCTTCGTTCTCAAATTATGTTGTAGGGGTTTGTGGGTGATGTGGGTGTATGTTATATATTGTATTGAGTGTGTGGCAGTGGTGTGTGTATGTGTATCAGGTGTGTGTATTTCAAATTGTCCAATGTGGCTGTGTTTTGTAAATGTGTGTTCCGCCATTGGAATACCGGGGTTGAAAGATCGCCGTGTGGATTAGTGCGTCATGATAGTGTGGGCGTATTCCTGTTGGCGTGAAGGTGGAGGTTTTGTCATCGCCAGTTTATCACTGACCTTTGGTGTGGCAGACTTGTGTGGGTGTCTAGATTTTGGTGGATTCCGGCTTCTGAGTCGCAATAGCTGTGGTGGATTTCCGCGGCTGCGGTGGTGTGTTGGCGATCTTCTGCACGGCAGAAAGCGGCATTTACCGCCAATGTTGTAATGAGGGCCATAGTGTCTTATTTAGTGCCAGTATATTAGCTGAACTGATCAGAGTATTCCAAAGAAACAACTTTATCACACAAATTGCATTGACCCTCCTCATTTTGTTTTTCACTTCCCCATTGCTCCACCCTTTTAATTCCCCCTTCCCTTGCTCCATGGATATGCCACCAGTGAATTGTATATTTGCCCCTGCACCCAATTTACTTTACAGCCTTTCTCTGGTACTCAGTGACTACCTCCTTTTGCCTCTCATGAATGTCTTCTGGATCTTTGAAAGTGTCCTCAATATGTTTGTTGTTTAGCTTGAGCATGCGATGTGGACTTCTATTCAGATAGTAATAGGCCACCACGTTTTTCATTATGGTCTATGAAAAATGTGAACCACTGGAGATCCTGCTCAAAGTATGTCCAAACCTGGCCTCAGACAATTTCCAGCATCTTCACTATTGTGCAGTGGTGGACTGACAAACTGTGACTGTCACATTATTCTTATCTTATATTCTGCTCTTACAACGGTACAGCAGAACAGAGAAGCAGCAGCAATGAAACTTAAGTATGTGTGGTAGATGCACTATGGGGGTGATTCTAAGTCTGGCGGGCGGCGGAGGCCGCCCGCCAGACTTCCCCCTCCAAAATACCGCTCCGCGGTCGGAAGACCGCTGAGGGTATTCTGGGTTTTGCACTGGGCTGGCGGGCGACCGCCAAAAGGCCGCCGGCCAGCCCAGTGCAAAACTACCTTCCCACGAGGACGCCGGCTCCGAATGGAGCCGGTGGAGTGGGAAGGTGCGACGGGTGCAGTGGCACCCGTCGCGAATTTCACTGTCTGCAATGCAGACAGTGAAATTCTTGGTGGGGCCCTCTTACAGGGGCCCCTGCAGTGCCCATGCCATTGGCATGGGCACTGCAGGGGCCCCCTGGGGCCCCACGACAACCCATACCGCCATCCTGTTCCTGGCGGGCGAACCGCCAGGAACAGGATGGCGGTATGGGCTGTCAGAATCCCCATGGCGGCGCAGCGAGGTGCGCCGCCATGGAGGATTCAAATGGGCAGCGGAAAACTGGCGGGAGAGCGCCGGTTTTCCACTTCTGACCGCGGTTAAACCGCCACGGTCAGAATGTCCAGCAGGGCACCGCCAGCCTGTTGGCTGTGCCCCCGTCATTTTAGCCCTGGCGGTCTTGGACCGCCAGGGTTAGAATGACCCCCTATTTCTCCTAGCATCTGAATTAGTTTGTTTGTATCATTTAGAAGTACTGAATTTTTGATCATCATTTGTCAAATGACTAAGCTTTAAGGACGAATGAGTGAAATTCTGCACATCTATATTTTGTCATGGGTTTGAAATCCTGAAACTATGAAAAGTATGAATTTTGGATGTTTTCATTCTGAATGAGAAGTGATTGCAAAATCATTATCTGGTAAAGATAGGCAGCATTATAGAAGTCTTTTTGAATTTTTGTGCTATGGTTCTAATTGTAGATTTCTCATATTTGAGAAGATGGTCACAGCGTTGTGCAGCCATAATAGATTTTTTTTCATTTTCAGAGATTAAATAATTAAACTCAGCTACGGATAGTTTGTGATTTTTTTATGCTTTTGTATGAAATGTTCTTGAATGCCAAATGTCTAATGATAGAATATGAGCAAAAAAGACAGAACGGTGTCAGCTTCCAACATAAGTGTTTGTGGGTCTTCACAGTTTTACCATTTTGCATGCTACTACTTTAGTCGAACTGTGGGGGTCCTTTCATACCCTTTGCTGTAACCAAATCTTTATCCCTTTTGTTGTGGCCTAACCAATGTCCCTTCCTTCAACTAGGTCTGTAGTTCCTAAATTACGACATGGGACCATTGCCCATCGCATCTCCCCTTAGTTTCCCAGGCATTTTGGAATTGACACACCACTCTTCCAACAAAAATGCATACTAGAAATTGGTTTATAGTTAGACCTCTTTGTTCATCTAGGTATAGTTGATTGTACTTTCTAGGTGAAGATTTGAATTATAAGGATTTGAGGCAATTATATGAGCCTTAATCTAACGTTGCTCAAGCGTACTAATCTTGTTGATAATGTGTCATGGATGTGACATAACTGTGTGATAGATTTAATAAGTAATAACCATAAAGTTTGTATTTCGTCTTTATAAGATGTATCCAGCCTTGGAGATCATATTCAGGAGTGATGTCATTGAAGACTGAAAAGAAAGGATGTGTGCCTATTTTGCATAGTTTGAGGGATGTATATTGTGTGATTTTGTAGGGAAGAATATTAGTTCTTGATATAGTATTGTGGCTTTTATGAGCCCTTACTACTGTTGGATACCTCATTGATGGTGGAGTAATACTAGGTGTATTCAGCTCTTAAGAAGCTGTTCTTTAATGCAGAATGGCCTATTGCAGCCTTCCATACAAAATATGCAAAATAAACAGGTGTTTGCATACTTGTATTAATGTCTTATGTTATTAAATCTGCAAAATGTTCTATTACCACAGTAGTGCCCGAATGTTTTCAGAAAAGAGAATTAATGCCTCACCGATTCAATTTATGTATCAATTTACAGAATAAACCAGCTGGGGACCATTTATTGTGATTTTCTGATTGCAGAGTTTTAACCTCTTGTGTAATTACTAAGGGTTGTGATCAAACTTAATTTCACTTAAATTAAAGAGCAGCAATAGGTCTATAGACTGAAGAACCACATGTGTGGTTTAAGCAATGACATCACGTGGTAGACTTGGCCCCATGGTCAGGGTCACCCTGAACCTTTTTGCTTTCTCCCTTCCTGTTTTGTTAGGCTGTTTGTGTTGGTGTTTAGAAGTCTGTGCACTTTACAAGTGCTAATTAGAGCTAAAGTGCTTGTGCTTTCTCCTTCAAACATGTTAAAATTGGCTTTAACCCAATTGGCACATTTACTGTACTTATAAGTCCCTAGTTAAGTGGTACTGCATGTACCCGCAACATGTACATTAAATACTACTAGTAGGCCTGATGCACTTATCATACTACCCACTCATGTAGCCCTTTAAAACATGCCTCTGCCCTGTCGTTGCAGCTTGTGTGCATGTTTAAACTACCAACTCAAATAAGTCTTTTGCCCGGCCTAAACCTTCCTTTTTAATACATATATGTCACCCTTAGGATCAGCCCTAAGCAGCCCATAGGGAAGGGTATATTGTATTTGAAAAATCGGACATGTAATTCTAAGTTTTATGTATTTTATATATCCAGGTAATGAAAAACACACAAATTTGTTCTTCACTACTGTAAGGCCTACCGATCCTATAGAATAAAATTGGATTACCTGTATTACATTTAACAAATGATAACCTTTGCTTGGAAGCAGGTAGAAGTATCACGTTTGGTGTTGGAGATATGATAATTTAAAATCTTCTTTAAAAGTAAAGTCGAATTTAAATTCTCAATTCTGAAAATGACACTTTTAGAAATGTGGCATTTTCTTGTCCTAACCATATGGTGCCTTCAGTCTGTTTCCTGAGTTACATGACTAGGTATAATAGGCAGTTGGCCTTTGTGTATTGCTTCTTCACAGGCACACAGTAGAGGGACTAGGTGTTGGCAGGTTGGGCCATCTTGGCAGTATGAGGGAGCAGAGATGAGCACAGCCCTACTTGTAATTAAAAAACGCAGCCTCAGCTGACACAAAAAAGAACTTCACACTAGCCTATTGTGACTGCAGACAATCTGGGACCAAGACAAAGTATCAGGAAATATCAGACACTTCTGTAGAGGGAACAGCCATAAGTTTTCTTCACTTCGAAGCTTGCACCAGGTATAAAATTGGGAGTTTCAGACACACTTTTCAGTCCCCTTTGTACGTGCAGAAGGACCCCCTGAGGACTTCCAAGCTGCCTGTGGCCTGCTGTCTATTTAAGAGAACTGACCTGCTGCACCGATAGGACTGCACTGCTGCCTGAAGACTACCCTGTACCCTTTAAAGACTGCCATGCTGCTTGAGACCTCACTTTCCTACTTGAACTCAAGACTTCCAGATTAACTCTGAGGGCTAGCTGCATGCCTCCTGATTAGAGCCTCAAAGACAGAATAGGTTCCAACTATTTTAAACCCACATTGGGCTGAGCCTGAGTGGGTACTGTCCCTCAAAGTGACACCCTTCCTATCCTGGACCCATGGAAGAGGTGCTTAAAATGCCCAGATAGCCCCAATCCAAAACCTGGGAATTTCAACCAAAATATGCACCGGAAACAGAGAGGATCCTAGGATCTACCTGCTGGCCAATCCACCCATGGTGCAGTGCAGGTCAGCCTGACTTTGAAGCAGCTAACCCTGTGTTCTTTTCCACTGCAACAAATCCTGTTCACCAAAGGGGTTTCCAGCCTCATGGATCCCACATCTTCAGCCTGCAGCTTTGTCCCATTGGAACTGTTCGACTTCCATAAAAGAAAGGAAGTCAAACGTAGAAATCTTCACTGTTACTTTGTCCAGTTGTTGATCCCTGAGGATGACACCTCCTCCTCGGACATCACCAGCTGTATTGCCCTACTAAATTTGCCTTCTCAGCCATGTTTCCTCAAAAATTCTTCTCAGTCCAAAGGTAAGCAAAGACTAAACCCAATCATCTTTGGGTATCACAACTGCAATTTATCGCAGTTGGCCATTATTAATTCTCATCATCTGACAATCACATTGCTTGAAAAATTCAAATGGAATTTACAGTTATTGTTATTTTGGAAATCACAGTTTTTTCCAACTGTGTACAAAAGTATTAATCCAAGTGCACCTGGCACATATTTGTAACTCCTATTTCTTAATACCTACTTGACAGATTTACACAATGCCATACAAATCACAGTTTCATAATAAACTTACTTGATCTTTCCAAGTATACATGAATCCATTCATTGGTTTTTGGTGCACCATGTGCAAATTTTCCTATTAGAACAAAAAATGTGAAACACAGTTTTGACCTTTTCAAAGGAAAATTGTCCTGAACTATAGCAACAACACGACAACTGGTATACTTCACTACCTGCATCTGCTATGTTTTCTGAATATTGACTTGGGACACTGAAAGCTAAAGTTTCTAGTTATTATTGTTAGCTGTCATTACCTGTTCAAATTTCTGGATTTACTTTATATTTACACTTTAAGATCTGATTGGTGGCAGTCCAGTTAATAAAGATCCCAGATGGTGGTTTCACATTCTTTCCAGAACTGTTGGACTGAGAATAGTGTGGCACCCTTCTTCCAGTCCGGAAGGTCCACTAAATGGTCAGGTTTTCTAAATGGTCAGGTTTTCTAAACTTTATAAGGATTCAGCCTATTAATAATTCTTCTATATTCCCGCCTCCTCTGTTTCACTAGCAAGCTAACCAATGTGATTACATTTTTAAACCAAGCTTTATGCACTCTTAATGCCTAGCCATTCATGCCTAGTGTAAGCACATTTTTCCACCTTTTTATTTATTCTCAGAAGTAAACATGTGATATAATATTAAGTTAAAACTCATTATATATTACAATAGAAAATGTATAATAGAATTAAATTGAGAAATCTTAATCTGCATAAACCAAGGCAAATCAAAGTGCATCCATCTTATTGATAAGTGGACTGTAAGCCGCCCACTTCATTAAAAGAGAGCGATTTATCTAGGAATACACATATTTGCTCAGATAAATATTACTGATTCTTTTCGTAGGGAATTCAAGCCCAGTGAGCACTGTGCCAGGAGCAGGAGCCATCACTGTCAACTGTGAACGAAAATCCAGACACTCAGTGCGCTATAAAGCGCCAACATTGTTTGCACAGCATTGGGAAATTCGGTGTGTGGGACATCAAGCCCTAATGATCACAGTGCCAGAAGAAGGTGCCATCACTGCTACCTGGAGAAGAAGGAGCCAGACCACCACTGTGCTATAGCTCCCTTATTGTTTCAGATGCGTAGGGAGATTCCATGTGTGGGGACTTCAAGCACCAGTTATCACCTGACAAGGAGCTGGCACCGTCACTGTCACCTGGGGCAGGAGGAACCAGAGCCCCACTACACTACATAGCGCTAACATATTTCCTGAAGCATGGGTCACGCCTGAGCAAATCCCAGGCCAAAGTCAGGCTGTTGTTGTCTTTCATGACCAGGAAGAAGGGCAGGTCCACCCCCCTTCCTGCTCATGTAACACTATTTATAACTATGGCAGCTTGATTTTCTATCTAGAAGGTAGGCCCTCATGAATTTGCTTCACCTTCCTGACAGTACTGATGCTGAAGTGAGGTCTTATTTGTGGGGTGCTCTGGGAGCTGTGTTTGCTACTATTTAATTAGACCTCTGTCTGTGGCTTTGCAACCCCACTTACAATGGTACGATCAGTGTTACTTCAAAACTCCAGAAGAGCTATCGAGGCTCAATGAAGATTTTCACTTAAGGAACGAAAGGCAGCTAATGCCCCTCTAGGAGGTAGGAAAGTGCTCAAGACTGCTAGGCATGTGGCTAAGGACTGCACTCACCAACATGTAGACATATTGATTGAGGAGGTAGAGGAAATGCTTAACAAACAGAGGATTAACCCATAGATTAACACCCATAAAAATAAAATAGCACAGTTTTCAAAGGAAGTGCTATAACTATACCTATCCCACACAAATTGCAGGGTCCTGATGCTGGTAGGATGCGTTTGGCCTTCCATCAGTTACAACAGATTATGCTGGAGCTACTAGTGCATCTGAGGTAAGCCACATACAGACAACTACCCTACAAAGAGACAATGGACTTTCTCCTGGTGACTGACATTTGTCTACTCAAAGTGCCCAGTAGACCGATGCAATTACAATAGCCTACAGCAACCATTTTGAAACACTTACAAGCTCCTGAAGTCAGCCCCTGTCTCTTGTTGAGCCTGCACCCTCTGACAAATAACAGTGAGGACACTAATATTAAAGTAATACTGGTATAATTAAGAAAAGGCCTAGATGAATTTAAATCAGCTGTCTGGTCATTAAATTCTAGGTTTATTTAGCTATTGAGCTACTTTGGAGACCATCTGAACTGTCTTTTTGCCAAATAGAAGATGACTTTGCAATTAAACGTCACTCTACAGTTCAAGGAAACTCACCATTTTCTCATACCCATGTGGCTAGGAATTGTGGGCAAATCCAAAGGCCCTCTTGCAATTTCTCAATACCACAGAACTTGGCCCATGTATTATGGCTAAACTACAGCCCCCAATTGCACAAGGAAGGACCATAAACACACAGTCTTACACCAGTTAACATAACCACATTTACAGATAAGTAGAAGCCTAGGCAGGACAAGTGACCCACACCTAGAGGAACAGGGGAGATAGGCAGAAGAAACCCCCCTTTGGCTGGAAAGCCTTTCTAGTAGCCACAGCCGGGCCCATAACAATGACATGATGAATGTACCAAAATTGAAAGATAGACAAAGGTGAAACACGCGCTCCTTAATTAATAAGTTCATGAATTGAATATGCTCTCACGGCCATTGATTCTCCCTCATAAATTCTGATATACTGGAAGGACAACATCTGTCCCAACTATACGTGGGCTATGATTTTATCAAACTGACCCTAACAGCTGATCTTGTAGCTGGGCAATTGGCACTGGATACCCACACTAGGCCTGATTATTGAGTAAAAAGGAAATATAAAGCCCCATCATATCTAGCCTTAAACAGGGAGAACCTCTTGCTCAACTAACTAACCCTGAGGGGTTTCCCCACTAAGATTGCTCCTGGGTCTTGTGACAATGAGAAGCAGGGGATGCATCTTTCAATAAGTCACTCTGTGTATTCATGAGTATAAATCTATTGAATATCCAACTCTGCTTTGGTATAGGAATCAGAGTTCCTTCCACACGGTTAGTATACCCCAACATGTAGATATAATTTCTCCTCATAACATACTGATGTACTGTATGAGAAAATGACAATCTATTGTACAGAAGAATTTAACTTATCCTGGTCAAGCTTTTAAGCCTAGGAAGTCGGTACTGTCATTGATGCATGACCCATGCAATTCTATCCCAAGTAGTAAGGATTTAACGCCCAAACTCAGCAGAGACCCTATGACATTACAGTTACTGTCATAGTACATGGAAGTCCTACTATAAAGTTAATGATCCCTCTTGGTGCAATTTTATAAACCAACAAGGTGTAATATTGCTTCAGGAAACCTACGGCCAGATGTAGGTAGCCAAAAATTTGCGAGTCTGAAATTGCGAGTCTTTGCGACTCGCAATTTCCGACTCGCAAACAGGTATCCAACAAGAAGAAGCGACTTCATTTTGCGACTCGCAAATGAAGTTGCACCGCAGATTGTGAGTCTGCTGTTTGCGAGGTCGCTTTTTGCGACCTCGCTAAAAACGAACATGCAAATTGCGAGTGGGTTTTGCAAATTGCGACTGTGCCACAAATTGCATGCAGGTGCAGCAGAACACTCTGGAAAACACTTCCTGGCTCTTGATGATGACATCACAGCCAGGAAGTTTACAAATACACCTGGGAGGAGGGAGGACCACACCCATTTCCAACTGCTGAACAACCACCAGGAGGAACAGCAGCAAGAATGGTGGACTCAGGCAGGAAGAGGAAACTCAAATTCTCAGAGAAGGACCTGGAGGTGCTGACAGATGAATGTTGCCAGCACCATGACCAACTATTTGGAAGGGCTGCCCTCAGTGTGCCAGAGTCTGACAAAAGGAGGATTTGGGCTGATATCCAGGAGAAGGTGAATGCAATCGGGGTGAGCTACAGGAGCATAGATGAGCTGAAAAAGCGATGGTACGACCTGTGCTCCAGGACCAAGGAGAGGGTAGCAGAGCGCCTCCGGGAGATGAGGGGCACAGGAGGAGGCCCATCTACCGTCCCACCACCTACACCCATGGAAAAACGAGTGCAACAGACCCTGTAGCCAGAGGCAGTGGCTGGAATAGGAGAGCTGGTCACGTCAGCGCCAGGACCATCAACAAGTGAGTACCATGAAACATGCATGTACACCCATATCTGCCATACCCCCACCCACCCAGTACACAGCAGCATGCACAACCAAATGAGCTCCATTTCAGAGTAGCAACCACCAGAATGGTGTATTATGGGCAATGTAGTCCAGTAGGCAGCTGATAGGCAACAGTTTATTAGGAAGCATACAACAGGTGTTAGATACTGACAGTGTGTTCCCTATGTCTCACAGGTCTCCCACAAGACATCTCCACCAGCCAGTCCATCCAGGGTGCAGAGGTCAGCAACAGGCAGCACAAGACCCAGGAGCAGCCACCACAGGGCCCTGCACCACCCGACCACAGTCCCCTCCAGATGCACCATTGGACATTGTGGAGATTGACCCAGCACCCGGTCCCAGCCACAGTGCCAGCCAACAGGACCCTGATGCTCCACCGCGTCGCAGACGACGTGTCCATGTCCCTGCAGTGTCACAGGGAGGTGTAGGGGACTCCTCCATGTCCGCCGCTGAGGCAGCTCTCATCTGAGGTCAGCGCCTGCAAACAAGGCAGATGAGAGTGATATCAGGGGCTATGCAGCGAATGGAGAGACATTTCACAACAGGGCAAGCACAGGTCCACACAGACTTCCAAAACCTGAACAGTTATGTGGGTGACCTTGCACTCTCCATCAGGCAACTAGTGACTGAACTTGTTACAGACAGAGAGAGTGCAAGGCGCCGTGAACGCCAACTCATCCACCGTTTGGACCGCATGGCTGCCTCCATCGTCCGCCTGGCTGTGAATACAACAGGGCTGTCACGCCGGACAGTCAGTTTACAAGTAGACATGGGCCACTTTGGAGGCGATGTGGCTTGCGGCCTGGGACAGATAAGCCACGCTGTGGACATGATGGAGGCAAGACAGGTGGCTAGGGGCATGGCAGACATGCCTCAAGATAGTGAGGAGGGCTCCACTATCAGTAGTATATCTGCCGTGGACACTAGGGTATTGAGGAGTGGCAGTGCACAGCAGGGATCTGCTGACGCTCCTGGCACTAGCCATGCTGGGCGTCCCAGGCGTAGGAGTTGAGCTACGCACTTACGGACAATTGAGGCACATGAGGTTAATGTGTCCTCATAGCAGGTGGACATTTACAGCCCCTGACCACAGTTCAGTTCTATAGTTATGTGGTTCACTTAATAAAAGTTCTTGTTTGATCCACTTCACACCTGGGCTCTTTGTGTGTGACATTCGTGTGTGTGGTGACAGGCAGCACATACCTTCCAAAGTATTGGTTTGCAATGTGGTCCCGTCTCTGTCTGCCTTGATTTGCAATGCTTCCATCCCCATGATGGCGATGTGGTAGCTCTTGCTCGTCATCCTCCGAATCTGGGTCTTCACGGGTGAGATGTAGACCACGTCTGCTGGCAATGTTGTGCAGTATAGCGCATGCGCCAACGATCTTGAATGCTGTTATCGGGGCATACTGGTGGGCACCTCCACTTCTGTGGAGGCATCTGAATCTTGCCTTCAACAGTCCAAAGGTCCTCTTTATAACATTTCGAGTCCTCCTATGTGCACTGTTGTATCGCCTCTCAGTCTCATTGCTGGGTGTTAAGTACGGGGTAAGTATCCATGGTATTATAGCATATGCACTGTCACCTGTTTGACAAAAATAAGCAATGTTAGCAGGGCATGGATGATACCCACATTGACCTGTGTGTATGTCTTCAAGGTGTATTCAGCTATACCTAGGAGATATCCGTCTCCAAACTCCCCACGTTACAGGCATTGGTGTATCCTACTGTGTACTCCCTGGAGATTTGGCCACCATGTCAGTGATGACATAATGGGCATCACATACCAACTGGATGTTCAGTGATGTTCAGTGAGTGGGTACACTTCCGGTTGCGGAACAGATATTCCAGATTTGCAGGAGGACATATTTGGATATGTGTCCCGTCTACACACCCTATTACATGTGGGAAGTTGGCAATCCTGTAGAATTCCAACTTGGTGCTGTTGATTTCTGCCTCATTCCTGGGTAGGTAAATGTATCTGGACATGTGTGTCAGTATGGCATCTAAGAAACATCTGAAAAACCGTGACAGTGCACTTTGGGATACCCCACCTGCCACAGCAATGACCCCCTGATAGCTACCCGAGGCCAAGAGGTGCAGTGAGCATAGCACTTGCACATGTGTGGGGATGGCGCTGCCGCGCACAGTATGGCGTCGAAGCTGCGGATTGAGTAGATCTATTATTTCTAATATTGCTGCACTGCTGAGTCTGTATTTATCATAAATCTCCTCCTCAGTTTGTTGGAAAAGTGTCTGCCTGGTTCTGTATATCCTCTCCTGTCTCTGGCTCCTCCTCTGCTGTGCGGCGTGGACCCTCCTCCTCCTTGCTATCATATATATCTCTGCCATCTTGAGTAACCCAGGTGCCTTCTGGGTCTCCTTTTATACTTTGGTTCTGGTTACCACCTGCTCTGAGCTAATGATGCATTGGGTGTGCAAAATGGTCTTTTTGTGACTAGTCGCAATTTGCAAGTGGCTTTTTCATATGGTTTGCGACTCGCAAATTGCGACTTCCTATTTGCGGGTCGCACAATGGGGTTGCAAATTTTGCGAGTCGCCATTGGCTCGCATCGCTATTTGCGATTCGGAAATGGGGTTTTTGCATCCCATTTCCGATTTTGCGGGGTCGCAAATAGCGATTCGGGCCATTTGCGACTAGCAAACTTTTGCTACATCTGGCCCCTAGTCGCTAAAATCACTACATAAAGATCTGGTTATATACATTTTACCCAAAAAGCAACTGCATCCAGAGCTGGGTACCCTTTGGGCAGAAATTTTAATTTTCGATAACATTTCTCTAAACCTAACAATCAATAAATTGATGATAGATAGCCCAGATATTATTGGCCTGACTGTTTAGCGAGGCAATGCATTGGTGGTGAGCCTATTTAATACTTACTACCTTGCTGTGCAAAAAACAAGGTGTTCCCAATGCTGTCTCTACTTGATTATAATCTATAGGGTCCTGTAGTAAGACATCTCTTTGTGCTAGCTCTGGATTTAAATGTAACATATGAGTCACTAGATTGTATGGACATCCTTACTAACTGTGAGGGTGAAGCAAGAGGTATCAGAAAATAGATGCAGACCCTATTAAATCATGGTCAGCAGCTGCTATTCAACTTGCATCTGTAACAATAAGGCATGGTCTAAGTGCATGTAACAGATGCTCTAATTCTGATGTACATAGATCTTATACCTTCTCTAGAGCTGAGTGTAAATGTTGAACAGATTTCGTCATCTTGGATGGTAATGGCACACTATGGTAGACTTTGGTATAATACGTAGAACAGATAGCAAACCTAATGCACTAAACTTAACATTGAGGGGCAATACACTTTCTGAATCTACACACATACCAAAATTCTCTGGGACACACCTCACACTTGGAACAGCAGAAAATCTCTCAAATGGCAGAATTTGGTAAGTAAAAATTACATTCTGAAACAATCTATGAACTATTCAATAAACTATTAGGCCTCATTTTCTAACAAGGTACTAGCAAGATCCCATTTTATGTAAACTATCAATAAACTGTTCAACACCTTAAAAGTCCTGTGTACAAATGTGGTCTCACCACCTATAATGAGGGTACATAAGACCAACTCCAGGGGTCTTGAGAAATTGTTGAATGGCAAAGTCAACATTAATCAAGGGTATCAAATTGCGCATCCCTGAGGGGAATAGTCAAGACACATCCAGATATAAGCAAATAATGGCCACCTTTAGGCTGAACTGGATTGTCTTAAACTGGTCTTACTTCTTGGAAGCCTCAAAAAGGAAAAATGCATTTGTGCTTTAGCAAAATATAGCGTATGGTAGCCTTATGACCCATAGCCAGCTTGAGCAGTTTCTACAGCTGCATGTATGGGAAAAACACTTTGCTAACTTAAACTCTGACTACAATCTGCCCTTCCATACTCCCAGAACCGTAGATAACATCCATACATCAAATGGGCATTGGTCCACAGATAATGATCTCATCTGCTTTACCTTGGAAGAAACAATTAGAGCCATAGAATCCCTAAAACACAGAAAGGCATTCAGCTCTGATAATGTTCATGATGATTTATTCTGCTTCAAGATTTCATTTTGGGGCCCTTACATGACATATTTGTCTAACAGGATTATGTCTACAGAAAGTATTCCCTCTTCTTGACATACAGCAGTAAATATTCTTAGCTTCAAGAAGGGTGATAGGGGTTTACCAGGTAGCTGCTATCCCATCAGTTGGATTGGTAACTTTCAGAAAGGCTTCTACCACCAAATATTAGATACATTATGGATTGGATGGTCAATTCCCTTATACGCTCTCCATTACAGGCAGATTTGCGCTCCAAAGGCAGCACAATTGAGTAGATTTTTTGTTTCACTTTAATTATGTGGCAATAAATAAGGCTTAGAAAGGACCGCTTATATGTGGCATTTTTCAATCTGAGAGGTGCTTTCAACCTTGTCCATAGACATAATTTGTTGTCTACCCTCAGGTGAATGGGTGTCCCTCCTCATTTACTAAATATCATAATAAGACTCCATAAGGATAACTATGCCCGGGTACATTGGGGTGGTCTGGGTAAGCTCACGGATTGCATTATCATCGAGGGAGGAGTTTGACAGGGTCTCTATTCAACCCAACAATGTTGTCCCTATATGTAAATGATGTCATGTCATCTCACTATGTGTATGCACAAATCACCTAATCTAGGAGGTCACATCTATTCCAGCCCTTTTTATTTGTCAATGGCACTCTTCTAATCTTGAGAAACCCAGCAGGATGCAGAACCTATTTTAAATAAATTCACATAATTCTGTGACCTTCAGGTTTGCGGCATGAACACATCTCAAACCAAATATATGTCTTTTAATCCCACAAAAATCATAGAAGTGGTTTTATGATGAAAGAGATGCATCTACAAAAGATAGACACCTTTAACTATCTAGAGATTAGGGTCAACCACATGCATAGCTGGAAAGCATACATACATAAAAGTGGGGCAACCTTGTCGTACAGATACTTGGCAGTTGCTTGGAGGTACGAAGTCACTATTCCAAGACCCGTCTCACCGGTAATAGAAATCTATTGTGACACTAAATGGGGCTAAAATTTGGGGAATAGGAAATACCAAAAATATGGTTTGTAAAGAGAATGTCTTTCAAAGGTCATCTTGAACCTACCTCAAAACATTCCAGTGGTATCCCTATTACTTGACACAGGTCTGAAGGGAACTGGGGACATAGCACCCTTAAAACCTCTTCTCTTCTGGTTTAGACTGTGGCCACCCCCTGAGTTGATGTCATATAGGACAAGTCTTAAAGAAATTCTGATCAATAATAAAGCTCAATCTTTACCTTAGATCCAACATATAAATTCATGGTATCAGGCTGCTGGGCTGGACAACCTTTTCAACAATCCGGCAACCATAAAATGGTGCTCCTAGGTTCTTGTAATATCGACATTTTGGTTTCATCTCATTGAACTACATCATAGTGGTACGGAAGTCAACAGCCTAACGGTCATATTCCCGGATCACAAACCAGCCCTTGAATCATATCTGCAAGATACTATTTCCTATCAAGCTAGAACTATGTATATCACATTTAGGTTGGGTATCCTATAAACTTCTAGATTTACATGTAAGTGGAAACAGCGTGCCAATGACCAAGGTTTTTTCTACTGTACATTTGGAAAGATAGAACTGAGGATGCTGAACACCGACCTTAATTTTCTGTGTGCTATACCAAAGGGCCAGAATGAAGTAGCTTAGGACACTATGCTTGAACTTGGGCATTGGACAATACTATATTGGTTTCAGGATATTCCACATAGACAGAAGCCCATTTGGTTGATTTACTATGACCAAATGCTTATTTGTGGTTTGGATCCAGGGGAAACAGGTGGAGTTTTTACTTTGATACTTGACTGTTTAATAAGGCTTTCGTTGTCTCATCCTGTATAGTTTTGCATAAGTACATGCCTGTCACTGGGATTTATCTATATTTATTTATAAACTTATGGGATAAAGAAAAATAATGGCTTTGTGGTATGTACGGTGAATTTCATTAAGAGCCACATCATGATTCTCTAAATGTTAATAGAGTGATATCGTTTTCGTACTATTAACAGCTTTTGTAATGTTTTTCTATATCAATTTTATGTCACATATCTTTAATGTGTGCTTTATGGTGCTCTGTTCCAAGATAAAATACTGATTGATTGACAAGTATTTATTTCAACCTACCATACAAACCCCATTAGAGAGCACATTTTATAGCTTATATCCCGACCCGGTAGCCTAAAAAAAAGCACAACCACAGTCAACAATAAAAATTGCAACCAGCAGGCCTTTATTTCTATCTATCAAACCTGTATGAAGAAAGCTAATGATCAGCTAGTGTGCAGTTGTTATGCAGTTACATTGCAAACTTCTTACAATAGGTGTAGGCATTGCTGACACAAGTTAGTTATTTCTCTTTTCTGTAGTTTTGGTAGCACACTTCCTCTCTAGGTGACTGTACCGACTGCACCTGATACACAGAATAATAGATGATAACAAAACACACCTATACATACATACATACATATTTATTTATATGATTTTGTCCCCAGGGACCCCATCCCCTGGGGCCCAGCCTTTTATTATTATTTGTTTTTGGGAGGAGGGGCCGCAGCTCCAGCCGAATTGGGCCTTTGGCACCCCATACCTCAGGGTCCAGCACTCCATTGTTATTTGGCTGATATTAGCTCCACAGACCCCATACTCCGAGGATGTCACTTGGGTGTCCTCTAGGGCACACAGTCACCACTGTTGGATTCCTCGATGGGGAGCCTAAAGGCCCCAGTGGCCCCAGCAGGCCCCCCACCTCCTGGGGTAGGTGGAATTGCCATCACAGACAGGGAGTTGCTAAAGATGCAGCTCCCTCTCTGTAAAAGCAGTTGTTTCCTCTGTTTCCCTGCCTACATCTCTTTGACAGCTCTCATTTGCTTCCAGTGGAATATTTTCTCTGACTTAGCAGGAGCTGTTGTCACATAGGCTCTCATCATTCTAATGAGTCTACTGGATTTTGAGCGGCAGAATCACCCGCGGTGTGGGAGACTGTCTAACACACTGCAGGTGACACCTGTCGTTCCAACCCGGGGTATGCTCTGGCCAACTTGCAGTGCCTCATCTCCACCCAAGGGCAGGGATGACTGGGCAGCCAAGCGCATTGCATAATTGGTTTCTCAGGGAAGCCGTGGTCACTCAAGTCTCATCCGTTTCTCTTGGCTACCTTAGTCTCACATATAAATGACAAACAGAGGCATTACATGTTTTAATAATGATTTTAATAAAACAACTGCATCTTAGATAGCAAAGCATGAGCTGCAATAACCAGGACGACACAGCATACAGTTGTGGTTCTCTGGCTGAAATCTCCCTCTAACATGTAAGGGACAAGGAAGTGTTTTTATAACAACACAGCTGATGTTCTGAGAAATGTCCCTACATAAGGATATGTGTTTTCTACGAATGTTGGAGACTAAACTTCTACCATATTCACCGGCATTGTACTGTGCTGTAGCCTTGGAAGAAGCACAGAGTGAGCAGGAATGTCTTGTTTGAGAGCATTGTCCTGGCTTAGGAAAACAAGTAGATAAACGGAAAATAAAACAAGACCGTATAAATGGCTATTGTAACAATAATAAAGTAAAGCTGAATAAAATATATCTAGGTTACAGTGCACAGCGGCTTGGACTAGTGTGTTAAAATAACGTGCATGGAGCTATAGCTAAAATGGCTACACAACACTGTCCAAGCACCTGCCAAGCCAGAGCAAACAGCTGTGTCTCGTGATGGGCACCCAGGGACATGGTAGGAGCTGTCCCTTGGGGGGTGGCAGTCCCAAGGCCATGATGGCTCCTCGAGGGGGGCCATGTGGCCCCTCTCCAACATAAACAGTCCCGGGGAGGTAGTAGTCCCCAGGGTCATGGGTCAGTGACGGACCCCCTTCATTATTTAAATTAAGCCCCGGGGAGGAGGCGTTCCCTGAGGCAGCAGGTGGCCACCTGGCCCCCATGCATTCATTGTGAATGAATCCCCAAGGAGGTGGTGGGCCTGGGGCTGTGGGGGACTGGGCAGGCACTCTGCATTCAAAATTTCAAAAGCCTTGGGGAGTTGGTGGGCCCGGGTGCTGTAAGGGGCCACGTGGTCACCCTCATTCATTCTAAATTAAGCCCTGGGAAGGTGGCAGTCCTGGGGCTCTGGGAAAGGCCATACGGGCCTCCCTCATTTTAACTAATCAGTTTTCCACGGTGAGGTGGTGGTCCTTGTGGTGGGGGGGTGCACACGGCCCCCTGCACATTACTATATTGTAGCCCACAGGAGATGGTGGTCCCTGGAGATAATCTAAGCCCTGGGAAGGAGACCCCACCCACCCAACTCCTTTTTCCATGCCCCTGGGACCTGGCCTACCCGGGGGCTGTTTACAAAACAAGCTCAGGAACTCACTCCATCTGCAGCAACATTTAAAAAAAAAAATGCTTTTTGGTTCTCGTGGGTTCCTCTCCAACCCCAGCACCAGAGCTAAGCGGTCATCATGTCCCTACAGTTGGCCCTTTTCTTTTTCTTATCTTTTCTGGGACTTGACTAAAGAGAGTCCCAAGATGGCTGCCAACACTTCCTTGTTGAACTTTTTGCAGCCATTCCGATATCAGCATTTTTTATGCCCAGTGATGATGCGTGAGAAATCTGGTTGCACGGTATCGGAAAACCGGACTGCGTGGGGTTTGGTTCATTATCAGCAGCCGCAAGCAGGTGTTGGACGTCGTTTCTCCAGCCATGATGCATTGATCTCCGAGCCGCGATGCAGGTGGAGCGTCGGTTTTAGCTGTAAAACGGGTAGCACGTTGTTTTTCAGCCACATTGCAGGTGGTGGGTTGAAATATTACCCACACAGTGTTCTGTGTGTTAATTTCAGTCCTTGTTCTGCTGACAGGATGGGGCCGCCCTTGTAAATCTTTGATGGCCCTGAGACTTCAGAACAGGAGGCAAGCTCAATCCAAGCCATTGGAGATTCTTCACAAGCAGGAATATTCCACAAAGTACAGTCTTTGCCCTCTTTCAGGCAGAAGCAGCAACTGCTGGCCAACCCAGAAATGCACAGTCACAGTTAAAGGGGCAGTACTCGCTCTCCAGCTGTTCTCCTTGGCAGAAGTTCCTCTTTATCCCCAAAGTAATCTAAAAATCTGGGGTTTTGGGTCCACCACTTATATTCCTTTCTGCCTTTGAAGTAGGTAAACTAAAAAAATAAAGTATCTGTTGTTCACAAGATCCTGACTTGCCCAGGCCTGGCTCCAGACTCCTCCTACCTACACTCTAGCTCAGATGTCCCATTAGGATATGCAGACTACACCCCAGCTCCCTTTGTGTCATTGTCTAGATGGGATTCACAAACAGCCCAACTGTCAGTCTGACCCAGACAGGGAATACACAAGCGGGCAGAGGCACAGAGTGGTTTCAGCAAGACAATGCCCACGTTCTTAAAATGGAATTTTCAAACTGACAATTTAAAAACCAACTATACCAAAAGATGAATTTTAAAATTGTGAGTTCAGAGATACCAAACTCCACATCTCTATCTGCTCCCAAAGGAAACTAAACGTAAAAGATATTTAAAGGTAGCCCCCATGTTAACCTATGAGAGAGATAGGCCTTGCAACAGTGAAAAACAAATTTGGCAGTATTTCACTGTTAGGACATGTAAAACACACCAGTACCTGTCCCACCTTTAACATACACTGCACCCTGCCCATGGGGCTACCTAGGGCCTATCTTAGGGGTGCCTTACATGTTTAAAAAGGGAAGTTTTAGGCCTGGCAAGTGGGTACACTTGCCAGGTTGAAGTGGCAGTTTAAAACTATGGCAACACAAAAGGATGATGGACGGAGTGCTGAACAATGCAAACACTCACCCCCAGTCACAGATCTGGGTTTAATCCATCGTTCTTTTGCTCACCATGCCACCCCAGTTTGGACCCAGCCATATGCAAATCAGTCTTGACCCTGTTCATCATGGGAACAGTCCAGCCCGAACTGCCAGGCCAGGTCCTCCTTGGACCGGAAACAAGCATCCTGGGACCGGTTTCAGGGTTTCACCCTTCATCAGCCAGGCTAGCTTGAATCCAGTGGCACAGTGAGCAAGGGACCCACGTCTGGGCATACCCTTCCCACATAGGGCAACTTTAGCAACACAAAAGGATGATGGACGGAGTGCTGAACAATGCAAACACTCACCCCCAGTCACAGATCTCGGTTTAATCCATCGTTCTTTTGCTCACCATGCCACCCCAGTTTGGACCCAGCCTTATGCAAATCAGTCTTGACCCTGTTCCTCATGGGAACAGTCCAGCCCGAACTGCCAGGCCAGGTCCTCCTTGGAACGGAAACAAGCATCCTGGGACCGGTTTCAGGCTTTCACCCTTCATCAGCCAGGCTAGCTTGAATCCAGTGGCACAGTGAGCCAGGGTCCCACGTCTTGGCATACCCTTCCCACATAGGGCAACTTTAGCACCACAAAAGGATGATGGACGGAGTGCTGAAAAATGCAAGCACTCACCCCCAGTCACAGATCTGGGTTTAATCCATTGTTCTTTTGCTCACCATGCCACCCCAGTTTGGACCCAGCCATGTGCAAATCAGTCTTGACCCTGTTCCTCATGGGAACAGTCCAGCCCGAACTGCCAGGCCAGGTCCTCCTTGGACCGGAAACAATCATCCTGGGACCAGTTTCAGGGTTTCACCCTTCATCAGCCAGGCTAGCTTGAATCCAGTGGCACAGTGAGCAAGGGACCCACGTCTGGACATACCCTTCCCACAGTGGCAGGTCTGAGATATGTTTTCAGGGCTACTTGTGTGTGTGGCACAATCGGTGCTGTAGGCCCACAAGTAGCATTTGATTTAGAGGCCATGGGGACCTCTAGTGCACTTTACTGGGGAGTTAATAGTAAATCAAATGTGGCAAGCATGGGAAAGCCAATTATACATACATTTTACACAGGGTACACTTGCAATTGAGCACTGGTCAGCAGTGGTAGAGTGCAGCCAGAGTACCAAAAACAGTAAAAACAGAGTCCAGCACACAGTCAAAACATGGGAAACAGAGGTAAAAAAGACAGGGGAGACCACGCCAAGGACGCCTGATTTAACATATATATGACCGAGACCAAGTCATATATATATATAGTCTACAGAGGAATTTATTCATTAGTGCTTTTGGTGACTGAATCTCCAGCTTTAATCCCCAAATGACAGAACCATACATAATGCTATTGATGGTTTTACTTTTATAAATGTGTGTATATATATATATATATATATATATGTAATACATATATTTATTCACACACATATATATGTATATGTATGTATATATATATATATGTGTGTGTGTGTGTGTGTGTATATATATATATATATATATATATATATATATATATATATATATATATATATGACTTGGTCTCGGTCTAGCTCAACCAGAAAGCCAAGGTTGGTACTCTTAAAAGCATATTTTTACATTTCATTTCTCTGTTTTTTTACATTGAATGTTTCTGGTTTTGGTGTAATTTTAAAGATTACAGTACTCTCTATTTATTTACATAGGTGCTGGATTTTAATTTTGTTATGTGTTGTGTTTTACTTATTTACTGTTTTGTCTATATGAAATGCTTTGCTCACCTGTCTCCTAAATTAATCCTGGCAGCTCGTCAGCCAAGTTACCAAGGGTTGTGAGAAAAGAGGGGTGATTGCTAAAGCACCCTCACGTTTTGCCCCAATTTTCACCTGATACTGGTGTTTTCTGACCATGATTGTGACAGGGCCAATGCTCTATATAAAATGATATATGCAAATTAGCCATAATTAGAATTGGCTATGACAACCTACCTATAAGTCCCAAGTATATGGTGGGGCATGTAAGTTTAGGGAGCCCAATGTAGTCAGGGCATTGCTGTGGCCTTTGGCGTCATTGTAAAAGAGGCCTGCCTCCCTGCAACCTGCTTTGAAATTAAAGTTAACCTCAACCCCACATTCGACTTTGGAATTAAAAGTACTTTCAAAGTCCTAAACTGCCATATTTTAACATATGTCACCCCTAATGTCTGCCCTAGGTGCCCCCCCAGTGCTAGGAGAAGTATAAATACAAGCAGGAACTGTATAAATGATGTGTTATAAACCCTGGTGAGGGCAAAACAGCCAAATTACTTTTCCCCATTGTAGTACATTAGCTCCACAGTCTAACATTGGGAGCCTTTATTTAAAAATATTAAACTCTCAAATCAAATATATCTTTATTCGGATATTACTCCATAAAATATATAAAATCCCTATATATACAGATATATAATTGTATACCTAAATATACAGTATACAGTAAAGTGCTTCGAAACATTAATATGAAATAGATAAAATCCTTCACTACAATTAATTGAACCATTATTCATTCTCATAAAATAGGGTTTCTAGATGCATCCATTTTCCTCTGTTCTATAGCATATAAAATACATTTTATCACTACATCACATTTCTCTTTAGTGTCCAATTTACATAAATAGTTAAAAGCTTCTCTACAGTAAAATAATGTATTAGTGACAAAGGTTTTAAGAGATATTTCCTAATATCATTATAAAATCTACAGGATATTATGAAGTGCATCGTAGATTGTTGAAATCGTCGCGCGCAGGGACACTTCAGTAAGCTTTTACTCCATATCCTCATCCTTGGGAAAACTACTACAAAATGAAATGTCCGAAAATGCATCCGGGTTAGGTAAAATCTGTCTTGGATGTTTACAACTGTCAATAAATAGCTATGGCTCCAGTCACGTGAAGTGCTACTGTCGATATCCTACATTCTCTATTTGATCTAGTACTGTCCCTCCGTTCCATTAATTGGTTTTTCAACTCGTTTTTTACGAAATTGAAGAATAATACCTGGATTGTCTAAATGTGAATCCAGGTTTATGCTTTTCAACAGAGCTTTTAAATGCTCAAACCATGGGATTTTATCCCAGTGTTCTAGTATAAGGCAGTCTTTGATGATCTTTTTAGTAAATCGAGTCCCTTCTTTAGACCAAATGCCATGCCAAGCCAATAGGGCACTGGTATATATTAAATCTTCTACATAGGGACAGTCCAGTTTCTTATGTACCTTAAAAGATGAGGTAGTGTTTGGTACTGCTGGTAGTCTACAGAGGAATTTATTCATTAGTGCTTTTGGTGACTGAATCTACGGCTTTAATCCCCAAATGGCAGAACCATACATAATGCTATTGATGGTTTTACTTTTATAAATTTGTAGCATTTCCCTGAGGGGTTTATTACCGATCTTTTTTGAGAATCTAAAAACAACCTCTGTTGCCCTCATATACTTCATCTTGGTTATTTTCAGTGACCAATATTAGAATACTGTACACCCAGATATGTAAATCTATTTACTCCTTCACATTTATGGCCCTTAATAAAATAGGTTTTCTTACTGGCCTTTCCCTGGCCATAAATCATTACAACTGTTTTGTTCAGATTCAGGCACATATCTCAACCCTCCATAAACTCTACAAAACCCTCAATCAGCCGCTGTAGCCCATTTGCAGTTTGTGATAGCAATACCGCATCATCTGCATATAGGAGGACTGGAACAGAACATTCCCCTATTTTGGGTGTATCAATTGCGATGTTTTTTAAGTGGTCATCTACCCCGTTAATATAAACGGAAAATAAGAGGGGAGCTAAAACACAGCCTTGTCGTATGCCTCTCCCAATACTAAAGCCTGGGGAACATTCACCATTTCTTCCATACCGCACTTGTGCTGTTAAATGGTTGTACAATTGTGCCAAAAAACTAATTATATCTAGGGGCGCACCCAGATCTATTAAAACTTTCCACAACTTTGCATGGTTCACTAAATCGAAAGCACTGCTAAGATCTGCAAAACAGAGAAACATATGGCCCTTTTTGCTATTGTGTATTTATTTATAATTAAGTTAAGATTTATACACTGTTCCAAAGTACCAACCTCAGGTCTAAATCCCGATTTGGCCTCCGTATGTATATGATTATTGGTTGCCCAAGACTCTAATCTTTCTAGGTGTACTCTTCCTAATAGTTTGACTGAAGAGTCTAGAAGGGCCGCGGCATTTGGGGTCACCTCTATTTCCCTTTTTAAAAATGGGTACAATTATACTTTCAGTCCATGATTTTAAAATATATCCCCGTGCACACTCTGAAAAATTGGGTCAAAGTAGGGCAGCATAGATCCACATATGTCAAATAAGCATCTACTGGCACCCCATCAGGCCCAGTGCCTTCCCTTTCAAACATCTTCTCATGGCATATCTCACTTCCTCTAAACCAATCACTTTCAAAAATGGTAGCTTGATCTTACTTATCCCAGTATTCAAAGAGTTCATAATCAGGTGGTCTGGACTGAATATTATACTAAAATGGATAAGTCAGAAAGGCTGATGAAACATGTACAGTAATTTAGAGTGTCTCTATTTTTAGGAATGGTTTGTTTTTTGTTTTCCAAAATAGGGTACTTTCTCTCAATGTCACTGCTTGCTCAATATTTTCCCATGCCCTAGGTCTCAGTTGTGCCTTTCCAGTCTCCAATGCCTGTTTATATCTGGAGAGTTTATTATATACTTCTTCCCTATTTCTTGGATGAGCCTGCAGGGCTGGCTTAAGCTCCTGACTTGCTAATGAGCAATTACAATCAAACCATCCCAATGTTACTCTCTTTTCAATCCCAGATGTTGCTTTTAGGCTCTCTGATTTAGCATTACTAAGTTGATTAAAATAAACTAAAATCTCAAGTGGGCTTTGGTTACATTCTGTGCATATTGAAATTTCTTGTCTATCTTCAGTCAAAAATTTTGTCATCAAGTCTTTTTCATTTATCTCAGTCCATTTTATGACAACTCCATTTTCCCTTTTTAGTCCCATACTTCTTGCTAGTTCTTCTCCTATGTTGTAGGGTTTAGCTAATTTTATAGTAAGTAACAAAGGACGGTGATCACAATATATAGTTGGCTTAATCTTTAAAGATTGAATCATAACTATGTTATTCCTAGAGATTAGTATGTGATCAATAATTGAAAAATACCCTCTTCCTATTAACGCTGGATACTTCTCTCCCTTAGCCCTCTCTTGTTCCACCAATCTAGGTCAAATCTAGATATCATTTCATTCAATACAATTCCATAATTATTATGTAAGAAGTGAGATTGGGCATTTCCCCCCATCATGAATAAATCTGCATAATGTTACTGTAGTAGTCTGCCACGCCCTGATGTTAAAATCTCCAGCCCATATTAATATATATGTAGATGTTATATCATTTATAAATAGCTGTAAATCATCCTGGAGGGTCGATGCCACTACCTTTTTGGTATCATAATGTTTTTTATTATAATAATTGATTTATTCAATTCCTATGATACCATTTATCCAAAAGTATAGGAACTGATAATAATGGGAGTCAAGGAAGGATTTCACTGATATAATCAGTAATAGTGTTGAAATCAATATTGCTAACCCTCCCTTGGCCCTCCCGCTAGCTGAGGAGGAAGCTGGTGTGATAAATGCAGAGTATCCTTCAATATAGAAGGATTCCATATGCCATGTCTCTTGCAGGCAGATGATATGTGACAAACGTATTATAGTCTGTAATTCCTTATCAGCCAGTTTAGATGTTACTCCGGCTATATTCCATGACGTGAGTGTAGGAATGTACCATGTTTCTTGGTATGTTACCCCCATTTTTACCTGTATGTCAGTATGTTTTTGCCTGTCTCACTGGGATCCTGCTGGACAGGACTCCAGTGTTCATAGTTTATGGCCTAATGTGTGTGTCTGTGTCATTGAGGTTCTGCTAATCAGAACCTCAGTGTGTATGCTCTCTCTGCTTTTAAATTTGTCATTATAGGCTAGTGACTTCATTTACCAATTTCAATTGGCACATTGGACCCCCCTTATAAGGCCCTAGTATATGGTACCTAGTTAACCAGGGCATTGGTGTTCCAGGAGATCCTTATGGGCTGCAACATTTCTCTTGCCACCCATAAGGAGCTCAGACAAACCCTTTCACAGGACTGCCACTGCAGCCTGCATGAAATAACGCACACATTATTTCATAGCCATTTTCACTGCACTTAAGTAACTTATAAGTCACCTCTATATCTAACCTTCACTTGCTGAAAGTTAGGTGCAAAGTTACTAAGTGTGATGGCACCATTGCACTAGCAAAGGTGCCCCCACATAGTTTAGGGCCTATTCCCGGGACTTTGTGAGTGCGGGTACACGATTACACACATGTAATACATATAGGTCAATACCTATATGTAGCTTCACAATGGTAACTCTGAATATGGCCATGTAAGGTATCTAAGATCATGGAATTGTCCCTCCATTCCAAATCTGGTATTGGGGAGCCAATTCCATTCATCCTGGGTGCTCCACTATGGACCCCTAGTACTGCCAAATTAGCGCACTGAGGCTTGCACTGCAGCTACAGCAGCTGCCACCTCACAGACAGGGTTCTGCCCTCCTGTGGTCAGTCCCAGGAAGGTAGAACAAAGCTTTGTCTGGGGGACGAGGGTGTTACACCCTCTCCCTTTGTAAATAGGTGTAACAGGCTGGGGAGGAGTAGCCTCCCCCAGCCTCTGGAAATGCTTTGAAGGGCACAAATGGTGCCCTCCTTACACAAACCAGTCTACACTGGTTCAGGGACCCCTTGTCCCTTCTCGGTGCAAAACTGGACAAAGGAAAGGGGAATGACCACTCCCCTGCTTAGAGCTCCTCCAGTGTGTCCCAGACTTTAGCCATGTTGCTTTCCAAGGTGTAGGGGCACTCTGGAGGGCTCTGAGTGACCAGTGCCAGCAGGTGACATCAGAGATCCCTCCTGATAGGTCCTTACCTGATAAGGTAGCCTATCCACCTCTCAGGGCTATTTAGGGTCTCACCTGTGGGTTCTCTTCAGATTCTACTTCTATGTTTCCAGCAGGAATCCTCTGCAACTACAGCTTCATCCTCTGACCTCGGATCAACCACAGCCTGCTCCAGGAACCAATGTAACAGCAACAAAGTGTCCACAAGGGATACTTTTCCTCTACAACTTCAGCTCCAGCCAGCAACTGCAACAGTTTCCAGGGTGTCCACGCTCTGAGGACTCTCTGTCTTCACCCTGCACCAGAAGGACCGAAGAAATCGCCTGTGGGGTGACAGTCACTCCCTGCTCATGCAGGCACCTTCTGAGTTGATGACCGGTTCTCTTCGACTCCTCTCACAACGAGTGTGCTCCTTGGAACACAGATGGTACCCCATCAACAACGACTGTCCTGAGGTCCTGCTGTCACAATTTGGAGGAGGTGAGACCTTGCCTTCCCCCAGAACGACAGTACTCCTGTGCACGGCATCTTCTTCACCTCCTGAAGCCTCTGTGCACTATTTGCAAAATTCCTTCATGCACAGCCTGACATAGGTCCCCAGCACTCTATCCTGCGATGCTCATCTCACTGAGTTGATCTCCGGCGGTGTGGGACCTTCCTTTGTAGTGCTGCACCAACTGCATTTTTCACCTCTTTTGTCCCCATGTCCTGGGACTCCAGTGGGTGCTATCTGGTGCTCTGAGGGCTCTCTGGAGTGGTGGGAGCCCCCTCTTCCACCTCACATCACATAGAGTTAAGGCCCCCAGGTCCCTCCTGAGTCCAGATAGTGCCTTGTTGATGCAAAACGCTACTTTGCAAGAACCAAGGCTTGTTGGAGGGATCCAGTGCCAAAACTCACCTGCAACTTCATGATGTGGGACAACCTTTGCATCATGCAGGAACCTGCTGGCATCTTACTAGGGTGCATTTCTGCAGTCCTCGTCCAACTGGGGACTCTTCTTTTACACCCTCTTCTGGGTTGGCAGTGGCTCCTGTCCTTCCTGGAACTTCTTTCGACTTCTGAACTTGGTCCCCTTCTTTTGCAGGTCTTCAGGTCCAGGAATCCACTGTTTGTTGTTTGCAGACTTGGTTGGTTCTTGCAATAATTCCAATCACAAGGTGTAGTGTGTCCTACGGAAACTTGCAGTACTTTACTCCTGCTTACCTGGGATCTGGGGTGGGGTAATTTACTTATCTTTACTGTATTCTTACTCCCCAATGATTCTGCACACACTACACTTGTGTAGGGGAGAATTCGTGATTCGCATTCTACTTTTTTAGTATATGGTTTATGTTGCCCCTAGACCTATTTTCTACTATTGCATTCTATAGCATTTCCTATTGTTTGCAATATCCTGTGTCTAATTACTTGCCTTATTTTGATGTCTAGTGCATATATTTTGTATAATACTTACCTCCAGAAGGAGTATTGCCTCTAAGATATTTTTGGTACTGTCACCCAAAACAAACTACCTTTATTTTTGGTAACACTGAGTATTGCATGGGCTTTGCATGTCTCCTAGTTCGGCCTAAGCTGCTCTGCTATAGCTACCTCTACCAGCCTAAGCTGCTAGAACATTACTACATTTCACTAATAAGGGAAAACGAGACCTGGTATAAGGTGTAAGTACCCAAGGTACCCACTACAAACCAGGCCAGCTTCCTACAGTGAGAATGATTGAATCCCTTATTAAGGACCTCCCATACGGCTCAGCATTACTGTTACAGTTCAGGATATTGAGTTTAGACTCTATGGTGATGATTGGTATTTCATCAGGGGCAGGTATCCCTATTCTATTCTTATCCTCCTGCTGTCAATCCAGATCCTCCATATTACTCAAGGGGGTAAATCGATTGAAACACTCTAAATTATCATGCCTATCTCAATTATTAGGTACTTTCCTTATGTCCCCTGTGCCATCTGCACCTGGAATATTCAGCGTTCTATAAAAGTACCCTAGAGAGACAGCCGTAATCTTCCTTCTCATACTTTTACAAGTTTGATGTCTTCTTTTTAAATCTAGTAGTAAATTTCCCACGAAACGAGGCTCCCGGAAATTAACCAATATAAAATCTCCCTCTTCTTCATCCGGGTATCCCGCCCACTGAATTCGCCTTGCATATAAAATTTCACGGGATAATGGGGGTTATTCTAACTTTGGAGGAGGTGTTAATCCGTCCCAAAAGTGACGGTAAAGTGATGGATTTACCACCAGCCGTATTACGAGTCCATTATATCCTATGGAACTCGTAATACGGCTGGTGGTATATCCGTCACTTTACCGTCACTTTTGGGACGGATTAACACTCCTCCAAAGTTAGAATAACCCCCAATATATCTTGCGTACATATGTTCATCGAAATCCAATGTACTACTTTATTGTGTAATTCTGGCCAGGTCTCACCAATATTTGGTCCCAATTTGGGAACATTTTTTTAAAAATGATTGTGTATGGAGTTGCATCTAGGGGTAGTTGTAAAGCCTCTTTCACTGGTCTATCTCTATTTGCTCTCTGCCATTTATGGTGTACATTTGATTGCCTTGCTTGGTTAGTAATAGGTGCCTTAAGTTGGGATGATTCCCTCTGTGAAAGATAACAGCATTCCGTGCTTCTTCTGTTAGAGTCCACATTCCCTGTCATGGTGTTATTCCTGGTACGTATATCTACTTGATTCTTATTTAGAGAAATAAATTGCAACCAGGGGCCACATTTTTAGCATTAATCGCTGAGTTAACACTTACTTCTCTCTTACTAATGCATTCTTTTATCTCCTTGATTTCTATCAGTACATTGGACTCTATATTATCTTATTTACTGTATAATTTCTTAATCAAAGTTTCCATGCTTTTTAATAGGGGGGCATTGTGGTCTAATGGTGCAGGTAATGGGTAGCCTCCAAACAGTTCTGTAGTTATTTTACCACCCTTAGGAGGCTGTGGTGGTCGTACGAGTTTAGATTTGGTTATTGGGCTACTTCTCTTCTATGGTGGTGGAGCATCTGGGTCATCTATGCTATTCAATGGTTCAATTTCTACTATTGTGTCTATGTGTGCTGATAGGCCTAAAGAAGACTAAGGGGCCACTCCAAGAATACTTTCCTTTGGAGATTCTAGTTTGATAATCGAGTCTCCAGCCTCGGTACTCACTTCTATGATGGCCTCATGTAGAACATTTTAAGTTGCCACTAACCATGCTTCAGCTTTAATAATCTCTCATTAAGTTTCCCCATTGCATCTGTAAGATAGTCAGTGATCATATTAGTGGTACTAGATGTTTTGGTACTAATACCATTCCCCGCTTGATTTTGCTTCCTTTTCCCCATTATAAATGTTCTGATTATATTGAGTAATCTCTATCAGTCTAAACAGCATTTTTACAAATCCTCAGACCAAAAAACCAACAAAGTATGCCCAGCCCTGTCTCCTCTGCGCTTTGATGGGCGCAGGCGGGCCCGATCTTCGCCCGCTCTCGGCCAGTGCTTCGCCCGGGCACGTGCGGAGCAGGTTTGCCAAGTCCTTTTCACCATGCATCCAGGTTCAAAATGGCAGCCAGAGGCTCTAGTGCCGCTAAGAAGTCTGAGGCTTGTGGTTTCAGGCTCCCCCCAGCAAGGAGAAACTTCGTCCTGCGGAGCGGATTTGCAGTGTCCTTTTCACCGCACCTCAGGGCACAAAATGGCAGCTGGCGGCTCTAGTGCCGCAAAGGAGTCTGGGCTTTGTGGTTTCAGGCTCCCCCCAGCAAGGAGAAACTTCGTCCTGCGGAGCGGATTTGCAGTGTCCTTTTCACCGTGCCTCCAGGCGCAAACTGTCAGCCGGCAGCTCTAGTGCCGCTAAGGAGTCGGGGCTTCTGGTTTCAGGCTCCCCCCAAACAAGGAGAAAGTTTGTCCCACAGTGCGGGTTTGCAGCGTCCTTTTCACCACGCCTGTGGAAGCAAAATGGCAGCCAGCGGCTCTAGTGCCGCTAAGGAGTCTGGGGCTTGTGGTTTCAGGCTCCCCATAAGCAAGGAGAAAGTTTGTCCCACGGGGCGGGTTTGCAGAGCCCTTTTCACCGCGCCTCTGGGTGCAAAATGGCAGCTGCCGGCTCTGGTGCTGCTAAGGAGTCTGGGTTTTGTGGTTTCAGGCACCCCCAAGCAAGGAGAAATTTTTGTCCTGCGGAGCTGGTTTGCAGCGTCCTTTTCACTGCGCCTCCAGGCGCAAAATGGCAGCCAACTGCACTATTGTCGCTAAGGAGTCTGGGGCTTATGATTTCAGGCTCCCCCCAAACAAGGAGAAAGTCTCATTTCCACTAGAAAAGTGCTGAACCTGTTATGTTTGGAACCAAATTGAAAGTTGGAATAAATCCAAAAGCTTTCAAACCTCTTTCTCAGGGTTACCAAAATCATCCCTGTAGTTCCCTTTCCTGATTGGTCAGTCTCTGGCTGTCTGAACTAAGCTGCCTTAATGAGGTGTGAAGTGGCCCGGGCTGAAACAAAAGAAGCATCGGGTGGGAGGAAAACTGGTGCACCAGATGACAGAGCAGGATGGGGCAGAGTGGACCAACTGATTTTCCAAGGAGGGAAAGTGACTTGGGACTAAAAGTGGACCTCCCCCATTTCCTATTCCCCCACCCAGGTGGGAGTCCCAAAAACTAGATTAGGAGAGGTGCTGGAAGAGGTGTGTAAGGGAAATGTAGCCTCACCAGTGGGTAGACTCAGCCACATGTAATCTTCATGGAGAGATTTTCTCCATGTTGGATTTATGGAAGAATGTTGCTTTCTGGGATTGATTTTTCCCATGCTTCACAGGAAGTGGTCACCCCAGAGGGCTGAACCCTGCATCCCATTGGTCATGGGCACTCCCCTGCTTCCCAACCCAGGAGTATGGATAAACATGGCAGAGCTGCCCAGCAATTCAGATCCCTGCTGGAAGAAGATATTGGATTGCCCTGCTGAACCCCTGATCTGCACTTGAAGGACCGCACCCACAAGGACTGAACCAGCTGCACACTTTGGGCTTCACCAAGGATAGGACTTTGCCTTGCTTCTGCAATAACAGGAGTGCACTAACTGTAAGCTACAAGTACAAGGGAGCTTCCAACAGTCCCCTGCTTCAAGTCCTGCAAGAGTAGCCCAGCTGACTAGCGTCTAGTGGCCATTTGAGGATTCAGACCTGGTGCATTCTGGGAACTGCAGTCCCAACTCCCAAGGAGCAACTCAGAGCTTCTGGAACCTTGGATAAAGTTTGTGGACACTTCTGGGACCGTTTTGGAAGAAGATACAGAAGCTTGGAGAAGTTTGGAGCACCTTTGAAAAAGAGCCCCATAAGTGGACTAGCTCGATGTCGTGAGCCAAGTCGGCAACCTCCAACTGCGATCCGGCCTGAATTTCAGGTTGATCGTACTGAAAGCTCCTGATTTTCAGACTTTCAGGATTTGACGTGGTCTCTAGAAAACACAATCTGACAATGTGGCATCAAAATTAGCTCGCTAGAGAGGACCACAGAACGTCGAGGGAGAAAAGCTCCAGAACAATTTGTAAGTGTAAAGGTAAAACTTTGAACAAGGCCTTCCACTCTGTGTATCTGATTAGGTCAGCCTCAACTTTTGACTTTGCCCCAGTCAAGCGTGACCAGATGTTGGTGGTTAGCGCTTTTTAGTTTTAGGCACTAGAAAGCATTTTTTGCATTTAATATTTAGACATTCATATCTCCAGCTCCCTACATTACAGTTTTGTCATTTTGGTGTCTTTTTAAAAATACAAAATATTTCCTAGTTTTATAAAGTGGTGTGAGATTTTTATTGTGTGTTGTGTTTTACTTATTTACTGTTAAGTTGATGTTAAATGCTTTATACACTTGTCTTCTAAATTAAGCCTTGGGCCAAGCTACCAAGGATTGAACAAGGCTTAATTTATTGAGAACTTAACTGTGGATAGTGGGTGCTTGTGGCCTATTGCTAAGTATAGGTACCTAATAGCCCTTACCAATAACCCACCTTCCAGCAAGGGCTGAGAGATGATTTATAGTAGTATTAGAATTAGTGAATCTTTATTCAGTTTATAAAATCATAAAAACACACAACACAGTACATCGAAATAGAAAATCACTGAAGTCGGATCATTACATAAAATTGATCACTGGTTATTCACTGAGATACATAAAACATTCAATTAATGTGCTTCCGAAAATAACATAGTTAAAAGAATAAAACCTTGAAAAATACCAGGTCCAATTGTTTGTACTGCTGTTCTAAATTCAAAATTTCAACTAGTGTCAACACTCCCATCATTGTTTCACAATTACAGGGGCTTGAATCTATCAAACGTCAAAACCAGGCTTAACATCCAGCAATGAAAATGCTACCATAAGTCCCTACTCTGCAAGCAGACAGCACCATAGCATGAATAAGAGAACACAGACTTAATCTAGTATTTCTAGGTCTAATATGTAGCATATCAATGTGTATCCTTCCCAGGAAGTTTTACTTGAATATTTTCCTGGGAGAACCCCAACAGGTATGCCTTGACAAATTAGCCATAGACTAACATAAGCAAATTGAGTGAAGCCATTACTTCCTCATTACTTTGTGCAGTCTAACAGAGGCAGCGATGAATGTATATGCTGAGTGGCAGACCATGTCTGTCTGGAGTTAATGTCGATGGTACATAGTTGGTCTGCAGGCTGGTCCGCAGGCTCTGGTGTTTAGGATTCTAAGCAACAGAACTAAGGGCCAGATGTAGCAAACAATTTGCGACTCGCAAACGGCGAAAATCGCCGTTTGCGAGTCGCAAATTTGTGTTTGCTATGTAGAAATACATTTTGCGAGTCGGAACCGACTCTCAAAATGCATTTCTGAGTTGCAAATAGGAAGGGGTGTTCCTTTCCTATTTGCGAGTCGCAGTGGTATGCAATTCCATTTGCGACCGCGTATGCGGTCGCAAATGGAGTCGCAGTTACCATCCACTTGAAGTGGATGGCAACCCACTCGCAAACGGGAAGGGGTCCCCATGGGACCCCTTCCCCTTTGTGACTGGACCCAAAATTATTTTTTCAGAGCAGGCAGTGGTCCAAGGGACCACTACCTGCCCTGAAAAAAACCGAAACTAAAGTTTTTTGTTTTTTTTTCTAAGCGCAGCTCGTTTTCCTTTAAGGAAAACGGGGTACACTTAGAAAAAAAAAAAACTGCTTTATTTAAAAGCAGTCACGGACATGGAGGTCTGCTGTTCCCAGCAGGCCTCCATCCCCGTGACTGCCCAGAGTCGCTATGGGGGCGCAAATTGCGACCCACCTCATTAATATTAATGAGGTGGGTCTTTGCGAACCCATAGCGACTCCAGGAAGGTGTCTGAGACACCTACCTGCATAGCAAATTGCGACTTGCAATTTGCGAGTCGCAGGGACTCACAAATTGCAAGTCGCAATTTGCTAGTTTCCTACATCTGGCCCTAAATGTGTTTCCTTGGAGCCCTATAGAGGTCACAGAAAAAAACAAAATATAGCTGGGATTGGGTAGATTGACTGCTGCATGGGCAAGCTATGAGATCCTTGTCAATGTATACCTGCAGTTGGTAAGAAACCAGCAGGTCAGTCATGTTAAATCTAAATCTGACTAGATAATACCTCTGAAAGGTAGGTATGGTGGATAGGTATGATTCAAAGTGGTTAATTGTCACCAAAGTTGCACATGCCACCACCATTATTGTGCCACATTCTCACTCATTTCTACATCTTTCTATGAAGGCCATTCACTCCATTTTAACAAGAGCTTTGGCATGCCTATTTACATTATGTGGCTGGTTATAAAAGTCATGGCAACCTATTGCATACAATTGCACCTTCACATACTGTAGCCAATGTATATTGTCCACTGTATCAAACTGCAAACAGTCTAGGATCAACCATGATTTAGAATGGGCTCAGATCAACCCCAGATTGACATCCATAACTGAGTCAGAGCTAGCTTGATAATATCATCTAAGAACCTTATACCTAGCTCTTCTTGGCATCTGGTATGTGGCACATTTCCTGATAATCAGATGAATTTGCACAGGAACCTATTCTCTCCTACCTGTGCCTGGTCACAAGTGCCTCAAATGCCTGGTCCATATGTAGCAGATGAGATCCAGCTTTGCATATATTCATTGGAGGCACAATAGGAGAAGAGCCCAGTTTCATGGCAAGACTGATTATTGATGTCCTGTTCTGGTCAAAAAGCATACAACATACCTTAAGGTGCTTCCATGTGCCCCTCGCATCAAAAGGTATCCCTAGCTGTGTAAAGGTTGGGACAGTATGTAATATAGGGTGTCATTACAACATTGGCGGTATAAGGCGCTTACCGCCGTGCAGAAGACCGCCAATACACCGCCGCGCCCGCGGTAGACCGCCACAGCTATTATGACACACATCACGGAATCCGCCAAAATTCCGACACCCAGACAATACCGCCACACCAAAGGTCAGCGATAAACATGCGGAAACAAATCCTCCACCTACACGCCAACAGAAACACGCCCATGCTATTACGACCCACGAATCCACGCAGCGGTCTTTCAACCGCGGTATTCCATTGGCAGTACACACTGCAGCGCTCAAAATACACACACATTTACAATACACCGCCACATTGGACAATTCAAAATACACACACCTGATACACATACACACACCACTCCCACACATCCAATACAATATAAAACACACACCCACATCACCCACAAACCCCTACAACCAAAACTTCTGAGAGAAGGCGAGAGAGAGAGCACAGAATAGACAACCCCATCATACAGAGGCACACAACACCATCACCCACACAACATCCAAGCACAAAACATCACATACCACTACACTCACCACACTCATCACCACATACACCACCCCACACATCACCCACACCACCCCATGTCACGCCAAAGACACCCCCGCTTCTCCGAGGAGGAGCTCAGGGTCATGGTGGAGGAAATCCTACGGGTAGAGCCACAGCTATTTGGCTCACAGGTACAGCACACATCCATAGCCAGGAAGATGGAGCTATGGCAAAGAATAGAGGACAGGGTCAACGCAGTGGGACAGCACCCAAGAAATAGGGAGGACATCAGGAAGAGGTGGAATGACCTACCGGGGAAGGTGCGTTCCATGGTATCCAGGCACCACATCGCGGTACAGCGGACTGGTGTCAGACCCCCACCTCCTCCCCCTCAACTAACTGCATGGGAGGAGCAAGTCTTGACCATCTTGCATCCTGAGGGCCTCGGAGGAGTCGTTGGAGGAACGGACACTGGTAAGTCAAATCTGAACTATCATATCCCCCACCCTACCTGCATGCTATCACACACCCACACCCTCCCCTATCACCCAAACTCCTCACTAATGTACTAAGAACATCAACTACACATCCCAACCCCAAGACCTGCATGACACAACTAAGCATGGACACCCATCACTAAAGCATGCCCACTGCACATACCCAGAACACCCCCCAACCATCAGCACACAAGCCCTCACACAGGAATGCCTGCACTGGGGTGCTCGTACACCCAACCATTGCACACCATGAAACACACACATGCAATAATCATGTACTTATACCCCCGCAGGAACCCGAAGGAACGTCACCACACCAGAGGGTCCAGACAACACCACACCACCCCTAGAAGAGGCCCACAGTGACAACAGCAGCTCTGCCCTACTGGATCTTCATGACCAGCCCGGACCATCGTGGGCCTCAGGACAGTCGGTTCCCCTTGCCCAGCCACAGCCCAACACCGAACTTCCACCCTCTGGTAACACCAGCACAGCACCCTCCCAGCGGGCCAAAAACTCCCTACCCAGGACAGGTCAATCAGCGGTGTGTCCACCACTACAGGGCACCCAGGCTAACCCACCACCCCAACAACAACAGGGACCTGGGGGCAGTGGTAGTGGGCACACGGTCCAGGGGACGGAGGCACAGGAACATAGGGGAACTGGGAGGGCTGCTGTGTGACAGAGGGAGGACAGGCCAAGGGAACCTACTCTCCACGAGGCCCTCTCCTCCATCATGGGAGCATACCACCACTCCCAGGAGACGATGGCCACGGTCCTGGACAAGTTGCAGGAGACCCTGCGTCTGCAGGAGGAGCAGTATTTGGGGTTCAGGGAGGAGCTCAGGACCATCGGCTCTGCCGTGGGCACCATCGTCGGGGTGATGATGGACATTCAAAACATCTTGAGGGACACCGTGGCACTCCAAGGGGCCCCTAGCCACGACGATGAACTGCCCACCACCTCCGCCGGCGCTAGTGGACAGGCAGCCCCGCCACAGGACCACCACACCAACACCCCATCCCCTGCAGACGGACAACCACCACGCAAGCGGGCCCTGAGATCCAGGAACAGGACAGAGCAAGATGACAAGACCCCCGCCAGGTAATAAGACCACCCTGATTGTCCCCCCACTGTCCCACTTTGTTACCCTGTCTAAATCGAAACTTCCCCAGCTCCACTTCCAATGGCCAGATGTGAAATGTACCTGTGAGACTAATAGACTGGATTCTGCCATGGACATTCCTCCACCATCACCCATCCCCATTTTACAACCCCCCTTCATTTTTTTGCACTTAAATAAACACCCTTGAAACACTAAAAAAAACTTGAATCAGTCTATGATTTGTAATTTTGTATTATCAATTACAGTGTCATAATGAGTTACCCATTGGAAAGCTAACATACCAATGTCACACATCACAAGCCCTTTAAGGATGCAAGCAGTTGACACGTAGGTTACCACATTTGTGAAACTGAAATGGAAGGGGACAACTCAGTTAACAAATAGTGAGTGAAATGTCGGTACAGGATAAAGGTAGACGTGTGAAAGTTAATGTAATGTTAAACCTAAAAATGTTCTCACCTGAGTTTCACTGGAAATATTGCTGTATGACTGACTCCCTGTTGTTGTTTTCTTCTTCCTCAGCTTCATCCTTATCACTGACCACAGGCTCCACAGCTGCTACAACACCGTCATCTGGATCATCCTCCTGCAGAAAAGGCACCTGGCGTCGCAATGCCAAATTATGGAGCATGGAGCAGGCGATGATGATGTCGCACACCTTCTTCGGTGAGTAGAATAGGGACCCACCTGTCATATGGAGGCACCTGAACCTGGCCTTAAGGAGGCCGAAGGTGCATTCGATAACCCTCCTAGTCCGACCATGGGCATCATTGTAGCGTTCCTCTGCCCTGGTCCTGGGATTCCTCACTGGGGTCAATAACCAGGAAAGGTTGGGGTAACCAGAGTCCCCCAGTAGCCATACACGGTGCCTCTGGAGTTGAGCCATCATATCAGGGATGCTGCTATTCCACAGGATGTAGGCGTAATGCACAGAGAGCCAGGGAACATAGCATTTACCTGCGAGATGTACTGGTCTGCCAAACAGACCATCTGGACAGTCATAGAATGATAACTCTTCCTGTTCCTGTACACCTGTTCACTCCTGTGGGGGGGGACCAGAGCCACATGGGTCCCATCAATGGCACCTATGACGTTGGGGATATGTCCAGGGGCATAGAAGTCACCTTTCACTGTAGGCAAATCCTCCACCTCAGGGAAAATGATGTATCTCCTTACGTGTTTCAGCAGGGCAGACAACACTCTGGACAACACGTTGGAAAACATAGGCTGGGACATCCCTGAGGCCATGGCCACTGTTGTCTGAAAAGACCCACTTGCAAGGAAATGGAGCACTGACAGAACCTGCACGTCAGGGGGGATTCCAGTCGGATGGCGGGTTGGTGACATCAGGTCTGGCTCCAACTTGGTACATAGTTCCTGGATTGTGGCACGGTCAAACCGGTAGGTGACGATTAAATGTCTCTCTTCCACTGTCAACAGGTCCACCAGCAGTCGGTACACCGGAGGATTCCGCCATCTTCTCATATGTCCCAGATGACGGTGGCTAAGAAGGACAACAGCGAAGAAACAGTCACTATTCCTCCAGGTATGTACCCACAGTCACACACAAGATTACACCAGACAATAAACCCTTCCTGTATGTGTGTTGAGTGTAGGCCTCGGTATGTGTGACGCAGTTGAAAATGAATCCATGTGGGCCCCTGAAATGGCGGCTGCCTGACCTCTAAACTGGGACAATGGGATTGTGGGGTAACAGCGCTGGCGTTGCACACTGTTGCGGTAGGCGGTCGCAGACCGCGGCGCAGTACTGCATTGGTTAACATTGGACCCTATGGGTCCCAGGAGCCAATGAACAGGTGCGCCGGCGATGATGATGCGCCCCGCCGCGGACATCACCGCTGCGGACGTCACCACCATTTTCTATCTGTTCAATCACTAGATACCTGACCTTCGACAGGAGAGGACCTACACTGCTAGTGCTGCTGTGACCTCGGTCTGGAAGCGACGATGGCTGCTGCATCTGGGGAAAGGGCCCCTGCCTACACTGCACAGGAGTTGGAGAAATTTGTGGAGGGGGTCCTCCCCCAGTACATGCTACTCTACGGTCCTCCAGACCAACAGGTTAATACACAGGGAGCACGTTGTATGGGCTAGGCCTGGGTGGACAGGGCTGGGTGGAAGAGGGAAGGGGGCAGAGTTCATACTACAGTAAAGCATGGGAATAAATGGGCCACATGGTCAGAGTAGGGAGGGGCCCACTCACATTGATTGTGCAGTTGGTAATGACTGTTCCTCTTTCCTTGTGCATGTCATGTGGTCAGCGCCCACCAGAAGAGGGACATTTGGCGTGCCATCGCCAAGGAGGTCCGGACCCTGGGGGCCCACCAGAGACGGGGCACCCACTGCCGGAAGAGATGGGAGGACATTTGCCGCTGCAGCAAGAAGATGGCGGAGGCTCAGCTGGGGATGGCCTCCCAACGTGGGAGGGGTGCCCGTCGCACCATGACCCCCCTGATGTTCTGGATCCTGACGGTGGCCTACCTGGAGTTGGATGGGCGCTTAAGGACATCACAGCAGACACAAGGGGGTGAGTACAACCTCATTCTGCGGACTTTCCGGGCAGTGGAGGGGTCTGGGTGGGGGAGGTGGGCTGTATGTGTCCCTAGGCCAGTGCGAGTTAGGTAGGCAAGGCCCCTCCGTAATGTAGGCCATGTGGCACTCAACCCCACCTCAGCAGAGTGCCAAGTTGAGGTATAGTTGCCCCTGTGGCATCCATGTGCGCAGATTTCCACCATTGCCATGTAGGCCATATCCCAGAAATTGCATGTGCAGAGGCCAGGAGCACGGCGTTATGCATGGGGCTGCTGCGTCTGTCTTGTCCGCCAACGGTAGCGGTATGCCATGCACTAAAACTCTCTTTCTTCTGTCTCCCACCTCTTTTTCCTGCTCTCCCTGTCCTTTTGTACATCAGCATCATCAGGCGGAGGTACAGTGGCACCAGAGCACGAGGGAGCTGCATCCCACATGGCCATGGAGGGCCACACCACAGACTCTGAATGCACCAGTGGGACGGAGGGCGAGGGGAGCTTCACGTCGGCCACTGGATCACCAACCAGCGACACCGACTCGTCCGCCGATGGGAGCTCCCCTGTGGTGGCGGCACCATCTGTGTGTCCCACTTCTGCAGGTACAGCCGCCACCTCCCCTACCAGCACCGCCCTCCCAGCAGCCCCTCAGCGTTCACCCCGTGCCCGCTCACCCAGGAGGGTGGGCATCACCTTCGCGCAGGCACCTCAGGCCCTGCCCCAGTCACCCCTGCTGCCCTCAGTGAGGAGGCCATTGACCTCCTTAGGTCACTCACTATTGGGCAGTCTACCATTGTGAATGCCATCCAGGGTGTAGAACGAGAGTTGCAACACGGTAATGCTTTCCTGGAGGGCATTCATTCTGGTCAGGCTGCCCTTCAGCGAACCCTGCAATCTCTGGCCTCAGCACTGATGGCAGCCATTGTCCCTGTGTCCAGCCTTCCCCCTCCAACTTCCTCCACCCAGACCCAATCCCCTGTACCCCAGTCCCATCCCAAGCACACCTACAGAGCAGCATGCACACAAGTCAATACACACAAGTAGCTCAAGCAAACATAGGCACCACACACACCACAGGCTCTCACACAAGCATCACACCCATACAGATACAGCAACATCCACTGTCTCCACTCTGTCCCCCTCCTCCTCTTCTCCCTCCTCCCTCCCAGTCTTGTCTACACACACACCTGCATGCACCACATCTACAGGCACTAGGACTCGCACCAGGACACACAGCACCACAAGCTGCTCACCTGCACTCACCACCTCCACTGCCATTTACACGTCCCCTGTGTCCTCTCCCAGTGTGTCTGTGACGCCCCCTCCCAAAGTACCCAAACTCCGGCAATCACTCACCCAACATCCATCCACCTCACGACAGCCTCCAGTACCTGCACCTGCACCCAAAACACCTAAAGTGACACCTCCTACAACCACCTCCTCTTCCTCCACTCCCAGACCCCCTCCAGCTACCCATCCCAGTGTCCGTCAGAAACTGTCCCTCTGTCAAATTGACCTTTTTGCCCCCACCCCCCCTCCAATTCATCAGTCCTGTCGTAGCGCCTCAGCCAAAAAGCCTCCAGTACCAGTGGTCCGTGTTCCAGGTTTTTGGAGTGCAACGTCCACCAGGGCAGGCAGTAGGACCCGGAGCCAAGGCACTGGCAGCCCACCCACTGTAAAGGCTCTGAAATTGGAGAGTGGACGTACGGGACCGTGTCAAGACTCCTGGTGGGACAACAAGTGAAATGGGATCGAAGGCGATTGGTGAGTCTGCTGTAACTCCAAAAAAGGTGGGGAAGGTCCAGAGGAAGTCTGCCCAGCCTGTTGTGAGTGTCACGTGGAGAAGTGCGCCATCATTTCCGGCGGTCCAGACACAACCGCCAGCACCGTCGTCACTGGTCAGGAGACCACCGCCGGCGTCAGTGCCCAGGAGGGCCCAAGTATTGTCACTGGTCAGGAGACCACCGCCGGAGTCAGTGCCCAGGAGGGCCCAAGTATCGTCACTGGTCAGGAGACCACCGCCGGAGTCAAAGCCCAGGAGGGCCCAAGTATCGTTACTTGTCAGGAGACCACCGCCGGACTCAGTGCCCAGGAGGGCCCAAGTATCGTCACTGGTCCAGAGACCACCGCCAGAGTCACAGCCCCGGAGGGGACACGATGCCACAGCCCCGCTGGCCAATGATGGAATGTCATGCCACACACCAATGTCCCGTGTGGAGATCGCCATGCCACACACCAATGTCCCGTGTGGAGATCGTCATGCCACACACTAATGTCCAGTGTGGAGATCGTCATGCCACACACCAATGTCCAGTGTGGAGATCGTCATGCCACACACCAATGTCAGTATCAGAACCGCCATGGCAAAGCACCGCTGAACAGTCCCGAACCGCCATGTCAAAGCACAGCTGAACAGTCCTGAACCGCCATGTCAAAGCACCGCTGAACAGGGCAAAGACCGCCATGGCAAAGCACCGCTGAACAGTCCTGAACCGCCATGTCAAAGCACCGCTGAACAGTCCTGAACCGCCATGTCAAAGCACCACTGAACAGGGCAAAGACCGCCATGGCAAAGCACTGCTGAACAGTCCTGAACCGCCATGTCAAAGCACCGCTGAACAGGGCAAAGACCACCATGGCAAAGCACCGCTGAACAGTCCTGAACCGCCATGTCAAAGCACCGCTGAACAGGGAAAAGACCGCCATGGCAAAGCACCGCTGAACAGGGCAAAGACCGTGTACGAATGAATGTACTGCCACATCAGGCATCCTTATCCCATGTGCAGCTGGGACAGTGACAGGACAGGAACTTTCACGGGGAGACTCATCCACTCTGGGCACCAGTCCCCCTCCAGAACCAGTAGAGACCTGCATCTACTTGAGAGACTGTGGCTTTGCACTCCCCAGGATGGCACAGTGGGCAACCCACCCACTGTATAGACTTGAGAGACTGTGGCTTTGCACTCCCCAGGATGGCACAGTGGGCAACCCACCCACTGTATAGACTTGAGAGACTGTGGCTTTGCACTCCCCAGGATACATCAATGGGCATGTAGCCCCGTCGTGGATCTGGCTTCGCATTCATCTGGCTGAGGTGCCCCCCCTTCCCTTCCCCCTGAGGTGCCTGTGGTGTTTCTATCTGATGCCCCGGCAGTGTTCTCTCCGATTTTGGTCAGGTATCTATTGTGGGCCTCGCCCATGCACTTTTGGACTGTTGGTGCACGGACATTATTGTGTACATACCTGCACTACTTCTTGTATTGTATATATTATTATGAGTGATTTAGAGATATATATCTGTATATTTTTGTATGACATGTATATTGGCACATTACAATGTTTGACCGAAATTTGCTTTGTCTTTGCATTCTTCCGGGGGGATTGTGGGTTGTTAATGTGATATTTTTTACTGCATTGGTGTGTATGTTGTAATATGCGAGGGTGGGGGTGTTTGGTGGGTGTCCCCCTAACTTTTGCCTCCCCCATGTCGTAGATGCAGTACTCACCGGTATCTTCTGCGCCTACGTCGCTGTTGGTCGTAAAGGAGCAGAAAGACAAGGGCAGGTAGTATTTGGAGTTCCGGGTCCATGGAGTCGTCGTTCCTCGTGGGATGTGTTCAGGTGAGTGTTTTCCCATAGCACAAGCTGTTTCCAGAGTGTTTTTATCCACGGTGAATCCGCCCCGGAAAAGGTGGCGGATTGGCGGGTTGTAATAGTGTGGGCGGTACATTGTCTTCTGCCTGTCTGTTGGCGGTAACCGCCGCGCTGCTTGTCTGTACCGCCGTGGCGGGCGGTGTGTTAAAGTGGCTGTCTTTGTTGGCGGTTTCCGCCAGGGTCATGATTCCCTTTTTTTGTCCGTCGGCCTGTTTGCGGTCTTACCGCCGCTTTAACACCGTCCGCCAGGGTCGTAATGACCCCAACAGCACCATCTATTTGGACCATCCTTGCTTTGCTATTAGGTCGGCCGCATATTATCGTGATGGGTTTGGACTTATTTGTTTGCAGTTCCTAGCTGTCCATAAACTCCACAAATCTATTCGAAAGTTTCTAAAGACAGACCATTGTTCTAGAAATTAATACACAGTCCTCGGTATACATGAGGACTGGAAGACCTCTTAGCCCAGCCCTGGGGTCATCCGCCTCCACGCCAAGAAAGTAGACCTCCAGGTCATTAATAAAGAGGCTGAACAAAAATGGAGCAAGCACACAACCTTGCCTGACTCACCTCTCAATCTTAATAGGGAGTACACTCTCCCCTGGGCCTGTATCTGACATAGCCTAATACATCCTCATACATTCTAGATATGAGATAAACAATCCTAGGAGTTGCACCCATGACCCCAAGCTTATTTCTGAATTTATCTGTTAACATTGTCAAATGCTGAACTAAGGTCCATAAAGGCGAGATACATACATCCGCCCTTTGTCTGGACATACTTATTAAACAGCAAGTGTAAGTTCAAACATTGGTCAATGGTTCCCAGTCCTCGTCTAAACTCATATTGTGCTGGAGACAACATTCCTTACTCGATTGGCCACTCCCCAAGGTGGTTCAGCAGTATCTTGCCCTCCACTTTCGCCTCAGAATCGATAAGTGATATGGGGCGGAAGCAATGAGAGTCCACTCTGTCCCCTTTTTTAAAAATAGGGACAATAACTGCATTTGACCAGGACTCATGTGAATCACATCCAATTGTACTCTTTAATACATTGACCATAAGCTGAGCCTACAAATCAATGTTGCTTTTAAATATTTCACTAGGGACACTATCCGGCCCGGGGTATTATTGTTAGGACATTGCCTCACTGCCAGAATAACCTCTGGAAGAGCAATAATCAGCTGTCCATTTTCACCTGGGATAGGATATTATCCAATGTATATTTTACCACACTGTCTGTCTGTTTAGATTCAAAAGCCTTGCTCAAATGTGCCACCCATGTGGAGGCCTGAATAGTCACATGGGTGGAGGAATCATTTGAAGCACCTGTCCTCTCAAGCTGCTCTCAAGCCTCCCTTCTTATTGTTGTCTTTCTTCCCCTAATCAAAGTCTTGTAGTTGTGCTTACAACATTACATTTCAACAGGATCCCTGGGTGACATTTTCAAAACATTTTTTTGGCCACTATGGTTTTTCAAGCACACACTATCAAGCCACCTTCTTAATGCAGGCATAGCAAACTGTTCCGAGGAGGAGTTGCTAGATGTTTTGGGGCACGGTTACATTACTAGTAAATGCCTCTATGGTAGCTGTGGTTTGTGCCTCACTATCAAGGCAAATTATCAAATGTTTCAATCTATTTCCCACCAAGGTTCTCACCAGTTCCTCTTCCTCAATATCATCCACTTGCAAAAAATACCCCTGTTTTTGCATATTTTATAGGGGGAGCTGAAATAAGTAGGTTGTGATGGGGACTGACCCAAAATAAGAATAATGCTAGGGGACTGCGATCACTCGAATCACTGTGAAGAATTGTGAAACCAGTCATGCTACCACTGCCCTTCCCAGTTGTTGTTGCTTGTCTGGTGGTGGATAAATCTGTCAAATTTAGAATAAGATTCTGTCTTTCAAGGAAGCTATTAAGCGACTCACCACATAAGTTGTGTGCAAAGTGTGAATGGTCAGCTGCATTATTATCCCGTAGTCCACACACATCATTTAAAAATAGGACATAGATCACAATTAAAATCCCTGCCTCATATGATGTTAAAATCCCTTTGTATCTTGCCCAATACACCATTAACTGCAGAGCTCAATGAGTCCACTATGTACTTCTGCAGTTAAAGTCATTATGAGAAAAGTTGACCAATACTATTAGTGGTTGCATGAAAAGAGATATATGGAGTATCTGGAAATAGGAAGAGTCTAAAACGGTGTTAACTATTTTTGCATTGGAAGGCAACATGTATTAAAGCCAAAAAGCCTCCACTATTATGACCCTGTGTGGAAGATATTCATGTTGTCATCATTGAATAAAAACCATTAATGTGTAAATTAGTACATGACCAAGTCCCCTGCAAGAAAATGATCTGGAAATCACCTATCATGTTACCCATTTAGGCCCTGATTTATACTTTTTGTTGCAAGACTGCACTAACGCAGTTTTGCACCAAAACGTTTAGCACCGACTTGCACCATTTCTGTGCACCAGCCGGGCACAATAGTTATGGAATGGTGCAAGCGGAGGAAAGGGTGGGCTAGCGTAAACAAAAATTACATTAGTCGGTGGGGCTGGCGGTATGGAAGAAGGAGGTTTTGCACCAAAACCATCCATACCACATGACTCCTGTCTTATATAAGACAGGAGTCATGCCCACCACCACAATGGCCAGTATATGGGACCAGGGTCCCCTGGGCACGGCCATTGCACCCAGTGCCATGTAGGGGGGCCATTTCAAGGCCCCCAATGGCACTTTAAAAAATAAAATAAAATACTTACCTGTAATTACCTATACTTACCTGGGATGGCGTCCCCCATCCTCCGCTGACCCTCTGGTGTGGGTGGCGGTATCCCTGGGGCCTGGGGAGGGCACCTGTGGGCTTATTACATGGTGTTCCACCACAGAAATAGGCCCACACTTCCCCTACTGCCTGCCCTGACCCAGGCATTTAAAAATAGTGCAAAGCAACAATTGAATTTTTTTTTTATCCCTCCCGTGTGTGCTTTTAGCACGGGGTGATAACTATGGTGCTAAGGCCAAAGAGTCATTTTGCATCTAATTGACGCAAAGTAGGTTTCTATGTCCAAAAAATGACTTTACCTCCATAAATTTGGCCCTAGACGGTTCTAGCTCCAAAGTGTAAATATGGAGTTAGTTTTGCACCGAAAATTATGCAAATTCGGTGCAGAACAAGTATAAATATACCCCTTAGTGTCTTTCAATTAACATGCAACCCCATCTATGTGTGCACATCATTAGGTGCTGCCTAAGCTAATGGCCCAGATAGAGATGGGAGGGGACCTAGGATCCAGGGAGCAGGTATTGCTTACAGGTTGTCTTAATGACTAGTCAAATTGTAGCATGGAAATAATTGAACTGAATAGAGATTTATTATTGACAAGCATAGGACTCGATTTACCCCATATGATGCTGAGCTAGTGGGTTCAGAGCACCATTCACCACAGTCTAAAGTGGCCAGACTATTGGACTTCCCCAGTCAGTCAACATCGGCTAAGAAAGAGAAATGATTGTGTATTGGGACAGCGTATAAATATGTTATTGGCCTTATGAGATTAGTATTAATATAAAGTAGTGCGAGAAGATGAGTCCTGTTAAAATAGCATAGGGGAACTGCCTATATGTTGCCTCTTGCTCAATCCTGTCTCGATAGGCTGCCCAATATGAAGCCAGCTAAAAGTGGATCACAAACGTTTATAACTATGCAGGCTCCTTGTTCCATATTGTTGCTATGGCCTATCCATGGGACTCTCCTCACTGTGATAATTTCCTGAAAAATGGTGTCACCATTAATGCTCCCAATTAATGTATATAACTAATCGTAGCCTTGTTTTTTTAGCTTGGGCTTATCTTCTAGTTGGCCAGGGTGCAGCACTGGCACATTCTTTAATATGATCACAAATGACGTGGCCTCAGGTGGCAACTACAGAGGAACAAGTGCATTTGTGAGCGAGGGCTCCTGCACATACCTGCTAGACGGGTGGTCAGCAAGTTGCAAAATAGTACTTGATTGGGCAGAGGGTGCTTTATTTTTAGGTGCGGTGCTAAGAGAAATACAGTCAGGGGACACATTGTTTGAGCCCATTTGAGAGACTCTACCTGGACAAGTGTGTGAGCCCCTATTTCTCCCCAATTTAGACGGGGATGAATGTGGTTAAGTCTGATGGGCTGATGTGCTGGCGTGAGTATTTATAAACTGGGTCACAGAACCTTCAAGGCATCGTATCCTAACCATATGCAGTGAAATGCATGCAGTGACCATAGATCTGAATCTATCAAAAAGCAAGTCCCAGTCTATATCTGTATCAGAGGCTTTCTGTGCCACCTCACGTACCGGTGACAAGCTGGTACTGCTTCTCGAGGAAATGGGAGAACTACTGCTATACACAGATTTCTGTGTTCTGGGAACTCTGAAAGTCTTCAGGATGCCCGTTGTTTTTAGTTTGTACTTCCTTTTAGATAGAGGACCAATTTCACCCCTGTTAACAATGCCAAGGTGAGAGTTGCTGGTATTGGTGTTATTAGGAGGTTAACAAGACAAAGGGATCCTGGTGATTTATGCATCCCAATAACCAAGCTGTCAGTGACCTGAGGCTCTCCCTTCCCCTTACTTGATGAGGACTTCTGCCCCCTCTTAGAGCCTTCACCCATGTCTAGGGAAAGGTGCCTCTCTGCCAGGTCTATTTCCTTGGCTATGACCCCAACTGCAAGGGCCAGGAACAACTCAATATAGTGCCTCTAGAGGATTTGGTGCAGGCACGGCCCCTAGCACTCAGCAGTATGCATTTGTCTATTATGAAATTATCACACACTGATGTCACCTGGCGAGTTAATTGACTCACACCCACACTGAAAAAACAAACTGACTGAATCCCAGCTGATAGGAAAATGGGGGGCCAAGAGGGGTCGAACAGCTCAGCCTCTTTCAGGTGCTGACGGGGGCACCTTGGCCTGGCCATGGCCCACATGAATTCTGCACAGCAGGTCAATGGAATGAGCTATATAATACAAGCAGTAGGTGTGAGGGATTACACGGACTGCCTCCTGGGGCCCTGTGGATGATGGTAATTGAAGTCCTTACTTCCTGCTGTGCCTCAATGTGTCCTGCAAAGCGGGGCAATGGAATGCGCTTTATAGTGCCAGCAGCAGGTGTAAGGCTTTACAGTGACCGCCTCATGGGGCCCTCTGAATGATAGCAATTGAAGTCCTTGCTTTCTGATGTGCCTCAAGGTGTTCCGCACAACAATGGAATGTGCTTTATAGCTCCAGCAGCAGGTGAAAGGCATTACAGGAACCGATTTCTAGGGTCCTGTGGATGATGGTAATTGACGTCCTTACTTCCCAATCTGCCTGAAAGTGTAATTTATTCAGACTTTGACTGGACTTTATTTGTGATTGTGGTGTTATTACTAGCTGTATGTACCTGCCTGTTCCTACTAATATACCACTTTCAAACATTTGGTGCACAGTGGTGGAATCCAGTACTTGTGATTAATGTTTCCATTTAACACTTAAGTGAGGGAATTAAAAATCCTTTAAATTCACCTAGAGAATTTTTATTTTTTATTTTTAAATTTGGTTTAATTTTAATTAATTGTCTTTTCTAAATTACTGACTCAATTTTTGTAGAAGTTTTTGTGTCTTACCCAAAAGCTAGGCATACCATGGAACTTGATCTGGCTAGCCTTCCCACACTCACTGTACCTTAGCTTAGGGGGTATATAGCACTGAGGGTTACCAGCATCTACCAACACTAGGAAGGCAGAACTGGTGAAGTAAACTTTGGAAATGTCTCAACTAGAAGCCACAGAGTAAACTCAAGAGATGAAAAGGGAAGATGACCCCTCCAGCCTCAGTGGTCAGGAATCAGAATGCCTGCCCACTAATACAGCAGGCAGGTGGTGGGAGGAGAGGATCAACCACAAAAATGGAGAACTATCCCACAAGGAGAGAGTATGAGGCCCAGTTAACCTACATAGCTCTAGAGGCGGAGAAGCTGGCCTGGCCAAGAAGAGGATGTCACATGAGGAAAGAAGAGATGTTGGTAGCAAAGTGAGGGACAGATGTCAAGGGGTGGTGGGTTTGACCCTGGGCTGTCCAAAGAAATTGCTCCCAAGTACCAAGAGGGAGATGATATTGATAAATGGCTGACAGCATTTGAGAGGGCCCTTAGAATGAAGAGCTCTAGCACACAATATTTGAGTTCACTCTTGTAGGAGTTGATTCAAGTAGCTTGGAAAGATAGCCTCCTGACCCACATGAAACAGTGTCTGATCAGAAAGTTTGGTTTCACATCAGAGCAGTATAGAGTGAAGTTCAGAAACACCCAGAAAGTCAGTCCCCAGTCCTGGGTTGTCTTTGCAGACATCTCAGTTAAGGCACTAGAGGACTGGATACAGGGTAACAAAGTAAATACTTACGAGGGGCTATACAATGTAGGCCCACATTATGATATTGGTGGTAAAAAACGCCTAATGTCGGGGCGACGGACGCCAAAAGACCATCACCGCGGCTACCAGCCATCCACTGTATTAGGACCACAGCTGGATTTCTGCCAGAAGAATGGCAGAAATCTGGCTGTGGCCATGCCGGCGGATGGCTGTAAGGTTGCGCTGCTGCCACCAGCAGTGCCATGCCAGTAGACCGCCTCCAGCCGTATTATAACCCATAATATGGCCTGAAGGTGTTCGGCTGGCAGACGCTGCTGCTGGCAGCAGCGCTCCATCCCGTCTCCTGCAGGAGGACCCGCTGAACACAGGTAAGTGGGTGCTCCGAAAGGGGAGGAAGTGGGGGGTGTTGTGTGTGTGAATGTTTGTGCATGCATGTATGCGGGTGTGTGTTCCGTCTTGAATGTGTGTGCATGTATGGCAGTGTGAGTGCGTATATGTTGTGATCTATGAATGCATGTCTGCGTATATGCAAGAAAGTGTGTGCGGATGTGTGTGTGTGAATGGATGTATGCATGCGTGGATGCATGTGAGAATGGGTGTGTATGCGTGTGTGTGTGTGTGAAGGGGCGTGAATGTAGGGGGCGTTTGGAGAGGAAGGGGGTAGGGGGGTATCTGTGGAAGGGGTGGGGTGTGTAAGACAGGGATTCACTGTTATTGATAGTGCCTACAACCATGGTGGTAAGGAAGCCATGGAAACCATGGCTGTAGGCGGGGTCATAATCCCACAGGCGGTACAGTGATGGCGGCCGGGCTGGAGATTGATATCTCCAGCCCGGCGGCTGTTATTGCCGTGGCGGTCGGTGTGATACACTGGCGGTTTGGCTTCAGCCATACCACCAATGTCATACTATGGTGGAAAGTACCGCCAGCCTGTTGGCAGTACTTTCCGCCATATTGCCGCCGACTGCCAGGGTCATAATGAGGGCCTTAGTCATGAAGGAGCACATCTTGAATAACTGTATCTCAGAGAAGTTGCACCATTATCTGGTTGATTATAAGTTGTCTAGTACTAGTCCACAAATACATGCACAAGGAGGAGGTCCCTGAGTCATTCCATTTCCAAGCAAAGAAGGTATCAGAGGAAGAACTTTGATCCTGCATAGGGAGTGAAATTCTTTGACCCTACAAAGGCAGCAGAGTGTTTTGACTGTCTCTAGCCAGGTCACAATAGGAGATGTTGTCTGCACAAAAAGGCCCCCCACTGGTGGGCAGTCTCATGGACTTCTAGTTTAGGTGTGGTGGTAAAAGTTGGCCCAGAGCTAGAGAATCAATTCATAGAGGTAACCTTAGTTTCTGTGGGCAGGGTGGGAGCTGCAGCCCTCATAGCCTTATCTCGAAGCACAGAAGAATACAGGCTAAGGCCAAAAATCAACAGTTCTGAGGTTGAGGCTCTGAGATATACAGGAGCCAGTGTGACCATGGTCATGGACAAACTGGTTACTATGGAACAGATTCTACCTAGTGTATTTCACCAGGTAAGCCATGCAGACAGCAGAGCCAAGCTCTTTCCCATAGTAATGGTGAGCTTGAAATGGGGAGGTGTGACAGGCCCTAAGGAGGTAGTTGTGTCTCCTGCTCTCCTAGTAGAGTGATCTTGAAGCTTCTGATTGGTCAGGGGTGGAAGGGAAAGTCCATGTGCAAATGCTTGACCTCCCTGAGTTGGTATGTGCTGTGAGTAGGTCTCAAACTTCACATCAGGGAAGTGCTGGACACTTGGACCCTGGAACAATGGGCCAAGCCTCCAAGAGCAAGAAAAAGGGCACAGGATCTGGTGGGCCAACCTAGGGATCTCCAGAGTTGCAGGAGGAATATAACCCTGAGGGGGAGGATCTGGCCTCTGAGACATGGACTCCACCCCTGCAAGATCTGTTTAACTTCACAGAAATGTTAGGAACCCGTAAGCCCACCAGTGAAAAGTTGTGTCAGAGACAAAGAAGGCACCCCACTCTTGAGGCCCTGAGACAGAATGTCTCCAGGCAAGAGCAGGGTAATGCCAAGGAATTCCACAGGGTCCACTGGGAGGATGGAGTTCTCTATACTGAGGCCAAGAACCCCAAGGACCCCCAACACAAGTGCAACCAGGAGAGTGGTGAAGTAGTGATCCTCCAGGCCAATAGAGCATTTCTTCTCACTTTGAGCCATGACATCCCCTTGGCAGGCCATTTGGGTCAGACCGAGACCTGAAATAGGTTGGTCAAAAATCTCTATTGCCCAAACATGTCTGCCAAAGTATAGGAGTTCTATAGCTCCTGTGTCACCTGTCAGGCCAATTGCAGGACAAAGACAAGCCAAAAGCTCCCCTAATTTCACTGCCAGTGGTTGGGACTCCCTTTTAGAGAATAGGGAACAATATTGTTGGTCCCTGAAACCTGCCAACTGCCTCAGACAACGGATATATCTAGGTCATAGTGGACCATGCCACCAAATATCCATAGAGAATATCCCTCAGGACAGTCACTGCTCCCACACTCGCTAGTGATCTACTTGGCGTGTTCACCAGAGTGGGTTTCCCAAACTAGGTGGTCTCAGATAGGAGCACACACCTTATGTCTGCATAGCTGAAGGCGATGTGGGATTAATGTGGTGTTACCTACAAGTTCACCACCCCAAGTTATCTCCAGACCCATGGTCTGGTGGAAAGATTCAATAAGACCTTGAAGGTTGCTATAATGGGTTTGTCTGACAAACTCAGGAGGCGTGGGATGTTCTCCTTCCATGCCTTCTGTTTGCATACAGCGAGGTGTCACATAAAGAGGTTAACTTCAACCCCTTTGAGTTACTGTTTGGGGACCCTGTAAGAGGGCAATTGTGATGGTGATTGAGCCTTAGGAGAAGCCTCTCAAGGGAGCCATGCAGAATGTGCTGGATTATGTATTAGGACTGAGGTCTTGCACAGCAGAGCACATGAGCAAATAAAGAAGCAACCTGCAGGCCAGCCAAGAGTTCATGAAGTTCTGGCATGACCAGAATGTTACTGTGCCTGAGTACCATCCAAGGCAATTAGTATGAATAAGGAAAAAGTGGAATATCCACTAAGCATGCCTATTTTTGCATACAGGGAGGTACCATAGAAGGGAGTGGGCAGGAAGGGTAGAGAGGAGCTGACACACTTGAATAGGGAAGTGCCTCTCTCGTACACAAAAGGCTGATTGCCGCCAACTGGTTGTATGGAGCCAGGACTAGGAAGAAAGGACCTCTGTGTACTTCAAAGAGCCTTCTTCCAAGTCACACCTACTCCAAAAGACACATTTGGATATAAGAACTGGGTCTCTGACCCCTACTAAATCGGTACACTACAGACCTGGGAATACCTCTGCTCGGAGTAAGGACAGCCTTCTATTTAGGTCGGCCTGAAATTTGGATTTACCCCAGTCTAGCGCGATCTGAAGTAACCTTTTAGCACTATTGACTAGTGAGCATTATTTTGGGTTTACTCTAAAAACACATCTCGACTGCTACTGGTTGGATGTTTGTTGATTTGGCCTCATTGAACCAAAAACATTCTCTATTTTTCTTAACCTGTGTGGAGTCTTTTTGTGGTATTTTCATTGTTTTACTTATTGTGTCTGTTGCACAAATATGTTACATTGTCTCTTTAGATAAGCCTGTCTGCTCTGTGCCAAGCAACAAGAGGATGAGCACAGGTTATCTCCAGGTGTGTATCTAGCTTACTCTGACTAGAAGTGGTGGCTCCTGCTTTACAGGGTGCATATTCCGAGAATCGGAAACCCCAGTTCTAATAGAGTCTCTCTAATTACATTAGGAAAGGGGCTGGAAGGGGAGTGTACAGAAAACAATTGCCTCTCCGGTGGTTTAGGTTAGCCAGACCTGAACCTCTAGGAGATATTTTCTCTTTTTAGTATTTTTGTGAAACACTGTTTTCTGGGACAAACATATTCCACACTTCTAAGGGAGTTGTCATCAGAGGGGGTGGAACCTTGTACCCAATTAGTCAAGGGTGCCCCTCAGTTTACCAGCCCAAAAACCTGGATAAATGTTGATGGGAGCTACCCAGAAATCCACATCCCTGCCTGTAAATATCAGAAGAAAAAGGGCTGCCCAGATGAACCTTTGATATGCACCTCAGGAGGACTGCATTCATAAAGACTGCACCTGCTGCACACTCTGGGCTTCACAAAATAATTATTTGCCTGGCTTCAAAAGGATTAAGGAGTGGACTCCCTGAGTGCAACAGATGCAAAATAATTTCAAGACGTCACCTGCATCAACTTCACCAAGACAAGTCCAGCTGATCAGTGTCATCTGGTCTTTAAATGAATTGACCAGGTGCCTTGCGGCAATTGTAGTCCCAAACCTCTAAGAGGCAAATCAGAGCTTCTGGACCCTTTGCTGCTGTTGTGGACCCAAAGGAGATCTTCTGGATGAAGATCTAGAGGTTTGGAAACATTTGGACAGCTTTTGTCAAAAAGCTCCATAAATTGGCTAACCCAACGACAAGAATCATGCCGGCGATGTCGAACAGCGACTCATCCTGAAATTCATTGTTGTTCCGCTGAAGCTCAAGAGCTCTTCACTATCGAAGATGAGAACCAATACCTCCAGAATTCACCGGGGCCTCCCACTGAAGCAAGCCAATGTTGCAGAACAGCAGCCAAGCCTGCTGAAGAGACATGCTCATCGTCAAGGGGAAAAAAACAAAAAAAGTAATCAAGTGGAAGGGATAAACTGCATCCAACCTTTGCTCCATCGCAGTTGGCATAAAGCTTTGACTTATGGCTGGTCCAGTGCTACAAGATAGCTGCAGTTGTAGATTCTCATTTTTTGGTGCTAGAAAGCACATTTTTACATTTAATCTTTAAAAATTCATATCTTTAGTTCCCTAATTTGAATTTTTCAAATTTCGGTGTCATTTTAAAGATAAAAATATTCTCTTTTTTTATAAAGTGGTGCTGAATTTTATTGTGTGTTGTGTCTTATCTCTTTACTGTTTTATTGATGTCAAGGCCCTCATAACAACCCTGGCGGTCGGTGATAAAACTGCGGTAATACCACCAACAGGCCGGCGGTAAAAAAAATTGGATCACGACCACAGCGGAAACTGTCAACATAGACAGCCACTTTAACACATCGACCGCCAGGGCAGTAGCAACAAACACCGAGGCGGTCACCTCCAACAGACAGGCAGAAGACAATGTACAGCCCACCGTATTACAAGGCACCAATCCGCCAGCTTTTCCAGGGCGGTACCAACAACTTCAAAAGCATGGCAGAAACAGTACACTGAAAGGGAACCACTCACCTTTCGACATTCAATGAAGAATCAGGGCCCCATGGAGCCCGAACTGCAGGTCCTCCCCATGCTGGAGTATCTGCTAATACAACAGGAATTTCAAAGAAGGCGACGGCGACGACCACAGTGAGTACTGCACCTAGCACATAGGGGAGGGAGGAGGAAAAAGAGAGTGACACACACACACGCAACACCCCCACCCCCACCCTCACCCACAACACCTTACACACAAAATCATGCAGCAACATTACAGTTATACCCCGCAACCCCCTGGAAGAACACCATGACAAAAGGAATTGAGTCAAATCTGTGATATTTAGAAAATGCATATAAAGTTAACGATTGTAAACAACAGTTTATAGAAATATTTACAATATGGACAGAGGGCCGCACACTGTCCATTGCAAATGTCCGTGGACCTGTGGCCCAACAAATCATGGGCGAAGCCCACACTTGACTCCTGCCTCAAAACGGAGAGACTACTGCAGGGCCATCAGGTCGAAAAAGCGCATGCACCTCAGGGGGAAGGGGAGGGGGCACCTCAGCCGGAAGATTACACTATGTCACTGCTCCTGGAGGGGGCAACATGCCCACTTCGATGTCCTGGGGAGTGCAAAGCCACAGTCTCTCAAGTCTCTCCAGTGGGTGGATTGCCCAATGCTTGGTCCTGGGGAGTGTAAAGCCACAGTCTCTCAAGTCTCTCCAGTGGGTGATTTGCCCTCTGCTTCGTCCTGAGGAGTGCAAAGCCGCAGAATCTCAAGTGGGTGACATGTCCCACTGGTTCTGGAGGGGGCCTTGTGCCCAGTCTGCTTCATCCTGCCAAGGATACGGGGAGTGGATGGATCTCTCCACTGGTTCTAGAGGGGGTTTTGTGCCCAGTGAAACTGCACCTGGGGTGTGGCAGTTCCCATTCCTTCACGTGGGTGTCTCAGGCACGAGATGTGCAGGGAACAGGTAGCATGATACTCGATGGAGGGAGAGCCACACTCCATCCTGCGGCGACTTAGGCTGCAAACTGCTGGTAGTGCCAGTGCTGTTAGTCGTGCTTCAAGTGGTGGATTCAGGGTCTAGGCCGTCTCCTGCATCCTTAGACGGCTGCCCACTGGGGATGCTTCTGATGTCCGATGTAGTGCCACCGGCTGGGCATGTGGTGGTGCAAGTGGCGATGCAAGTGGCTGTGCCTGTGGCGGTGTCTGCGGCAAAGATGCTGCCGGTGCTGGCAGTGGTGCAGGTGCTGGTAATAATGGTGGGAGACACCAGGCCGTCTCCAGCAGCCTCGGACGGCTGCCCACTGGGGATGATGCTGCTGACTGTCGTTGTGGCAGCGGCGGTGCATGAGGCAGTGCAGATGGTGGTGCAGGTGGCGGTGCAGATGGCAGGGCAGGTGGCGGTGCTTGCGGCGGTGCTTACCGTGGTACAGGTTGCTGGCCTGTCAGGACTAATGGTGGTCACCAGTCCATCAATTGGAGGTTCCAAGCCCTGAAGTGTCTTGCTTTGCTTTTTTTTCCTTCCCCACCTTGGTAGACACTGCTCGGACCTTGCCACTGTCCTCTTGTTGTTTGGATGAGGCCTTGCTGGGTGGGTCATGCGTCTTGTCCGTGTTGCATGCTGGCCCCTTATTAACCTTGGCAGGTGGTGGAATCGGTTGGTCTTTTGCATTGGTAGGTGGCACACTGCCAGCCCTGACAGGTGCCCCCTTTGATCCCCTCGGACTTGCAGGGACCACAGCGGACGCCGAGTTGGTGCCTGAGGTGCTGGCCTGGGATCTTGACATCCTGCCCCTAGGGGAAGGATGTGGGGGGGAGGCGTAAGGAAGAGGTCAATGTTAGCCAGGAAAAGTTTTTAGACACCCTGGGACGGGAAGATGGAGGGGTGTGGGAGTGAAGGAAGAGGTAGTGATTGTAGGAGGTGTACGTCTGCTGAGTTTGGGTGAGGGTGCATGGGCTGGAGGCTGTTGTGAGGTGGATGGCTGTTGAGCGGGTGTGTGCCTGCGTTTGTGTACTTTGGGAGGAGAGCTCACAGACACACAGGGAGAGGACACAGTGGACGTGTGCACGGTTGTGGGGGTGGTGAGTGCACGTGAGTGGTGTGTGGTCATGGGTGTGCTGGTGATGGAGGTAGTGGGTGAAGATGTAGTGCATGCAGGTGTGAGTGGAGGTGCTACTGAGAGGGAGGTGGACGAAGAGGAGGAGGGGGACACAGTGGAGGAAGTGGATGTTGGTATGTTTGCATGGGTATGGTGCTTGTGTGAGTGCCTGTCTGATAATGTGTGGTGATTATGTTTTCCTGAGCCACTTTTGTGTGTTGATGTGTGTGCATGCTGGTCTGAAGGTGCGCTTGGGATAGGGTGAGGCAGAGGGGATTTGGTTGGGGTGGTGGAAGTTGGATGGGGGAGGCCAGACACAGGGACAATGGCTGCCATGAGTGCTGACACCCTGGATGGCATTCAGAATGGTTGACTGCCCAACAGTGAGTGATCTCAGGAGGTCAATAGCCTCATCACTGAGGGCAGCAAGGCTGACTGGGGCAGGGCCTGACGTGCCTGGGGCAAAGGAGATGCCCACCCTCCTGGGTGAACGGGCACAGGAAACACGTTGAGGGGCTGCTGGGAGGACAGTGCTGGTAGGGGGGATGGCAGCTGTACCTGTTGTTGGGGTAGGCACAGAGGTGTCTCCCACCACCAGGGAGCTTCCATCGGAGGAGGAATCGCTATCACTAGTATCCCCTCCTTTCCCCGTCGTGGAGCTCACCTCACCCTCAATCCCGCTGATGCCTTCACCCTCAATGGATTCGTCCTCACGGGCCATGTGGGATGCAGCTCCCTCCGTGGCCGGTGCCTCTGCTCCTCTGCAAGATGATGCTAATGCACACAAGGATAGGGCGAGAAAACAAAAACGGGGGGGAGACAGAGGATACACTTGGTCAATGCCAGCAACACAACTACAGTTGGCGTAAACAACACACACTGAGCTGCACTATGCACTAGGCCATGCTCAACCAGTCACTAAGGTAATCACCAGCCCATGGGGTACGAAGCCTAACACCAGCATCTGTACACCTGACACCCATAGGAACCTGCCCAGTAGTAGTTGGCCACTTGTACCATTGGGGTAGGAGAGCTTCAGAGCCTGCACACAAGGGACCTACCCTGCCATGATTGCCCTGGCCTAGGGGTACCCACAGCCCACATTCCCCAACCAGCTAGCTTCTAAAGCACGCAAAGTCAGCTTTCTGAATCTGTACTCACCCCCCTTGTGGCTGCTGTGATGCCCTCAAGCACCCATCTAACTCCGGATAGGCCAAGGCCAGGATGTGGAACATAAGCGGGGTCATGATGCGACAGGCACCCCTTCCACGTTGGGAGGCCAGCCCTAGCTGGGCCTCCACCGTCTTCTTGTTCCAGCGGCACAGGTCCTCCCATCTCTTGCGGCACTGGGTGCTCCACCTGTGATAGACCCCCAGGGTCCGCACCTCCCTAGCGATGGCACGCCAAATACCCTTTTTCTGATGGGTGCTGACCTAGAGGAAAAAGACAGGGGAAAATGTAATTATTCACCCGTCCAGACCAGCATACTCATTGCCCCCCAGTTCCCACCCATGCCCTGACGCACATACACTGACCACCTCTCATGCAGCATTCAGCACCCCCCAACAAGTGGCTTACATACACACCACTCAAAACATGCATTGGCCACACATCATGCTCTCAATAATCTCACCTGTTTGTACACATTACTCTACAGTCCTCCAGACAGAGGTAGGACTCCATCCACCAGTTTCTCCAACTCCTCCGCAGTGAAGGCACGGGCCCTTTTCCCAGACACTGTAGCCATTGGCGCCTCCAGACTCAGGTCACAGCAGCACTTGCAGTGTAGGTCCTCTCCTGTTGAAGGTCAGGTAGCAAGTGAGTGAATAGCTAGAAAATGGCAGTGACGTCCACGGCGGTGCATACCGTCACCGCTGGCATACATCGCCATTGGCTCCTGGGACCCATAGGGCCCAATGATAACCAATGCGAAGTTGCGCGACGGTCATCATCCGCCTACCGCGATGCAGCAGAACGCCAGCACACTTACCTCATTTACCCTTGTCCCTCCTCACAGGTCAGGCAGCCACCATTTCAGGAGGGCACATGGCATGGCACCTAGCTGCATCACAGCACATACTGGCACATCTACTGACTCTCGACTTCACACACTGCTTCTGTGACACACATTCAAAAGCAGTTGTGCGATCTATATGGAAATATGACCTTCTGCTCACCGTTCTCCTCCATAGCCACCGTCCGCTGGGACATGTGAGGAGATGGCGGCATCCTCTGGTGTACAGAACGCTGGTGGACCTGTCGACAATGGAGGAATGACATGTGATCATCACCTACAGGCTTGATTGTGCCACTATCCAAGAACTGTGTGCCCAGTTGGAGCGAGACCTGATGTCAGCTATCCGCCATCCTACAGGAATCCCCCCTATAGTGCAGGTGCTGTCAGAAAGCCATTTCCTTGCAAGTGGGTCATTTCAAACAACAGTGGCCATTGCATCAGGGATGTCCCAGGCTATGTTTTCCAACGTGTTGTCCAGAGTGTTGTCTGCCCTTGCGGAGCTACACCATTTTCCCTCAGGTGAAGGATTTGCCTACAGCGAAAGGTGACTTCTATGCCCTGGGACATATCCCCAACATCATAGGTGCCATTGATGGGACACATGTGGCTTTGGTCCCCCTCCACAGGAGTGAACCGGTGTACCGAAACCAGAAGAGTTATCATTCGATGAATGTGCAGATGGTGTGTTTGGCAGACCAGAACATCTCCCATGTGAATGCCAAATTCCCTGGCTCAGTGCATGACTCTTACATTCTGAGGAATAGCAGCATCCCTTATGTGATGGGTCAACTCCAGAGGCACCGTGTGTGGCTATTAGGTGAGCACCTGGAAGCAAGTCAGTGGGAATGGTTGTCTGGGTCTGGGGATATCCCTACAGGTTAGTGTGTGTCTAACAGTTGTCCCTCCCCATTTGCAGGTGACTCTGGTTACCCCAACCTGTCATGGCTACTGACCCCAGTGAGGAATCCCAGGACAAGGGCAGAGGAATGCTACAATGAGACCCATGGGCGAACTAGGAGGATTATAGAGCGGATCTTCGGCCTCCTGAAGGCCAGATTCAGGTGCCTCCATAAGACGGGTCGTTCTCTTTAACTACTCACCAAAGAAGGTGTGCCAGATCATCATGGCCTGATGTATGCTTCACAAATTGGCTTTGCGACGACAGGTGCCTTTTCTGCAGGAGGATAGGCCAGATGAAGGTGTTGTGGCAGCTGACGAGCCTGTGGACAGTGAAGACGAGGAAGCAGAAGAAGAGGACATCGACAACAGGAACTCGGTGATCCTACAAAACTTCCAGTGAGACACATGTAATATTAGAAACCGGCCTACTACATGTACTTTAACACTACTACCTCTCTACAGTCTGTCGTTTTCACCCAGTGTATGGTCACTGAGTTGTCACTTTCACTTACAATTTCACAGACGTGGGTCCCACTGTGTGACATCTGCTTTGTTTCATCATGGACTAGAGCTGTGTGACATAGGTATGTTGACATTACAATTGTAAGATCATTTTGTCACTGTGATTGCTAATACACTATTTCGAAATCACATACAGACTCCAGATTGTTTTGTGCTTTAAGGGTGTTTATTTAAGTGCTCAATATTGGAGGGTGCTGTAAAATGGTGAGGGGTGATGGTGGAGGAATGTCCATGGCAGAGTCCAGTCTATTGGCCTCACAGGTGCATTGCCAAAAGGGGCATAGGAAGTGGAGCTGGTGCAGTTTGAGGATGGACAGGGTGACAAAGTGGGACAGAAGGATGACATTCAGGGCAGTCTCATTTCTTGGCGGGGGTCTTGGCATCATTCTCTGTCTTTGTCCTGAATCTAAGGGACTGTTTGCTGGGTGGTTCTCCCTCTGCAGGGTGTGGGGTGCTGGTGTGGTGGTCCTGTGGTGGTGCCTCCTGTCCACTAGCGCCGGCGGAGGTGGTGGGCAGTTCATCATCCAGGCTAGTGTCAGGGGCCCCTTGTTGTGCCACATTGTCCCTCCTGGTGTTGTGGACTTCCTTCAGCACCCCTACGATGGTGCCCAGGGTGGAATTGATGGATCTGAGTTCCTCCCTGAAGCCCAAATACTGTTCCTCCTGCAGCCGCTGGCTCTCCTGAAACTTGGCCAGTACCGTTGCCTTCGTCTCCTGGGAATGGTGGTAGGCTCCCATGATGTTGGAAAGGGCCTTGTGGAGAGTGGGTTCCCTGGGCCTGTCGTCCCCATGTCGCACAGCAGCCCTCCCAGTCCCCCTCTGTTCCTGGGCCTCTGTCCCCTGGAGCGTGTGCCCACTGCCACTGCCCCCAGGTCCCTGTTGTTGTTGGGGTGGTGGGTTAGCCTGGGTTCCCTGTAGTGGTGGACACACTGCTGATTGACGTGTCCTGGGGACAGAGGTATGGGCCCGCTGGGTGGGTGCTGTGCTGGTGTTTCCACAGGGGGGAAGCTCTGTGGTGGCCTGTGCCAGTGTGAGGGGAACCGACTGTCCCGAGGTCCCAGATGGGCTGGTCATCTGAATCCAGTTGGACAGAGCTGCTGTCATCACTGTGGGCCTCTTCTGTTGGTGGTGTGGACATGTGTGGACCCTCCTGTCCAGTGACTTTGGGTAGGGGTCCTGCAGGGGTATAAAAGGATGCTTATTGCATCTGTGTGTGCCATGGTGTGCAATGGGTGGGTGACTGTGTACCCCAGTGTTTGTATTCCTGTGTGGGACCTTGCGTGATGGTGTTTTAGTAGGGTGTATGGGTATGTGCAGTGGCCATGCTTTGGTGATGCGTGTCCATGTTTTGTTGTTGCATGCAGGGCTTGGTGTTGGGATGTGTGGTTTGTGATATTGGGACATTTGTGAGGAGTTGGAGTGGTGAGGGCGAGGGTGGGGGTATGTGATAGCATGCAAGTAGGGTGGGGGATGTAATAGTTAAGGTTTGACTTACCAGAGTCCATTCCTCCATCTACTCCTGCGAGGCCCTCAGGATGCAGAATCGCCTAGACTTGCTCCTCCCATGTTGTTAGTTGTGGGGGAGGAGGTGGGGGTCCACCGCCAGTCCTTTGTAACGCGATGCGGTGTCTTGAGACCACGGAAAGCACCTTCCACTGTGTGTCGTTCCACCTCTTCCTGATGTCATCCCTATTTCTTGGGTGCAGTCCCACTGTGTTGACCCTGTCCACTATTCTTCGAGATGTATTTAGGATGTAATATACTGAATGCAATATGTAGTTTTGTATATTGATAATATAGATTCTTATGTATATAAATTGTGGTTTAAATATGGATTAGGGTACTAATTATACGCATAGGTACACAGTTTTGTTTTTAGGTGCACTTGGCATTAGAAATGTGTTTAATTAGGTTAATACTGGGTGTTGTAAGAAAGGTCACACTTTAAGTGAGATGTATATAGACTATAGAAGAGAGTGTATTCTTATTAAAAGATGAAGCATGTTGTTCTGAGTTTTACTGACTGAGATGAAAGGTTGTAGAGGCCTATGTCTAGGTATACATGCACTCTACTAGAAGATATGGTACTTACATAGCTAGTAAGGAAAATATACTATCAGTCTCATATCTTGTGAAATAGTCATAAAGTCTCTTGTATATTCAACAATGTATTTGCTAATATACCAAACCATACCTCAGGGATCCCACTGATAGATTCAATAACACAATCAGGGACGCACAGATACATATACTGACACATCTAGGCACACACTAATCTGTACACTGACACACCTATGCACACTTTGATGTATAGACTAACATCCCCAGATGCATACTGATTAGTAGAGTGACCCACCCTCATATGATCTGTTGCATGCACTGACACAACCAGGTGGACACTGATGCACTGACTGAGACAACCAGATGTACTGGAATGCATACACTATAATACGTAGGCGACAGTGATGCATACACTGACCCATCCAGGGATACACAGACATATACACTGAGACTTTAAGGAATACAGAAAAGCATGTAGTGGGACACAGAGATACTCTCTTATCTATAGACTGAGAGAGCCAGGCACACACTGAAGTATACAGTCATACATCCAGGCACACTCTCTGACATATACTGATTCATCCAGGGATACAATTACACACGTACCGACAGATCCAGGCATGCAGTGATACAGGAAATTGGGCACTGAAGTATTCAGAGAATCATTCAGATGGACAGTGAGACACCCAGGGAGAGAGAAATGGATAGAGTGACACTCACACACCTAGGAGTAAACTGATGTATGAACTACCACACAAGCACAAACTGATGCATACACTGATTCACTCAGGTTCATTGTCAACACTGAAACTTTCATTCATACAGTGAGACACCCTGGTGCACACTACTGCATACACTGACAAACTCACATGGACATTGATGTACACATTCATATACCTAGACACATGCTCATACATCCACTGACACACTTAAGAACACACTGATGCATACACTGACATAGCTAGGCAAAAACGTATGCAGATACTAAGACAGCCATGTACAAACTCATGCAATAGCTGATACAGTCATACAGATACTACTGCATACACTGACACACCCAAATGCAAAATCATGCATTATGAGAAAGCTGGGCTGATTGCAGAAGCCCCCTAACTTTTTGCCCCCATTTTTACATTTTGCTGGTGTTTTGTTTATTCTGATGGTGTCCTTTGTACTTCCAACCAGACCCAGGGCCTGTGCTCTGTGTAAAATGAGCATGCAAATTAGGCTAATTATAATTAGCTATGCCAGCCTACCTATACTTCCCTAGTATATGGTAGGACATGTAGGTTTAGGGACCCCAGCATAGGTAGTGCCCCCATAGGTGCACTGCTGAGGTGCCCAGGGTCATTTTAAAGGCAGGCCTGCTTTGCTTACTATTTTAAATTAAAGTTACATCCACATTTGACTGTGGAATTAAAAGTACTTCCAAAGTCTTAAATTACTTTATTCTGACATATTAGTCACCCCTACAGTGTGCCGTAGGTGACCCCAGGGTTGGGGGCAGGGAAACTATAAGCAGAGACCTTATACAATATGTTTTATAAGCCCTGGTGAGGAAAATAGCCAAATTAGTTTTTCCTCTTTGTAGTGAAAAGGCTCCATAGGTTAAAATGGGGGGATTTTATTTTAATCAATAGTCTCCAGAGGCGCTAGATATGGCAAGGTTGGTCTTGAACTGATTGTTATAAGAAAATAACTTCCCATTGTTGGATTTAATATAAGTAGTTCAGGGAAATAATTTTAGAACTCTTCCTAAAAGTTACCAGTTTCAACTCTGTAGTGCCCTTCTCTGATTGGCCAGCCTATGGGAGCCTGGCGAGGCTGCCATGATGAGGTGTGAAGTGGCATGGGCTGCACACAAGGGAAGTGCCTGGGGAAGGAGATCTGCCTCAGCAGATGGTGAAACAGGATTGGGGGAGAGCAGCTAAACTTGTCTTCAAAGGAGTGAAGGGCATTTGGAGCAGCTCAGGACATCCCCCTGCAAGCCCAGACAACCAGATGCCCACTTGATTAGATTAGGAAAGGGAGGGAAAGGAGAATGTTAAGGATTTTAGCCATACTAGTATGTGGGCTCAGCCAGGCCTAACCTCCAAAATTCAGTTTCTCACATTTTAGATTCTTAAGGAATGTTGACCCCCGGGATTGATTGTTGCCACACTTCCTAGGAAGTTGTCATCCAAGAAGATAGTTGCCTGTATCCACACCTCAAATCCCTACAAGGAACATCCTCAGAAGGAGAAAGACTGCTCTGCTAGACCCAGACCTGCACCTGGACACTGCACTCTGAAGGTCTGCACCAAATACACACTTCGGCTTCACCACTAAAAGGACTTTGCCTGTCTTCAGCTGGCTCAAAAAGAGACTCGCTGCTTGCTACAGTTGAAAAATAGCTAACAAGAGTCCCCTGCATCAAATCCTGAAGGAACTGACCAGCTGAACCACTGTCCAGTGGTCATTTTGGAGTTTGAGACAGGTGCATTGTGGGAGTTGGAGGACTAGCTCTCAAGGAGCAACTCAAAGCTTCTGGAACCTTGTGGTGGGCTGTGGACTCCTAAAGGACCTTCAAAGACTTTCTGGAAGAAGATCCAGAAGTATGGAGATGATTGGAAAACTTTTGGTTAGAAAGCTCCATAAAGGAACAGACCCGCTGTCGAGAGTCAAGCCAGCTTACACCGACCCCGACCTGACCTGACTTGCAGGTTTGTCCCACAGAAAAGCTTTCGAGCCCCAGACTTCCAGGATTTCACCAGGGGCACCTGGAAAGGCAATCCAATGATGTTGACTCAAAATTGGCTTGCTATGGAGGGACATCTAACGTCTGAGAGAAAAAGCTACAAAAAAGTGACTAAATCTGAAGGTAAATTGATGACTGGGACTTCCAGTGCAGCGTATCCGAGGAGAGCTCCAGGGAAGTCAGATAAAGATTCAGCTTTGGCCCTGAAGAAGATTTTCATCCCGAAAAAGTGTCTTCGTCCGAATGTAGAATTCTTCACCGAGGTCTCCTATGACGCATATCTGAAGAGGACTCCAGGGAGGTCGGATCAGATTGGTGACTTTCTACTGCTGTAGAAAATCTTTAAGAAAAAGCACTAATGCATTTTTGCACAAAAAAAGTTTAGCTCCGGCTTGTGCCATTCCTGAGCACGTGCCGGGTACCATATCTATGGAATGGCACAAGCAGGTACAAAATGTGGGCTAGCATTCAAAATAATTATGTTAGCCGGGTGGGGGTGGCAGTATGGGAGAAGAGGGTTTTGCATCAAAAAATGACGTAAGCTGGTTAGAGTTAAAAAAGATTACTCTAACCAGCCTAGCGTCATTTTCTGATGCAAAACAATCCATACCACATGACTGTTGTTTAAAAAAAGACAGGAGTCATGCCCACCACCCCAATGGCCAGCAAAGGGGACCAGTGTCCTCTGGGCATGGGCATTGGACCCTGTGCCATGCAGGGGGCCCCAAGTTGACCCCCGATGCAACTTTAATGAAAAAAAATGACTTACCTATAATTACCATACTTACCTGGGATGGGCTCCCCCATCCTCCTGTGTCCTTCTTGTGTGGATGAGGGTGTTCCTGGGGCTCGAAGAGGGCACCTGTGGACCCATTCCTCAGTGTTTAACCATGGAAATGGGTCCATAGGACCCTTAACGCCTGGTCTGACCCAGGTGTTAAATAATGGTGGAAAGAAAGCATTTTTTAGCCCCTCCTCCTACCCGTGTGTCATTTTAGCTCAGTGGGACAAATATGGGGCTATGGGGTTAGCACAACTTTTTAGATAGGAACGCCTACCTTGCTTCTCAATGATGCAAGATAGGTTCACGCATCTAATAAATGTTGCAAATGCCAACGTCTAATGTTAAAATGTAAATATGGAGATAGTTTTACACTGAATTTGTGTAAAAAAAAAGACGCAAAGTCAGCAGACTGAGGCCCCCACTTACTGTAACGGAGCAAGGCTCCATCGCGGTCAGCCTCAAAATTTGACTTTGCCCCGGTCTAATGCGATCAGATGACAAGATTAGTTTCTATGCGCTAGAAAACCTTAATTCTTTAAAAAATGTGGTTCCCCTTCTCCGATTCTAATCATTTTCGTGTGATTTTAGAGATGAAAATATAATCTATTTTTGGAAATTCATGTTGGATTTTTATTGTATTTTGGGTTTTACATATTTACTCTTTTGTGACTTTTAAAGCCTTTACATACCTGTCCACTAAGTTAACCCTTGTCGCTCATTGCCAAGCTACCAATGGTTGAGCAGGAATTAATTTATTGAGACCTGACTAGACCTAGTGGGGTTAGTGGCCTATTGCTTACTTACTTGCCCTTACCAATAATCCACTTTCCAACATGCATGCATTGACAAACCCAGGCTCACATGATTGCATAATCTGACACAGACAGATGCACACTGATGTATAGATTAATACATCCAGAGACCCAATAATACACACACTAACACATTGAGATACACACAGATGCTACACTAAGAGACCCTAATACAGAAACTAACAAAGCCAGTTATATAGTAATGCTTCCATTCAAACATATAGGTAGACACTGTCATATACATTTACATATCCAGGATCAGAACTACACACACACAAACACACCAAAGGGCACAATTATGGATAGATTGAAACACCTAGTCAGAAACTAATAAATAAACTTATACATGGAAATACAAAGTTATATATGCATTCTCACTGGTATTGAAATGATGATGAGTAATAAAGACTCGAACACAGCTCTTTGTTGAATTCAGTGGTGGTTATAACAAAAATCTTTTTTTGTAGTTTTTGATCGAACAAGGTTTTTTTTATTTCAGAAAGTGTATTGGAAACTTAGGAAAAATGTAAGTGCATTTTGAAACCACAACAGTCTGCAGTAACCGCTAGTTTGAAGAAAAACCTTGTGAAAACAAATTGAAAACGGTGGTTTTTGACCTGCAAAAAGAAATAGTTTACATTTTTTACTTTTGCAACCAAAAGATTATGGCAGATGCTGGAGGATGTTACTGTTGTGTAGCCATTCTAGTTATAGCTTCATGCACATTATTTTAGCATACCAGCCCTGCCGCTGTGCACTTTAACCTAGATATATTTTATTCACTTTTGTTTATTATTATTACAATAGCCACTTTTGCGGTCTTGTTTTATTTCTCTCTATATAACTGTTTTTGCCTAGGCTAGCACTATGTTCTCAAACAAGACATTCTTGTTCACTCTGTGCTTTGTTCAAGGCTGTAGTAAGATAAGTTGCCGGTGAACGTAGAATAGGTTTTGTCCCTGACATTCATAGAAAACACACATCCTTATGTAGGGACATTTTCTCAGAACATCAGCTATTTTATGATATAAACACTTCCCTGTCCCTTATACGTTAGAGGTAGATTCCAGCCAGAGAACCACAACTGTATGCTGATTGACGAATGCTCACCACAGCTGCTTATGCAGGCTTCAGGCCTTTGCTCAGGTATAGGGGATGATGTCTTCCCAGGGGAACCTGAAGGGTAGAATTAGAGCTTAACATGCTGTGCTCTATCATAGCCTAGGTAGGAATTATTTTATTGACTCTAGTGACAATATAGTAGCATTATTTCTATGCTTTACTCTCCCTGTCACAATTTTAATCTTGTCATGATTTATCGTCCTAGTTACTGGAGACCATGCTTTGCTAACTAACATGCAGTTGCTTCATTAAAACCTTATTGAAACATACACTGCCTCTGTTTGTAATTGTGTATGTGAGACTAATGTAACTCAGAGAAATGGATGAGACCTGAGTGACCACAATTTCCTTGAGAAATCAATTATGTCATGCGCTCGGCTGCCCAATCATTCCTGCCCTTGGGTGGAGATGAGGCACTGCTAGTTAGCCTGAGTAAAACCCGATTGGGGTGACAGGTGTCACCTGTAGTGGGTCAGACTCAGTCTCCCACACCACAGGCGATTCTTCCACTCAAAATCCAGTAGTCTTATTAGAATAGTGAAAGCCTACGCGACATGGCACCGCCAATGTTTTGTCAGGATCTAATTTCCAGGTCCTCCTGAGTATCTCTGTCTCACTATATACGAAGACACCTCAGTACTACATCCAGAGACGTCCGTGATATTGAGGAGTTCCTCCTCAGCTAAGTAGGGAATACCTATCTGACGCTCGAGATTGTCCAAGCTTGAACTCTAAAAGGAAAATCCCCAATTGGTTTACTTATCTCTGAACAAATTTATCTTCTAACATGGCGAATACACAGCAGGTAGCAATTGCAGATAATATGAGACAACCCCTTACTACACATTTATTGGCACATGGCCTAACGGCCATGGGGGTCAATTCACATTTGTTGTTGACGCAGATGAAGCTTATAGGACAGAACTCTTTTATTCTTGGGTCACATTTCCAGCAGTTGATGGGAACAAAAATACATTTCATCATTATACACTTGCAAACGTACCTGGACAACACAGAGCATACGCATATTTAGAAATACCTTTATCTTATTGAGAACATAATAGTTGACTTGATGGCGCCCTACCCCACACAATTTTACCAGTTGGGTTAGGTCCTCTAAGTAATGATGGTCCTACCTGGCCTTTATTGGCCACTTATACACCTCACCCTGCAGTAGCAAACCTAGCAGTAGCTGAAGTCCGTCACTTGTATACTGGTCTGACGGCAATATACAGATGATTAGTACGGTTTGTAATGCAAACATTAAATACAAACCTAGCACGTGCTGCTCCAGCGCAACCACATGCAGTGATGCCAGGTATTAACCCGGTAAGTGTACATTTGATCATGGGTAAGGTACCCGCCAAACGAGAAGAAATTCCATTTTGGTTAGATCAAAAAAAAATATGCACTGGAAGCAGTATTTCCTCATATGGGACCTCACGATAAGCATAGAATACTAACAATGTGCTTGCCATTTGGGATGGTTTCCACAATAGATAATTGTAATACATGGGGCATGGTATTTGCTGCACTCTATACTAACTTACACGGTACACCGACCCTTGCCAACTTACCTCTAAGTGTTGAAACAGATTCAAGACGAATACCGGGCTGCCCCAGCCCTAGATTTGGGGATGCAATTAATGGGCAATTTTGCCACAGTGTCCTCAATCATTTTAAGTAACCTTTAAGGGGAAGCGGTTACATTAGCGATGCACATGCGGTTCCGGGATGTCCCTCAAGAGGATCAAGAATGTGAGCTGCCAAAGATTATCGCAGAACCTACTCTAGCATTGGTCGAGATAGTCTGGGGGCCAGACCAACAAAACCACAATTACAGGGTAAATCTAATAAAGACCTTTCCATGCAAGCTCCTGAGGGTCATAAAACGCTGAGATAAAAAAGAACAAACTCCTAAAAATGAAAGGGGAGAATCTCCACGTATGGATACCCCACAGAATAGATATAATCTCAGAAATAGAGATAATATAAAAAACACCTGACAGATATCAATATACTGATACATGCCAATCTCGTTCCTTTCAGGACTCATCTGAAAAACGCAGTGAGAGAGGTGGGCAGTCAGAGCGAAGAACAGAGTACGTGAAACCGAGACACAAATCACAGCACTCAACAGAGGTTTCTGTTAAAAAGGAAGAGAATCCTCCCCAGCAAAAACCCCAATTTAAAAAGAAAATGGGGCAGCAGTTGCAGTTCGACATGCTACTCAAGAAGAGGGTCCGCTTGAAGAGCAGGAACTGGTAACTAGCGCTGCATGACAGCGCCAGAGGTCACAATAGTTCACCGGAATCTTCTAGAGCATCTGGAGGTGAAAGCAACTGATGACTTTCTACAAGTAGAAACTTCGGACATGCGTGTCTCCACGCCTGATAGGGTGTACAAAGTAACGCAACAGTTAGAAGGAGACATTGAATGCACAATAGACACAATCTTTTGTGATTGCGTGGCAAATATATATGATATCTTGTTGGACGAGCAAGACTGGCCACCTGAATTTGTCCATACATGCCCATATGGGGAAGATGTTATCAAACCTTCTTTCTCACCTTATGTTCCCAAAGACCTTGCAGAATCCTACGCCAATTGATTGGGCATTGGCGCAGGCACCCACGTTATATTGCAACCACGTAGGTTGGGACAAAGAATCCCCCTACCACGTAATTCCTATTAAAAATCAACCCCAACCTCAACCCCAATATCCAATAAATCATGATGCTAAAGCACCTGTGAGGGAAATCCAAACACAGCTAGAGCACGGGCGTAATTGAACCCAGTGTCTCCCCAATGAATAATCCTTTATTCCCAGTAGCTAAACCAGATCATTCATACAGAATAGTCTTAGGCTACAGATATTTAAATAGTCATACACGCACATATGCTATACAGAACTCACATAGCACAGCACACATGAATAACATAGTTGGCAAAAAATACAAAACAACTTTGGACATTTCTAAAGTTTTTTTCTGCCAAAATATAGTGCCTGAGGGTAGAGACTTAATAAGTTTCAGCGCACTAGGCTCCCAGAAAAAAATCTCTTGTTTACCCCGGGGTACAAGAACAGTCCAGGACTCTTCGCAGCTCATGTGACTTCAATTTTGCACGACATTAATCCTGAAGCATTGACCTATGTAGATGATATCTATCTCATGAATGATAAGTTGCTACAACATTTAAGACGAGTAGCCCGCATTGTTGTGGGATTTGCTGAATTTTTATGCAAATAGAATTTTTAAAAAACAACAATTGCCTTCCTAAGCGTCCTGTTTCTGGTGTATGAGCTATCAGGTGAAGGAAAGAGCCACAGTCCTTAGAAAAATACGCACAATTACAACCTCCAAGCACCATTAAAAAACTCCAATCTCTATGGGGTTTCCTACATTTTGGCAGAACTTACATTCCTGATTATGCAACACACATAAAACCTTTATATGACTTAATACTTGATGGTTTAGATGGTTTAAATAATTCCCTTGGAGGTGCTGTACGAAAGGTAGCTACTGATCCTGGGTCGCTGCCTGTAGGAAGTTGGCTCGGTATGCACTATTTCAAAGTAAGGAATAGTATGCACAGACTCCAAGGGTTCCCCTTAGAGGTAAGATAGTGGCAAAAAGAGATAATACCAATGCTCTATTTTGTGGTAGTGTGGTCGAGCAGTAGGCTTATCCAAGGAGTAGTGTTAAGCATTTGTTGTACATACACACAGGCAATAATTGAGGAACACACACTCAGAGACAATCCAAGCCAATAGGTTTTGTTATAGAAAAATATATTTTCTTAGTTTATTTTAAGAACCACAGGTTCAATTTCTACATGTAATATCTCATTTGAAAGGTATTGCAGGTAAGTACTTTAGGAACTTTGAATCATTACATTAGCATGTATACTTTTTACATAAAACACAATAAGCTGTTTTAAAAGTGGACACAGTGCAATTTTCACAGTTCCTGGGGAGGTAAGTTTTTGTTAGTTTTTGTCAGGTAAGTAAATCACTTACAAGTCTCAGGTTTGGGTCCAAGGTAGCCCACCGTTGGGGGTTCAGAGCAACCCCAAAGTTACCACACCCGCAGCTCAGGGCCGGTCAGGTGCAGAGGTCAAAGAGGTGCCCAAAACACATAGGCTTCAATGGAGAGAAGGGGGTGCCCCGGTTCCGGTCTGCCAGCAGGTAAGTACCCGCGTCTTCGGAGGGCAGACCAGGGGGGTTTTGTAGGGCACCGGGGGGGACACAAGTTCACACAAAAAGTACACCCTCAGCGGCACTGGGGCGGCCGGGTGCAGTGTAGAAACAAGCGTCGGGTTTTCAATGTAAATCAATGAGAGACCAAGGGATCTCTTCAGCGTTGCAGGCAGGCAAGTGGGGGGGCTCCTCGGGGTAGCCACCACCTGGGCAAGGGAGAGGGCCTCCTGGGGGTCACTCCTGCACAGAAGTTCCGATCCTTCAGGTGCTGGGGGCTGCGGGTGCAGGGTCTTTTCCAGCCGTCGGGAAATGGAGTTTAGACAGTCGCGGTCAGGGGGAACCTGGGGATTCCCTCTGCAGGCGTCGCTGTGGGGGCTCAGGGGGGACAGCTTTGGTTACTCACGGTCTCGGAGTCGCCGGAGGGTCCTCCCTGAAGCGTTGTTTCTCCACCAGTCGAGTCGGGGTCGCCGGGTGCAGTGTTGCAAGTCTCACGCTACTTGCGGGGAGTTGCAGGGGTCTTTAAATCTGCTCCTTGAAACAAAGTCGCAGTTCTTTTAGAGCAGTGCCGCTGTCCTCGGGAGTTTCTTGGTCTCTTGGAAGCAGGGCAGTCCTCTGAGGATTCAGAGGTCGCTGGTCCTGGAGAAAGCGTCTCTGGAGCAGGGTTCTTTAGAAGGCAGGAGACAGTCCGGTAGGACTGGGGCCAAAGCAGTTGGTGTCTTCTTTCTTCTTCTGCAGGGGTTTTCAGCTCAGCAGTCTTCTTCTTCGGTAAGTTGCAGGAATCTAAATTCTTAGGTTCAGGGGAGCCCTTAAATACTAAATTTAAGGGCGTGTTTAGGTCTGGGGGGTTAGTAGCCAATGGCTACTAGCCCTGAGGGTGGGTACACCCTCTTTGTGCCTCCTCCCAAGGGGAGGGGGTCACATTCCTATCCCTATTGGGGGAATCCTCCTTCCACAAGATGGAGGATTTCTAAAAGTCAGAGTCACCTCAGCTCAGGACACCTTAGGGGCTGTCCTGACTGGCCAGTGACTCCTCCTTGTTTTTCTCATTATCTCTCCTGGACTTGCCGCCAAAAGTGGGGGCTGTGTCCAGGGGGCAGGCATCTCCACTAGCTGGAGTGCCCTGGGGCATTGTAACACGAAGCTTGAGCCTTTGAAGCTCACTGCTAGGTGTTACAGTTCCTGCAGCGGGGAGGTGTGAAGCACCTCCACCCAGAGCAGGCTTTGTTTCTGTCCTCAGAGAGCAAAAAGGCTCTCACCGCATGAGGTCAGACACTCGTCTCTCAGCAGCAGGCTGGCACAGACCAGTCAGTCCTGCACTGAACAATTGGGTAAAATACAGGGGGTATCTCTAAGATGCCCTCTGTGTGCATTTTTTAATAAATCCAACACTGGCATCAGTGTGGGTTTATTATTCTGAGAAGTTTGATACCAAACTTCCCAGTATTCAGTGTAGCCATTATGGAGCTGTGGAGTTCGTTTTTGACAGACTCCCAGACCATATACTCTTATGGCTACCCTGCACTTACAATGTCTAAGGTTTTGCTTAGACACTGTAGGGGCATAGTGCTCATGCACTGGTGCCCTCACCTATGGTATAGTGCACCCTGCCTTAGGGCTGTAAGGCCTACTAGAGGGGTGACTTATCTATACTGCATAGGCAGTGTGAGGTTGGCATGGCACCCTGAGGGGAGTGCCATGTCGACTTACTCGTTTTGTTCTCATCAGCACACACAAGCTGGCAAGCAGTGTGTCTGTGCTGAGTGAGGGGTCCCCAGGGTGGCATAAGATATGCTGCAGCCCTTAGAGACCTTCCCTGGCATCAGGGCCCTTGGTACCAGGGGTACCAGTTACAAGGGACTTACCTGGATGCCAGGGTGTGCCAATTGTGCAATCAAAAAGTACATTTTAGGTGAAAGAACACTGGTGCTGGGGCCTGGTTAGCAGGGTCCCAGCACACTTCTCAGTCAAGTCAGCATCAGTATCAGGCAAAAAAGTGGGGGGTAACTGCAACAGGGAGCCATTTCTTTACACTGCCTAATCCTGTATGACTGACTACTGAATCAGTGACTCATGCGGCGGCCCGCTCCAAGGTCCTACATCCAACGGGGAATGATAAAGTACCATCATTAGACATCTGTAGTAATGACTTGGGCTCGGTGGATGCTGGCTGTACAACCATGGTGATTAACCAAGGCAAATGCACGTTAGATCTCATGTCATGGAACATTGCTGGCTTGGCAAAGAAACTAGACGATAGTGAATGGGCCTCTTTTATTAAAAATATATATATATGTCTGTTCCAGGAAACTTGGGCAGAGGACGTTACTAATATAGATGGATTTCTCTCATTTAGTGCTCCTGCTATACCTCCAGAGAAGGGGATGGGCCGGGCAAAAAGTGGGCTGCTAATACTTGTTAACAAGAATCTGCAGTGTGATTATAAGCTTTTGGAAATAGATTCTGCAGATTTAAAAGCCATGTGCATTACGTTCAAAAGAAGTTTATCAATTGTTATTGTTAATGCCTACATACGATCGGTCTCATGCAGCTCCGAGTCCCACACCTTGGCTATCTTGTCCGAATTTGTAGAAAGCCTTCACCCCTCGACTATTTTAATTGTAGCTGGAGACTTTAATTGTACCTTCGAACCCTCTACCCTCATAAGTGGCTGAACCAATGAAGAGGATGAGCTGTGGGGGATCCCACAATTATCCACCACTCGGCTTTGCAAAAAATCTCGGGCGGCCATGCAATTAGCTACATTATGTTTAAAACATGGCCTCAGGGCTTGTAATGGCAGAACTCCATCTGATATGAACATCGCGCCAACATTCAAAAGGGGCATGTCTATAAGTACTATTGATTACTTTTTGGTCGATGTCAGGTTGTGGCCCCATCTGACAGACATGAAAGTAGAAGTGAGATGTGATAGCGATCACTTCCCCCTGCTTCTTACCCTCTCTGGGGAAATGTTTAGGAGAACACTTAACAACCATGTTACAATAACCCCGCCTCCATGCTGGAATAATAAATTCATTAAGATTACTTGGCCAAAAGTGATGTCCAATCCTTATCACATTAGAGCAATATACCAAATCTTTTTAAATAGTTTGGCTGAGTACGAAGACCAGGCTGTGGGGAATATTTTGATTCTCAAAATACACGATAGCATGGCTATTCAGCTACGGGGGTTCTTTTACAAAGCAAGGCGAATGGAAAGGGGCACGTAAGGGCTGGTTCGATGAGAGGTGCGCAAAGGCTAAGTCTGGGCTAAAAGCAGCAGTAATGTCTGGCTCTCAGGAGGAGATCAAACAAGCTAGGTCTCTATACAAAGAAACCCTGTCCAATGCAAAATAAAATAAGGGTGGGAGGATTCCTTGTGGCAGGATTTATAAAATGCCTCCAGAGAGAAGAATAACAAGCGATTTTGGGAACTTCTGTCTAAAAGAGAAAATGGAGGTAGGAGTTGCCCCAGCAACCATACACAACCAGAAAGCTGGTTAGAGCATTTTACCACCCTTTATGCCCTACCAGAGGGCTCAACGGACACTAATGTGGTCCATTCCCCACCAAAGCTCTTGGATTTGAACCCCAGCATGGCCCTACAAGTGGGGGCCCAGTGTGTCCGCAAGGGTTACCTTATCTTTAAAATAGAAGAGACCCTTAAGGCTATAAATAGCCTGAAACCTGGCAAAGCACCTGGACCGGACAATCTTCCTGGAGATCTTTACAGATCGGAACCAAATATCTGGTCCTGGTATATTAATGCCATTTCAAATAGTATAGCTGCGGGGGGACAAATCCCAGGTACATGGAAGGGGGCAGAAATTATACCCATTTACAAAAAAGGAAATGCTAACCTTCCAGCTAACTACAGGCCAATTAGCCTTATAGACAACTTACAAAAGATTTTCGCTAAACAAATCTTACAGAGGCTAACCAGTTGGGTTGAGGAGCACCAAATCCTTTTCCAATTACAGGCAGGGTTCCGTGCTAAAACTAGCACGGTAGACCAGGTCTTTCGATTGGCCATATTGTATTGGAAATATGTTCTTATTGCCAAGCAGTGCCTATATGTGGTATTTATAGACCTGCGATCCGCTTTTGATCTGGTCCCAAGAGCCAAACTGTGGGAAGTGCTGGGCAGATTGGGAGTCCCAGAGGATCTAATACTCCTGTTAAAATGATTACATGATAATACTTATGCCCAAGTGAGGTGGGGCGAACAAGGCGAACTGACAGAACAGATTCCAATCAGAAGGGGAGTTCGCCAAGGTTGTGTACTAGCCCCCCTACTATTTACCCTATTTATTAATGAAGTAGTAAATGCTGTGTCCATATGCCAGAATGATGCTCCCTCTCTGAATACACCAAAAATCCCTATCCTGCTCTTCGCCGATGATTCGCTCCTCATTTCCAAGACACCAATGGGGCTGCAAATCCTTGTTGACCGGTTTAACCTATTCTGTAGCGATCATGGGGTGGAGGTCAATATCAACAAAACTAAACTGATGGTGTTATCCAAAGGACCCAGCAAAAAATGTTTCATTCACATTGACGGAGTCCCCCTGAAGGAAGTTAGCTCTATAGACTACCTGGGAATCAGGCTAACTAGTAAACTATCATGGTAAGAGCAGATCATTAAAAGTGCAGGGCTTCTACAACATAGAGCCTCATCCATACTTCGTTTCTATCAAAGCACCTCTACAAAAGTTGTTTCCCCAGCAATAAATATCTATATAGCTAAGGCACAAGGTGCAGCCCTGTACGGAGCGGAAATATGGGCTTGCTCTAACTGTAATAAGATCACCGTGGGGGAAAACAATTTCGCAAGGGCCTTAATAGCATGGCCACGCACCACGCCCCTGCTTCCATTATGTTTAGATTTGGGGTTAAGTCAAGTAGCAGATCTAGCTATTTTAAGACCCCTCCTTTATTGGATTGGGTTATGGATTACTCCTGAACTAGATATTTATAAGACCTCATTACTCGACCTATTAAAATGCCAAAACGCTAATACTCTTCCTTGGATCTGTCATGTGGCCCATTGGCTTCGGTTGTTGGGTCTGGGTGACTACTGGGAAAATCCCCACAAACTAGAGAGACGGCATAAAAATGTTTTAAAGTTAACTTATTGGTCTTATGTCAAGGACAATAATATAACCTGCAAATCTCACAGTCACTTAACCAATTCTTTCATTGATTTTAAATGGTCTCCAAAGTTTGAATCTTATCTGGATATTATACCGGATTCGCAGGGCAAAAGCTTATATGCAAGGTTTTGTTTTGGCTCTCTGCCCTTGATGTCACTGACTCATAGGTGGGGGCCGATCAATCATCCCAATATATGCCCTGCTTGTGGCAGCACTTTTGAAATCATTGAGCATTTTATGTTCTTTTGTCCAGCCTATGCGATTCCGCGATCAAAATGGATTCGCAATACTTGCAGGGTTATGGGATTTAAGAATTGTTCCTTGGCTCTACGGGTTCTAAAAAGCCATAATTCAGCCGATGTAATTCTTCCAGTAAGCAAGTATTTAGCAACCGTTTGGCGTATACAATGTCATCTCCAAAAAGCAACCTAAGGTTTCACTTCTCTTATAGATAAGTTCTGAGTTTTATGTGTAATTCAAGTTTATTATTGTTTTAATGTTTTAAACTAATTTATAGATGTGTATTTATCTATTTATGTACTATCTATTATCTTTGTTTTTATGTTGCTTTTATGATCAATTGATCGAATAAAGCTGATGATGACTTAATACTTCCTGATTTTTCAAGTAAATCTTGGACAGTTGAACATACACGCATTCTCAGACACCTACAAACAGACATGCTTGTAGCACAACATTTACACACAAAGGCCAAAAAAACACATTTGGTCATCAGAGTAATTGCTGGTGCCATCGGTTTCACCTATGTAACTTTCAATGAGGGTGAGACAGTCCTGATTGCAAACAAATCACATTTGTACTCAGCAGCAGAACAATGCTTTGCTCACACCGAGAAAATTCTCACTGCTGTACTGATGGCTGTCATTAAAGAAAGGCCTCCAGCCCAGGGCAAATGCATAATTGTCGTCGCTTCAATCCCAGCCCATGAGGCTGTCACCAAAGCCAGCATTCCAAACGCTAAAGCATTACATCCACGTTGGATACAATGGGCCACGTCTTTGACAGACACTGATGTACAATACATTTTTGACCCAAAATTACAAACTCAAGAATTCTTACAATATGAATATCCATTTTCTGCAAACACACTGCCTAGTGATCAGTATCAAAAAGTCATGTACACCGATGGCTCAGCACAACCTTCAATAGGCACAAAGCATCAATCCTCTGCTGCTTGCGTAGTCGTAAGTGGCTACATGAAGGATAATAAATTTTGTCCTCAACATACATACAAGCAAACCTTAGGGGATTGCACAACACAGCTAGCAGAGCTAAACGCTCTGGTGATGGCACTGGCACATACGGATCCTACACAGTTAACTAGTTGATTGTTTGCGATTCGTTCTATTGTGTCTAGTCCTTCAATGAATACCTGCATTACTGGTGCCAGAATGGGTTCAGAGATTCTTAAGGAAACACCATTAAACACAGACTTCTGTGGGGGGAAATAGCAGATCTTAAGGAAACGCTACCAAATGTCCATGTTGTACATACACTTGGACACCAGCACGTTGGAATACACGTTGCTGGGAACACACTGGCTGATGAAGCCGCAAAGTCAGCAGTCGCTACGGCCACTGTTGTTGCAGTAACCGGCTTAGGTGCGAAACCCGATGAAGACATAGTGGCGGCCGTGAAAGCTACGGCTAATGGTACGCCCTATCCAAAAGCATTTCCTGCTAAATATTCCTACCGAATGGGAGGCTGCCTAAACTCTGAGGTTGAGATACCGGGCATAGGGGTTCGAGATATTCCCAACAAAGATATAAGATCAGAGTTGATTAAAGCAGTGCATGAGGGGGTGGCATCTGCCCATGCTGGTGTGGTGGCTACAATATCATTATTACAAGCCCGCTATTGATGACCAGGCCAAGCAGTATGTCCTTTGTTGTGACATCTGCCTACAAATCAAAGTTTCCACTGCTAAGCGTCCACCGAAGACACTCCTAATTTCCAACAAACCTTCACAATGTGTGTACTTGGACCATTGTGGTCCCCTACCCCCGGACAGTACATACAAATACATCTTAGATGCTGTTGACTCCTGCTTCAGATTTCTATGGGTGTGGCCACAATGCTCGGATGACGTTCGGACTGTTGTTAAAGATTTGCAAGTCTTTATCAGTACAGATGCCGTTGCGGCTTTCCACTCGGAACAGGTCCCTGCTTTCGCCTCAACGGCATTCAGGAATGCCATAGCTTCATTGAGGGTCCAACTCCAGTACTCTTCTACTCCTCTCCATTTCATGCCGGGGGAAATAGTGTTGTGGAGTGACTAAACTGTGATTTAAAGCAGTCCTTAACAGCCAGAGTCTTAGGTACGGTCGTAGTTGGCTTAATCACCTGTATGGAGTCCAGAGAGCACTTAACAATCTGCCTAGAAGGTCCCTGGGGCATCGGACGTCATAAAAGTGCCTGAGTGACTGTTTGGAGCACAAATGTATGTTCCAGATCTTCATGGTCCTGGCATGAAGGCAGCAGAAACACCCTTTGACATAAATGAACGTGTCACTGTCTTACAGGAATTGCAACAGTTCCGTGACGACAATGCTTCTGCCAGTGCTGCCTCCACTAAAATTAAGGATATACCTGTAAATTCTACAGGCTGGATTCTTAAAGTTGGGGATCCAGTACATGAAAAGGTTGCTGTAAAAAAGGTGCTTGGCCCTTCTTATTGGGCCCAGTTCCAGTTTTGGGAATACACGGTCCTAGAACTGTCATTTTACCACCGTTGGCAGGTGCCAAAGAAACCCACTTGGTATCTGTCGACTATGTCAAACTACACTGTGTGGCTGATCCTGCACAGCCGACCAAAAGGAAGAGCCAGTAGTGCCCTAATCCCTCTCACTACTGGTCAACAAGTTCCTCTACAAGTTGTAAGCAGCAACACTTATACCTCTCCGAGCTTGGGAGGGTGGAAAATGATCTTGCATAAGTTCCACTGATATCAAAGAACACAGAAATTAATGATCGATTTGACACAACTTCAACACAGACGGATAGCGTCATCTGTTCTGAGCCACCACGGGAAATACCCACTCCACCTACAAACACCGCTCCAGTTTTTGCACGACTGCTTCTGGATATTTTGCCGACATTAACAACAACGTTTCAGACTTGTTCGCCTCTTCAACACCTGAACTGTCAAAAACATGTAAGCTGATAAATTGGCTTAAAGGAACGTACTTCATTCATCCATGGAACTATGTGTGGCTTTCCTTGACTTTACTAGCTTTCCTGCTTTGGATTGGGTTTGTCATAACGTTCTTTTTATAAATACATGGTCATGTTCTTCCTGAAAAATCAACCGTTCAACTGGTGGATGAGGGCCTACAACCAAATTGTTCTTCTCACAAGGTCCGCAGAGACTTGTCTTTTGTGAATATTTCTGCCATACCAATTCCTGATGGGATTGTTTGAGATAAGGTAACATTTGAAATATACAGCCCTACAGAGGTCATTCAAATACTATATGTGTTTAAACTTTCAATGAATGATATAATAATACCCAGAGTTGTTTCTGATGATTGGGATGTTGTCTTATCCAGGTGATTTATTGATACCTGATCTGATTGATATAAGTCAATAAGGACACACAATGAAGGACCACACGCCAGTAACGTACACAACTTAGCTTTAATAGAATTTTTCAGTAAAAATATATGCATTTGGCACATCAACAAAGTAGAATGAAAACTAGCAATAAAGAGCATCTATGTATATATGAGTAAAGAGTTCACCGATAGGAACACTGCATTGGTTGACTGTCTACGAAATGCATATTTCAGTTACTGAATCATGTTCACATTAAGACGTTCAAGGAAAAAGCTAATATAAATGAGCAGAATACATCAGATTATAAACTTAATTCAAGTATTCTAACCAATCAGAATAAAGCAGAGAAACAAAGGCCTTTCATTCCTGGGTGGAACTTAACTTTATCCACAATGCTGGGAAGCCCTCTCCCGCCTGCTCGAACCTCTCTACCCCTCGAGCGTCACGGTCTAAGAACAGCACAACCAGGGAGGCAGCGATGTGGGCGATGGCAGCTTGCACAACTCCATCTGCAAGCTTCAATCCTCTCACCTGCGCTTCAGTGCTTAAATAACCTGAAGCTTGGATTCTATCCCTTTCTCGCATCTTCTAGCTATGTTATCCGCACATGTCTCTTGGCTGCTCTGTTGTTCACTAGCCATTGTTTTTCCGCCCTTTTCCTGGACTCCCTTTCTCAGGGTTAGAACGACCGCCGCGGCCCTCTCCCACACTTCCTGCTTCCTACACATGCAGCTGCGGATAATTTTATCTATGGAACGTTGAAAAACAAGCTTGAAAGCAACATTGTGGACTTTTTCACGTTGTTTCAGGTTTCTTCAGGCATCACGCTCATCTACACTGTTCAGACTAATTAACCCTTCGCGCCACAATGTCTTCCGCACCTTTCCCTACACTGATCAGATGTGAAAACAGTTGATTCTATGATGACTGAATTGCAGTATTATACTGTATTTGAAAGCAAAGATGTTTATCAATCTAAAGAAAATTATGGTGATATGTTTTACTATAATTATCATGGGCACCATTTCATCCACAGAGTAAGTACCCCAAAGACTGTTTTTAATTACACACAATGGGAACATTGTCCGACTCCACCACGAGGAAGTTCTGAAAAGTTTACATATTTTTCTGGGCACGATGTTAAAAATGCTGAGTCGTATTATTTTAAATTGCCACGGATAGAAAATGTACGCATCCCTCTTGACAAATACAAAATATATTTATTTGGATTCCTTTATTTCCTTGTTGACTATAGAAGGCTATGAATATTGGCTGAAGTCTATTGACTTAAAAAGTGTGTGGGGAACTAGACATTGGCACATAAGGGGGGATTAAGCTTTATTTAGAGCATGCCTGATACCTGTTCAAATGATATTTTTAAATGAAACTGTACAATAAACAAGTTGTTCAGGCTTAGCAAAGATTAAGGAATTGAACACGCCCAGTATTCCTGCCCCTGCAAAATTGCATAAATGGCAAAAATACATAAATGCAACTGAAGATCAGCTTGATGAATGGGTCCAGAATGGCACGTTCAATGCTTCACTGTCACGTCCTGGCGGGTGGTTATTGTGGCCACTAGATACCAATAGGTGTCATAAACGTTTTGTAAACTCCACGGGGTTTTGGAACTAGTAGGCTTGACCCTCGCTATATATCATCTGAACAGGGGGTATAGTAACAACATACAGTATAGGGAAACTATGCCAGCAATGGTTAAATAGTTTGTCACTAGATGCGGTTAAAGAACACCTCAGTCTCCTGTCTAATAATACTGATCTACAGGACTTCCTGTTAGGTCACAGAAAACAATGCAGAAAGTGCTTCTTATATGAAGTATATAATGAGATTTGGAAGCTTTCTCAACAGGAAGTGGCTGCCAGGTTAAGGTAACTAGAGCAAGAAAACTTAGAGAAGGCATTAGCTGTTGTAGATAGTGGGATTAATACCCTGTCCGACCGGATATACACCTTAAATAACATTGGTGGTCATTACAACCCTGGCGGACGATGTTAAAGTGGCGGTAAAACCGCCAACAGGCCGGCGGTAAAAAAATTAGAATTATGACCTTGGCGGAAAGCGCCAACAAAGACAGCCACTTTAACACTCAGACCACCACGGTGGCACAGACAAACAGCGCAGCGGTCACTGCCAACAGACAGGCGGAGGACAATGTACCGCCCACAGTATCACAACCTACCAATCTGCCACCTTTTCCGGGGTGGATTCACCACGGATAAAAACACGGTGGAAACAGCCATTTCAAAGGGAAAACGCTCACCTCTACACACTCCCGAGGAACGAGGGCACCATGGAGCCGGAACTCCATATACTCCCTGTGATAGTCTTCCTGCTTCTATACGAGGATCATCAACGCCGGCGGGGAAGACCACGGTGAGTACTGCACCTACGACATAGGGGAGTCAAAAACACATGGACACACACAACCAACATCCCAACCTCCACCCCGACCCTCACCCACTACAACACACACACCAATGCATATCTATACATTACAGTAACAACCCCCAACCCCCTCGGAAGAATGCAAAGACAAAAGGGAAGGAGTTGAAATATTGTAATATATCAAAATACAGTAAGCAAATATATACAGATATATATACACATTAAACAAAATATACACCACGATTAGTAGTGCAGGTATTGCACCATTCATTGTCCGTGGACCACTGGGCCCAAAATGCATGAGCAAGGCCCACACAAGATATCCGATCAAAACTGAGACAACACTGCAGGGGCATCAGATAGAAATACAACAGGCAACTCAGGGGGAAGGGAAGGGGGGGCACCTCAGCCTGATGAATGCACGACGCCAGATCCACGAGGGGGCTCCATGCCCATTGATGTATCCTGGGGAGTGCAGAGCCACAGTCTCTCAAGTCTCTGCAGTGGTTGGGTTGCCCACAGTACCATCCTGGGGAGTGCAAATCCACAGTCTCTCAAGTCTCTGCAGTGGGTGGGTTGCCCACTGTACCATCCTGGGGAGTGCAAAGCCACAGTCTCTCAAGTCTCTGCAGTGGGTGGGTTGCCCACTGTACCATCCTGGGGAGTGCAAAGCCACAGTCTCTCAAGTCTCACAAGTGGGAGGGTTGCCCACTGTACCATCCTGGGGAGTGCAAAGCCACAGTCTGATAGACTCCACTGGTTCTGGAGGGGGCTTTGTGCCCAGAGTGCTTCATCCTGCCAAGGACAGACGGAGTGGATGCAAGTCTCCACTGGTTCTGGGGGGGGCTTTGTGCCCAGAGTGCTTCATCCTGTGCAGGATAGACAGAGTGGATGCAAGTCTCCACTGGTTCTGGAGGGGGCTTTGTACCCAGAGTGATTCATCCTGCCAAGGACAGAGGGAGTGGATGCAAGTCTCCACTGGTTCTGGAGGGGGACTGGTGCCCAGAGTGCAGCACACACCCCGTGACGGTCCCAGTTGCGTCACTGCCCCTGCCGCAAATGGGCTAGAGGTGCATTCCATGGTGGTCTTTCCCCTGTTCAGCGGCCCCTGGCCTGTTCAGCGGTGCTTGAGTTGCCAGTGTTAGTACTGTTCAGCGGTGCATTCCATGGCGGTCTTTGCCCTGTTCAGCGGTCCCTGGTCTGTTCAGCGGTGCTTGAGTTGCCAGTGTCAGACCTGTTCAGCGGTGCATTCCATGGCGGTCTTTGCCCTGTTCAGTGGTCACTGGCCTGTTCAGCGGTGCTTGCCAAGGCAGTCCTTCATTGCCCAGCAGGGCTGTGGCTGGCGGTCCTTCATGGGTCAGCTGGGCTGTGGCTTGCGGGGCCCTCCTGGCCAGCTGGGCTGTGGCTGGCGGTGGCCTCCTGGCCAGTGACGATCGGGCTGGCCTCCTGGGCAGTGACTCTGGCGGTGGCCTCCTGGCAAGTGACGATGGGGCTGGCCTCCTGGGCAGTGACTCTGGCGGTGGCTTCCTGGCCAGTGACGATGGGGCTGGCGGTGGCCTCCTGGGCAGCGGGTATTATGGCGGTCTTCTCGGCCGTGCTGCTCCTCCCAGACTTTGGAGATTTCTTCTGCCCCTTCCCCACCTTGGGAGGAGTCACAGCTGAGTCCACACTCCCCCCGGGACCTTTGTGAGTGGCTTTGCTGGCTGGAGTCTTCCCCCTCTCCCGCCGGGCACTGTCCAACTTCTGGTGCTTCACAGGGGGTGGACCGGCTGTGCTGTGGACAAGAAAAGTTGTTTGGAGACACTGGTACGGGTAGATGGAGGGGGTTTGGGAGTGGAGGAAGAGGTGGTGGTTGTAGGAGGTGTAACTTTTGTCGATTTGGGTGCAGGTGCATGGGCTGGAGGCTGTCGTGAGGTGGATGGCTGTTGGGTGGGTGTGTGCCTGCGTTTGTGTATCTTCGGAGGGGGCGTCACAGACACACTGGGAGAGGAGACAGGGGACGTGTAAATGGTAGTGGGGGTGGTAAGTGCATGTGAGGGCGGTGTGGTGGTGGGTGTGCTGGTGCGGGACGTAGTGGCTGTAGTGGTAGTGCATGCAGGTGTGAGTGTAGACGAGACTGGGAGGCAGGAGGGAGACGAGGAGGAGGGGGACACAGTGGAGGCAGTGGATGTTGGTGTGTCTGTATGTGTGTGATGCTTGCGTGGGTGCCTGTGGGATGTGTGGTGCTTATGTTTGCCTGAGCTTCCCTTGTGTGGTGAGGTGTGTGCAGGCTGGTCTGATAGTGTGTTTGGGATAGGCTGGGGTACAGGGTCTTGGGTCTGGGTGGAGGAAGTTGGAGGGGGGAGGCTAGATACAGGGACAATGGCTGCCTTCAGTGCTGAGGCCAGAGTTTGCAGGGTTCGATGAAGGGCAGCCTGACCAGAATGAATGCCCTCCAGGAATGCATTTGTGTGTTGCAATTCCCTTTCTACACCCTGGATGGCATTCAAAATGGTAGACTGCCCAACAGTGAGGGACCTGAGGATGTCAATGGCCTCCTCACTGAGGGCAGCAGAGGTGACTGGGGCAGGGGCTGAGGTGCCTGGGGCGAAGGTGATGCCCACCCTCCTGGGTGAGCGGGCACGGGGCACACACTGAGGGGCTGCTGGGAGGGCGGTGCTGGTAGGGGGGGTGGCGGCTGTACCTGTAGACGTGGGGGGCACATATTTTTCCTCCACCACAGGGGAGCTCCCATCGGAGGACGAGTCCGTGTCGCTGGTTGCAGATCCTGTGACCGCCGTGGTGCTCCCCTCGCCCTCCGTCCCACTGGTGTATTCTGAGTCCGTGGTGTGTCCCTCCATGGCCATGTGGGATGCAGCTCCCTCGTGCTCTGGTGCCACTGTACCTCTGCCTGATGATGCTGATGCACACAAGAACAGGGAGACCACAAAAAGGGGGGGGGACAACAGAAGAAAGACAGGTTGAGTGCATGGCTTACCGCTACCGTTGGCAGACAATACAGACACAGCAGCCCCCTGCACTACGTCGCGCTGTTGGGCTCTACAGATGCAATTCCTGGGATATGGCCTACATGGCTATGGACGACATCTGCACACATAGATGACAAAGAGGCATGAATACCTGTACTTGGCACTCTACAGAGTTGGGGTGGGGTGCCACATGGCCTGCATTACAAAGGGGCCTAGCCTACGGAACTCGCCCTGGACTAGGGAAACCCACAGTCCTCCTCCCCCACCCAGACATCTTCACTGCGCGCAAAGTCCGCTGAATGATGTTGTACTCACCCCCTTGTGTCTGCTGTGATTCCCTTAGGTGCCCATCCAACTCCGGGTAGGCCACCGCTAGGATCCGGAACATCAGGGGGGTCATGGTTCGACGGGCACCCCTCCCACGCTGGGAGTCCATCGACAGCTGAGCCTCCGCCGTCTTCTTGCTCCAGCGGCGAATGTCCTCCCATCTTTTCCGGCAGTGGGTGCTCCATCTGTGGTGGACCCCCAGGGTCCGGACGTCCTTGGTGATGGCATGCCAAATATCCTTCTTCTGGTGGGCGCTGACCTACATGACATGTACAGGGGAAGAAGAGAAGTCATTACCAACTGTACAATCTAAGTGAGTGGCCCACATCCCTACCCTTGCCATGTGGCACATGCATTCACAGTCCTTCATGCACGCAGAACTGTGCCCCCTTCATTCTTACAACCAGCCCTCTCCACACAGGCATAGCCCATACAACGTGCTTCCTGTGTACTTACCTGTTGGTCTGGAGGACCGTAGAGTAGCGTGTACTGGGGGAGGAACCCGTCTACGAGCTTCTCCAACTCCTCTGCAGTGAAGGCAGGGGCCCTTTCCCCAGACGCACGAGCCATTGTCTCTTCCAGACCGAGGTCACAGCAGCACTTGCAGTGTAGGTCCTCTCCTGTAGAAGATCAGGTATTGAGTGATTGAACCATCACCGCCGGCGTACATCGTCATTGGCTCCTGGGACCCATAGAGTCCAATGTTAACTAATGCAGCATTGCGCCTCGGTCTTCGACCGCCTACCGCGACAGTGTGCAATGCCAGCGCAGTTACCTCACATCCCATTGTCCCACTTTAGAGGTCAGGCAGCCGCCATTTCAGGGGCCCACATGGCCTAATTACCAACTGCGTCACACATACCTAGGCCTTGTCTCACAACACAAATACAGGCCACATTTTGTGTAATGAATGGTGTTCTGTGTAGACTTTAGATACATACCTCTGAGTTGTTTGACTCTGTGGTCGCTGTTGTCCTTCCTAGGCACCGTCCGCTGGGACATGTGAGGAGATTGAGGAATCCTCCGGTGTACCGACCGCTGGTGGACCTGTCGACAATGGAGGAAAGAAGTTTGATCATCACCTACAGGTTTGACCGTGCCACAATCCAGGAACTGTATGCCCAGTTGGAGCCTGACCTGATGTCAGCAATCCGCCATCCCACAGGAATCCCCCTCAAGTGCAGGTGCTATCAGTGCTCCATTTCCTTGCAAGTGGGTCATTTCAAACAACAGTGGCCATGGCATCAGGGATGTCCCAGCCTATGTTTTCCAACGTGTTGTCCGGAGTGTTGTCTGCCCTGCTGAAACACATGCGGAGCTACATCGTTTTCCCTCAGGTGGAGGATTTGCCTACAGTTAAAGGTGACTTCTATGCCCTTGGACATATCCCCAACATCATAGGTGCCATTGATGGGACCCATGTGGCTCTGGTCCCCCCCCCACAGGAGTGAACAGGTGTACAGGAACCGGAAGAGTGATCATTCCATGAATGTACAGATGGTATGTTTGGCAGACCAGTACATCTCCCAGGTAAATGCTATGTTCCCTGGCTCTGTGCATGACGCTTACATCCTGCGGAATAGCGGCATCCCTTATGTGATGAGTCAACTCCAGAGGCACTGTGTGTGGCTATTAGGGGACTCTGGTTACCCCAACCTGTCATGGCTACTGACCCCAGTGAGGAATCCCAGGACCAGGGCAGAGGAACGCTACAATGAGGCCCATGGGCGGACTAGGAGGGTGATCGAACGCACCTTCGGCCTCCTGAAGGCCAGGTTCAGGTGCCTCCATATGACAGGTGGTCCCCTATTCTACTCACCAAAGAAGGTGTGCCAGATCATCGTGGCCTGCTGTATGCTTCACAACTTGGCTTTGCGATGACAGGTGCCTTTTCTGCAGGAGGATGGTCCAGATGACGGTGTTGTGGCAGCTGTGGAGCCTGTGGACAGTGATGAGGAGGAAGCAGAGCAAGAAGACATTGACAACAGGGACTCGGTTATCCAGCAATATTTCCAGTGACACACAGGTGAGAAAACATTCCTGCCTACTACAAGTACTTTCACATTTCTACCTCTATCCTGTCTGTCGATTTCAACCTGTATGTGGTCACTGAGTTGTACATTTCCCTTACAGTTTCACAGGTGTGGTTTCCAACGTGTGTCATGTGCTTAGATTCCTCATGGACTTGAGATGTGTGACATAGGTATGTTGACATTACATTTGAAAATGCATTTTGTCACTGTCATTGCTAATACACATTTTCGATATCACAGACTGACTCCAGATTGTTTTGTGCTTCAAGGGTGTTTATTGAAGTGCTAAATATTGGAGGGGGGTTGTAAAATGGTGAGGGGTGATGGTGGAGGAATGTCCATGGCAGAGTCCAGTCTATTAGTCTCACAGGTGCATTGCCCATATGGGCATAGGAAGTGGAGCTGGGGCAGTTCCAATATGGACAGGGTTACAAAGTGGGACAGTAGGATGACAATCAGGGTGGTCTCATTTCTTGGCGGGGGTCTTGGCATCGTGCTCTATCTTGTTCCTGGATCTCAGGGACCGCTTGCGGGTGGTTCTCCGTCTGCAGGGGGTGGGGTGCTGGTGTGGTGGTCCTGTGGCGGTGCCTCCTGTCCACTAGCGGCGGCGGAGGTGGTTGGCAGTTCATCGTCCATGTTAGTGTCAGGGGCCCCTTGGAGTTCCACAGTGTCCCTCCTGGTGTTAAATATTTCCTTCAGCACCCCTACGATTGTGCCCAGGGCAAAGCTGATGGTTCTGAGTTCCTCCCTGAACCCCAAATACTGTTCCTCCTGCATGCTCTGGGTCTCCTGAAACTTGGCCAGGACCGTTGCCAACGTCTCCTGGGAGTGGTGGTATGCTCCCATGATGGAGGAGAGGGCCTCAGGGAGAGTGGGTTCCCTTGGCCTGTCTGCCCCCTGTCGCACAGCAGCCCTCCCAGTTCCCCTGTGTTCCTGTGCCTCAGTCCCCTGGACCGCCTGCCCACTGCCACTTCCCCCAGGGCCCTGTTGTTGTTGGGGTGGTGGGTTATCCTGGGTTCCATGTAGTGGTGGACACACAGCTGATTGACGTGTCCTGGGCACGGAGGTATGGGCTGGGTGGGTGCTGTGCTGGTGTTACCAGAGGGTGGAAGGTCTGTGGTGGGCTGTGCCTGTGTGAGGGGAACCGACTGTCCCGAGGCCCACGATGGTCTGGGCTAGTCATCTGGATCCAGTTGGACAGAGCTGCTGTCATCACTGTGGGCCTCTTCTGTGGGTGGGGTGGAGACGTATGGACCCTCCTGTCTAGTGACGTTGGGTAGTGGTCCTGCAGGGGTGTAAAAGCATGATTATTTCATCTGTGTGTGTCATGGTGTGCAATGGGTGGGTGACCGTGTACCCCAGTGCTAGCATTCCTGTGTGGGGGCTTGTGTGATGAAGGTTGAGGGGGGTGTTATGGGTATGTGCAGTGGGCATGCTTTAGTGATGGGTGTCCATGCTTTGTTTTGTCATGCAGGGCTTGGTGTTGGGATGGGTGGTTTGTGTTATTAGTACATTTGTGAGGAGTTGGAGTGATAGGGGAGGGGGCGAGGGTCGAGGTCTATGATAGCATGTAGGTAGGGTGGGGGATATGATAGTTAAGAGTTGACTTACCAGAGTCCATTCCTCCACCGACTCCTGTGAGGCCCTCAGGATGCAGGATCGCCAAGACCTGCTCCTCCCATTTTGTTAGTTGTGGGTGAGGAGGTGGGGGTCCGCCGCCAGTCCGCTGTACTGCAATGTGGTGTCTTGAGACCACGGAACGCACCTTCCCCCGTAGGTCGTTCCATCTCTTCCTGATGTCGTCCCGATTTCTTGGGTGCTGTCCCACTGCGTTGACCCTGTCCACTATTCTTCACCATAGCTCCATCCTCCTAGCTATGGAGGTGTGCTGCACCTGTGCTCCAAATAGCTGTGGCTCTATCCGGATGATTTCCTCCACCATGACCTTGAGCTCCTCCTCCGAGAACCTGGGGTGTCTTTGCCGTGCCATGGGGTGGTGTAGGTGATGTGTGGGGTGGTGTGTGTGGTGATAAGTGTGGTGATATGTAGTGGTCTGTGGTGTTTTGTGCGTGGCAGTTGTGTGGGAGATGTTGTTGAGTGCCTGTGGCTGCTAGTTTGTTGATGGTGGTGTCTCTCTCTGGCCTTCTCTCTGTAATGGTGGTCGTAGGGGTTTGTGGGTGATGTGGGTGTGTGTTTTATATTGTATTGGGTATGTGGGAGTGGTGTGTGTATGTGTATCCGGTGTGTGTATTTCACATTGTCCAATGTGGTAGTGTTTTGGAGATGTGTGTGTATTTTGAGCGCGGCGGTGTGTATCACCAATGGAATACCGCGGTTGAAAGACCGCCGCATGGATTTGTCAGTCGTGATTGCATGGGCGTATTTCTGTTGGCGTGACGGTGGAGGTTTTGTTTTCGCCAGTTTATCACTGACCTTTGGTGTGGCGGACTTGTGTAGGTGTCTGAATTTTGTTGGATTTCGAGATGTGGGTCGTAATAGCTGTGGCGGAATTCCGTGGCCGCGGCGGTGTGTTGGCGGTCTTCTGCACGGCGGTAAGCGGCTTTTTCTGCCAATGTTGTAATGACCCCCATTGTCTCTTCTGCTATAGATATCATACAAACAGATATGTCTTCCTTACACCACGGACAGAGTCAACTAAGGTCCATTATGCAGTTGGGTTGGGCACTTCAAACATTGAAGGTGGGTCGTGTTCCGTGACAACATGTCAGCGCAAGGGAAGTATTTTCTACATTCAATTTGATGCAACAACAACTACTAATGGCTAAGAAAGAAGTGACTTATGTCAAGCTAAACATCGAAAAGTTAGACAAGTTGCCTTTTACTGTGGCTGAAATACCATCTGCTGAGTAGTTAATACACAAGGTCATTAATCTGCCTATTTCCACATTACAATTCACATCCTGTTTAAAATACATTCCAGTAGGCAGATATGAAAGGCCGGAAGATAATTATATCCATGAGGTGTGGGAGCTACCCTTCTCGTACAAATGTCTCAGTGGCATGAAAGAAGTCTTTCTTAGCGGTAGTGAATGCGAGACTTCTGTCAGCCATTCAAAGGTTTGTAAACAGCTGTCCTTGCATGGGGCGTGTAACGAGTCTGCAATGAATTTGCCTTGTTATCTGAAGGGAGTTCCAGTTCCCTTGATTAGACCTACGTTCCAGGTGCCTACAAACAGCAGCTATGTTCTCCTCAATGGTGAAGTCTGTTGTGGGATGCGAGCCGGAATAGTTTATGTTGTGTCAGTCTCTAAGATTGTTACATGCTGTGGGAACATACTTTTTCCTCCCATTAGAATAAAAGAGGTAGCTGACATTTGGTCCCATATTGCTACTACTAATGTGAATTTTGACAAGTTGAGCAGGCTCAAAGTTTTACTGTTTCAAAAACATGTGTCTCACATTGGCATGCGAGACCTACGCACTTCAGGTGGCAAGGTCGTCAGCAGAGAGACAGTCCCTTTTAAGTACCAACTTTCCGAGACACTTTGGTGAACTCGTGGGACGAATACTTAATGCATTTCGTCCTACTGGAATTGCAAATTTCTTTAAAGCTGTTGGTTTTGGTTTCATTCACACCTTCTCCTCTATATTCGGTTTAATACCGTCAGCCATTAATTCAATATTCTCCAGTATTTTTGGGGGATTTCCAATAACTTTGGCTATAATAGTTGGAATTTTGCTGTTGCTACTTTTTATGCGCAATGGCTGTCCAGCTGCATCAAGGAAGAATGAGAGCACTTCTATCAGCGCAGCTGTGTCGTGAACGCATGATGCACTACTTTGGAGCTAAACTCCTGCAGGACTTGGAATGTGACTGGTCTCTGTCATTTCCACCGGTTTTGATTTGTGCGCAGCCCATATTTCAGTGCCTTTGGTGCTCTTGTGAACATGACTGGAAATTTGTCTTTCTATGCAGCGCTTGCTGTCAGTGGTCGCTGATCTGTTGATGTTCTCGCTAAGGGTTCATTACCAGACATGCACATTGAGGTTGTGTTTGCTACGGGAAGCTGCTTATAAGTTGCCCTTCCTGGAGGATGCAGCTCTTAACTCATTGTTGGGCACAACACGGAATGCTGCTGCCTTGGCTGAGGCTCAGGGTATGGAACACGACTGCCCCTTGGTCCTTCTCGGCAATGCTTTTCCAATTTTAACACCTGCAGAAGTGGAAGATTTCCTGTCCTCCATTGTCCCAAATACAATTGGCAACTTTCAAAATGACTCTGACTCTTGAAATTCAGTCACTTTTTAAGCCACATGTTAAAATTGTTTAAATTGTCCCTTTATATATGCTTATGTGTCCTTTTAACTTGTCATTATTTACATTTTTCACATATATATCTTAGGTTGCATTTTAGTAGCTTTTATATATATATATTTAGGCATCGAACCACCTTCAACCGACGAGGGGAGAGTGTTGTGTTGCCATTTTAGTTATATCTTCATGCACGTTATTTTAGCACACTAGGTCTGCCGCTGTGCACTTTAACCTAGATATATTTTATTCAGCTTTCTTTAGTATTCTTACAATAGCCACTTTTGCGGTCTTGTTTTATTTCTCTCTGTCTAGCTGTTTTTGTCTAGGCCAGCACTATGTTCTCAAACAAGGCATTCTTGCTCACTCTGTGCTTTGTTCAAGGCTGATGTACGATAGGTTGCTGGTGAACGTGAAAAAGGTTTTGTCTCTGACATTCATAAAAAACACACATCCTTACATAGGCACATTTTTTCAGAAAATCAGCTGTCTTATTATATAAACACTTCCCTGTCCCTTATACGTTAGAGGGAGATTCCAGCCAGAGAATCGTGACTGTATGCTGATTGCTGAATGCTTGCTACAGCTGCTTATGCAAACTCAGGTATGGGGGATCATGTCTTCCCAGGGGAACCTGAAGGGCAGAATTAGAGCTTAACATGCTGTACTCTAGAGTTATTTCTATGCCTTAGTCTCCTTGTCACAATTTTAATCTTGTCATGCTGTATGGTCCTAGTTATTGGAGCCCATGCTTTGCTATCTAAGATGCAGTCTCTTCATTAAAACCTTATTGAAACATATACTGCCTCTGTTTGTCATTGTGTATGTGAGACTAATGTAACTGAGAGAAACGGATGAGACCTGAGTGACCACGATTTCTCTGAGAAATCAATTATGTCATGTGCTCCACTGCCCAATCATCCCTGCCCTTGGGTGGAGATGAGGCATTGCTAGTTAGCCGGAGCAAAACCCGGATTGGGGTGACAGGTGTCACCTGTAGTGGGACAGACTCAGTCTCCCACATCGCAGGCGATTCTGCCGGTCAAAATCCAGTAGTCTAATTAAAATAATGAGAGCCTATGCGGCATTACCATTTGGCCTAATTCAGTGCATGTGGCTGGCATACTGATATTCCGAACAGTAGCTTGCCTAGATGATGATGTACCAAGTTCTGCATAGAAATGTGTCCGTTCTTTTTCTCTCATCATTCATTGGTATCCCTGTACGTGAACTGTGCTTGGATGTTTCCACATACTCAACGTTCCGTGACTGTATCTATTATATGTATGTAGGAGGCTGGACTGGCTTGTAGTGAGTACCAAGGGGTACTTACACCTTGCACCAGGCCCAGGTATCCCTTATTAGTGCATAGGGTGTCTAGCAGCTTAGGCTGATAGATAATGGTAGCTTAGCAGAGCAGCTTAGGTTGAACTAGGAGACGAGTGAAGCTCCTACAGTACCACTAGTGTCATATGCACAATATCATAAGAAAACACAATACACAGATATACTAAAAATAAAGGTACTTTATTTTTATGACAATATGCCAAAAGTATCTCAGTGAGCACCCTCAGTATGAGAATAGCAAATATACACAAGATATATGTACACAATACCAAAAATATGCAGTATAGTATTAGAAAACAGTGCAAACAATGTATAGTTACAATAGGATGCAATGGGGGCACATCGGGATAGGGGCAACACAAACCATATACTCCAAAAGTGGAATGCGAACCACGAATGGACCCCAAACCTATGTGACCTTGTAGAGGGTCGCTTGGACTGTAAGAAAACAGTGAGGGTTAGAAAAATAGCCCACCCCAAGACCCTGAAAAGTGAGTGCAAAGTGCACTAAAGTTCCCCAAAGAGCACAGAAGTCGTGATAGGGGAAATCTGCAGGAAAGACCAAAACCAGCAATGCAACAACGATGGATTTCCAGACGAGAGTACCTGTGGAACAAGGGGACCAAGTCCAAAAGTCACGATCAAGTCGAGAGTGGGCAGATGCCCAGGAAATGCCAGCTGTGGGTGCAAAGAAGCTGCTACTGGACAGTAGAAGCTGAGGATTCTGCAAGAACGACAAGGGCTAGAAACTTCCCCTTTGGATGATGGATGTCGCACGCCATGGAGAGTCGTGCAGAAGTGTTTTCCTGCGGAAAGACTGTAAACAAGCCTTGCTAGCTGCAAAGCTTGCGGTTAGGGTTTTTGGGTGCTGTTGTGGCCCAGGAGGGACCAGGATGTCGCCAATTGCGTCAGAAGACAGAAGGGACACCCAGCAAGACAAGGAGCCCTCTCAGAAGCAGGCAGCACCTGCAGAAGTGCCAGAACAGGCACTACAAAGTGGAGTGAAATGGTGCTCACCTGAAGTTGCACAAGAGAGTCCCACGCCGCCGGAGGACAACTCAGGAGGTCGTGCAATGCAGGTTAGAGTGCCGTGGACCCAGGCTTGGCTGTGCACAAAGGATTCCCTCGGAAAGTGCACAGGAGCCGGAGCAGCTGCAAAACACGCAGTTCCCAGCAATGCAGTCTGGCGTGGGGAGTCAAGGACTTACCTCCAACAAACTTGGACTGAAGAGTCACTGGACTGTGGGAGTCACTTGGACAGAGTTGCTGAGTTCAAGGGACCTTGCTCGTCGTGCTGAGAGGAGACCCAGAGGACCGGTGATGCAGTTCTTTGGTGCCTGCGGTTGCAGGGGGACGATTCCGTCGACCCACAGGAGATTTCTTCAGAGCTTCTAGTGCAGAGAGGAGGCAGACTACCCCCACAGCATGCTCCACCAGGAAAACAGTCGAGAAGGCGGCTGGATCAGCGTTACAGTGTCGCAGTAGTCGTTGTTGCTACTTTGTTGCAGTTTTGCAGGCTTCCAGCGCAGTCAGCAGTCGATTCCTTGGCAGAAGGTGAAGAGAGAGATGCAGAGGAACTGGGATGAGCTCTTGCATTCGTTATCTAAAGAAAATCCCCAAAGCGGAGACCCTAAATAGCCAGAAAAGAGGGTTTGGCTACTTAGGAGAGAAGATAGGCTAGCAAAACCTGAAGGAACCTATCAGAAGGAGTCTCTAACGTCACCTGCTGGCCCTGGCCACTCAGAGCAGTCCAGTGTGCCAGCAGCACCTCTGTTTCCAAGATGGCAGAGGTCTGGAGCACACTGGAGGAGCTCTGGGCACCTCCCTGGGGAGGTGCAGGTCAGGGGAGTGGTCACTCCACTTTCCTTTGTCCAGTTTCACGCCAGAGCAGGGCTGAGGGGTCCCTGAACCGGTGTAGACTGGCTTATGCAGAAATGGGCACCATCTGTGCCCATGAAAGTATTTCCAGAGGCTGGGGGAGGCTACTCCTCCCCTGCCTTAACACCTTTTTCCAAAGGGAGAGGGTGTAACACCCTCTCTCTGAGGAAGTCCTTTGTTCTGCCATCCTGGGCCAAGCCTGGCTGGACCCCAGGAGAGCAGAAACCTGTCTGAGGGGTTGGCAGCAGCAGCAGCTGCAGTGAAATCCCTGAAAAGGCAGTTTGGCAGTACCCGGGTCTGTGCTAGAGACCCGTGGGATCATGGGATTGTGCCAACAATGCCAGGATGGCATAGAGGGGGCAATTCCATGATCATAGACAGGTTACATGGCCATATTCAGAGTTACCATTGTGAAGCTACACATAGGTATTGACCTATGTATAGTGCACGCGTGTAATGGTGTCTCCGCACTCACAAAGTCCGGGGAATTTGCCCTGAACAATGTGGGGGCACCTTGGCTAGTGCCAGGTTGCTCACACACTAAGTAACTTTGCACCTAACCTTTACCAGGTAAAGGTTAGACATATAGGTCACTTATAAGTTACTTAAGTGCAGTGGTAAATGGCTGTGAAATAACGTGGACGTTATTTCACTCAGGCTGCAGTGGCAGGCCTGTGTAGGAATTGTCAGAGCTCCCTATGGGTGGCAAAAGAAATGCTGCAGCCCATAGGGATCTCCTGGAACCCCAATACCCTGGGTACCTCAGTACCATATACTAGGGAATTATAAGGGTGTTCCAGTATGCCAATGTAAATTGGTAAAATTGGTCACTAGCCTGTTAGTGACAATTTGGAAAGAAATGAGAGAGCATAACCACTGGGGTTCTGATTAGCAGAGCCTCGGTGAGACAGTTTGTCATAACACAGGTAACACATACAGGGCACACTTATGAGCACTGGGGCCCTGGCTGGCAGGGTCCCAGTGACACATACAACTAAAACAACATATATACAGTGAAATATGGGGGTAACATGCCAGGCAAGATGATACTTTCCTACACAACCCCCCCCCCCAAACGAAGGACAATAAGACTAGCCATGACCTGATGAGTCGTCATTGTCTAAGTGGAAATATCTGGAGAGTCCATCTGCATTGGAGTGGGTACTCCCAGGTCTATGTTCCACTGTATAATCCATTCCCTGTAGGGATATGGACCACCTCAATAATTTAGGGTTTTCACCTTTCATTTGTTTTAGCCAAAGTAGAGGTTTGTGGTCTGTCTGAACAATGAAGTGAGTGCCAAACAGGTATGGCCTCAACTTCTTCAGTGCCCAGACCACAGACAAGGCTTCCCTCTCTATGGCAGACCAACGCTTTTCTCTACGGGTCAACCTCCTGCTGATAAAAGCAACAGGTTGATCCTGGCCCTCAGAATTAAGTTGTGATAAGACTGCCCCTACCCCTAATTCAGATGCATCAGTTTGGACAATGAATTTTTTGGAGTAACAGGGGCTTTTCAGGACAGGTGCAGAGCACATGGCCTACTTCAACTCCTCAAAAGCTTTCTGACAGCTAGCTGTCCACAATACCTTTTTAGGCATTTTCTTTGATGTGAGGTCATTAAGAGGGGCTGCAATGGAGCCATAGTTCTTTATGAACCTCCTGTAATACCCAGTGAGGCCTAAGAAGGCTCTCACCTGGGTCTGAGTTGTAGGGGGAACTCAATCTATAATAGTTTGGATTTTCCCCTGAAGTGGTACAATCTGTTCTCCACCTACCAGGTGTCCCAGATAAACCACCTTCCCCTGCCCTATCTGGCACTTTGAAGCCTTGATAGTGAGGCCTGCCTTTTGCATGGCCTCTAAAACTTTCCATAGGTGGACAAGGTGATCATCCCAGCTGGAGCTAAAGACAGCTATATCATCTAGATATGCTGCACTAAAAGCTTCCAGCCCTTGCAGGACTGTGTTCACCAACCTCTGAAAAGTGGCAGGTGCATTTTTCAATCCAAAAGGCATTACTGTGAATTGGTAATGGCCTCCAATGGTTGAAAATGCAGTTTTTGCTTTTGCATCTTCTGATAATTTGATCTGCCAATACCCTGCAGTCAAATCAAAAGTGCTTAGATACTTGCCAGATGCCAGTGTATCTATTAGCTCATCTGCCCTGGGTATAGGGTGAGCATCAGTTTTGGTTACCTGGTTGAGACCTCTGTAGTCTACACAAAACCGCATTTCCTTCTTTCCATCTTTGGAATGAGGTTTTGGTACAAGTACCACAGGAGAGGCCCATGGACTTTCAGAGTGCTCAACCACTCCCAGTTCAAGCATTTTCTGCACTTCTTGCTTTATGCAGTCTCTGACAAGGTCAGGCTGCCTATAGATCTTACTTTTGACAGGCAAGCTGTCTCCAGTATCTATAGTGTGCTCACACCAAGAAGTGGTACCTGGCACTGTAGAGAAGAGTTCAGAAAACTGACCCTGCAGATTTATGCAGTGGTCTTTCTGCTCATCAGTAAGACAATCGGTCAAAACTACACCTTCCACTAGAGCATCTTGTTCTGTGGAAGAGAAGAGATCAGGGAGAGGGTCACTCTCTTCTTCCTGTCCCTCATCAGTTGCCATGAGCAGGGTGAGATAAGCCCTGCCATAGTAGGGTTTCAGGCGATTGACATGGAGCACCCTAAGGGGACTCCTGGCAGTGCCTAAGTCAACTAAGTAGGTGACTTCACCCTTCTTCTCAACAATTATGTGGGGTCCACTCCATTTATCTTGGAGTGCTCTTGGGGCCACAGGCTCCAAGACCCACACTTTCTGCCCTGGTTGGTACTGAACCAAAACAGCCTTCTGGTCATGCCATTGCTTTTGGAGCTCTTGGCTGGCCTGAAGGTTTTTACTGGCCTTTTTCATGTACTCAGCCATCCTTGATCTGAGGCCAAGTACATAGTCCACTATATCTTGCTTTGGAGCTTTTAAAGGTTGTTCCCAACCCTCCTTAACAAGTGTTAGAGGACCTCTCACAGGGTGTCCAAATAGGAGTTCAAAGGGGCTGAAGCCCACTCCTTTTTGGGGTACCTCCCTGTAAGCAAAAAGGAGGCAAGGTAAGAGGATATCCCATCTCCTGCGGAGTTTTTCAGGGAGTCCCATAATCATGCCTTTGAGAGTTTTGTTAAATCTCTCCACCAGTCCATTTGTTTGTGGATGATAGGGTGTGGTGAACTTGTATGTAACACCACACTCCTTCCACATGGCCTTTAAGTAAGCAGAAATGAAGTTGCTTCCCCTGTCTGATACCACCTCTTTTGGGAATCCCACCCTGGAAAAGATTCCCAGGAGGGCCTTTGCCACTGCAGGAGCTGTAGTGGTCCTTAGAGGAATTGCTTCAGGATATCTGGTGGCATGGTCCACTACCACCAAGATAAACCTATTGCCTGAAGCAGTAGGAGGGTCAAGTGGGCCAACTATGTCAACCCCTACCCTTTCAAAGGGAACCCCAACCACAGGCAGTGGGATAAGGGGTGCCTTTGGAGTGCCACCTGTCTTGCCACTGGCTTGACAGGTTTCACAGGACTTACAAAATTATTTTGTGTCCTCTGACATTCTAGGCCAATGAAACAAGGGGACAAGCCTGTCCCAAGTTTTCATTTGCCCCAAATGTCCAGCTAAGGGAATGTCGTGGGCTAGAGTTAGGAGGAACTTTCTGTACTCTTGAGGAATCACCAATCTCCTGGCAGTTCCAGGTTTTGGATCCCTTGCTTCAGTGTACAAGAGGTTGTCCTCCCAGTAAACTCTGTGAGAGTCACTGACATCCCCATTTGCTTGTTTGACAGCTTGCTGCCTTAGACCCTCTAGTGTGGGACAGGTGTGCTGTGCCACACTCAGCTCCTCCCTGGCAGGCCCCCCTTCACCCAAAAGCTCAGCAGTGTCTGCTTCAAGCTCCTCTGGTGTAGGTTCTGCACAGGGTGGAAATTCTTCTTCCTCAGAAGTAGAATCCACTGTAGAGGAAGGGATAGTAGGTAGTGATTTACTTCTACTAGCCCTAGCTTTAGGGAGCACTTGGTCCATTCTTCCAGGATCCAAGTCACCCTGTCCTTTTTGCTTTTTGGCCTGAGCCCTGGTTAAAGCAAAAATATGCCCTGGAATGCCCAGCATTGCTGCATGGGCCTCCAACTCCACATCTGACCAAGCTGATGTCTCTAAATCATTCCGTAGTAGACAGTCTACAGGTAAATCTGAGGCAACCACAACTTTCTTTGGACCAGTAAACCCCCCCCCCCCAGTTGAGATTTACAACAGCCATGGGGTGGCTAAGTGTGTTGTTGTGAGCATCGGTTACTTGGTACTGGTGACCAAGTAGGTGTTGTTCAGGGAGGACCAGTTTCTCTATTACCATTGTAACACTGGCACCTGTGTCCCTGTAGGCCTGAACCTCAACACCATTTATTAGGGGTAGTTGCTTGTACTTATCCATGTTAAGGGGACAAGCAACTAAGGTGGCTAAATCAATAGCCCCCTCAGAGACTAACACAGCCTCTGTGGTCTCCCTAACAAGACCAACCCCAACTAATTTACCAAAAGTGAGCCCAGCTACTCCCTTGTATTGGCTATTAGTAGGTTTGCTCCCACCACCACTGCTATTACTAGGTGTAGCAGCAGGGGTTGTAGTGGTAGGAGGCTTGGTGCTTTTCTTTGGACAACTGGGATCTGTTGTCCAATGGCCTTTTATTTTACATAAATAGCACCATTGTTTCTTTTCTTTGTTTTGATTTGAAGAGGATTTGGGCCCACCACCCCCACCAGAGTGTTTTTGTGGGCCTGATGAAGACTCATTTTTAGATTTATCCCCACCTTTGTCAGAAGATTTACCATCCTTCTTCTTGCCATCTTTGTCACCTCCTGTATGAACTTTTCTGTTCACCCTTGTTCTGACCCATTTGTCTGCCTTCTTTCCCAATTCTTGGGGAGAGGTCAGATCAGAGTCCACCAGGTACTGGTGCAACAAATCAGACACACAGTTATTAAGAATATGCTCTCTCAGGATTAAGTTATACAGGCTTTCATAATCAGTAACTTTACTGCCATGTAACCACCCCTCCAAGGCCTTCACTGAATGGTCAACAAAGTCTACCCAGTCTTGTGAAGACTCCTTTTTGGTTTCTGTGAACTTCATCATGTACTGTTCAGTGGTTAAGCCATAACCATCTAGGAGTGCATTCTTAAGAACGTTGAAATCATTGGCTTCACTTTCTTTCACAGTAAGGAGCCTATCCCTACCCTTTCCACTAAATGATAGCCATAGGATAGCAGCCCACTGCCTTTGAGGGACATCCTGTACAACACAGGCCCTCTCAAGTGCATCAAACCACTTGTTAATTTCATCCCCCTCCTTATAAGGGGGAACTATCTTGTGCAGATTCCTAGAATCATGCTCTTTTGCAGGATGACTATGGGGAATACTGCTGCTGCCACCATGGGTTTCTAAACCCAATTTCTGTCTTTCTCTTTCCACTTCTAAGGACTGCCTATCTAAATTCAGCTGTTGCTTCTTGAGCTTCAGCCTGGTTTGTTCCACTCTCAATCTATTGAGCTCCCTTTCTAACACTCTGTCATCAGGGTGGGTGGGTGGGGCATTCCTTGAAACAGAAGTATGGTGAGAATGAACAGAAGGAGACCTGTCCCTAACAGATGGCACCCTAACAGCTTGGCTAACAGAAACAGCACTTCTACTATGATGAGAAGGGATACTCTTACTGTGATGTGAGACAACACTATCAGTGTGATGTGACTCTACATCAGTACCAGCTATGCTAGGTTGTCTGCTAATGGGCAGGCTAGGAAGTTTCCTTTCTAAATCTTTTGCTAGGGGTTCTCCAGGGTCAGATTGGGAACCATCAGCTAATTTATCAACAGAAGTGCCACCTCTGGCCTTATCCTGATCAACAAGCATATTAACCAACAGTTCTCTAGAGGGATTCTTCCCTACACTTAAACCTCTTTCTATGCAGAGACTCCTTGCTCCTTTCCAGCTAAGGTGATCATAAGCAAGTTTGGACAGATCAACAGTTTGGCCTGTGCCAGACATTTTAGAAAGTGTTTAAGTGATAGAAAAAGTGAGAAAAAGTTTTTAGAACTTTTGTAAAAGACAGAAAAAACTTTTAAAACATTTTAAGAAGTTTTTAGAAAGTTTAGAGGTACTTTTCAGCACTTAGAAAAGAAGTGAGAGAAGAAAAGCAAAACTTTTTGGTTAGGCGTACATACACTGAACTTGTTTTGTATATTTTTCTCTTATGAAAAGTACAATGACAAAAGTGGTAAGTAGTTGCAAAGTACTTATCCCACCACTGCACAACCAATGTAGGAGGCTGGACTGGCATGTAGTGAGTACCAAGGGGTACTTACACCTTGCACCAGGCCCAGGTATCCCTTATTAGTGTATAGGGTGTCTAGCAGCTTAGGCTGATAGATAATGGTAGCTTAGCAGAGCAGCTTAGGCTGAACTAGGAGACGAGTGAAGCTCCTACAGTACCACTAGTGGCATATGCACAATATCATAAGAAAACACAATACACAGATATACTAAAAATAAAGGTACTTTATTTTTATGACAATATGCCAAAAGTATCTCAGTGAGCACCCTCAGTATGAGGATAGCAAATATACACAAGATATATGTACACAATACCAAAAATATGCAGTATAGTATTAGAAAACAGTGCAAACAATGTATAGTTACAATAGGATGCAATGGGGGCACATGGGGATAGGGGCAACACAAACCATATACTCCAAAAGTGGAATGCGAACCACGAATGGACCCCAAACCTATGTGACCTTGTAGAGGGTCGCTTGGACTGTAAGAAAACAGTGAGGGTTAGAAAAATAGCCCACCCCAAAACCCTGAAAAGTGAGTGCAAAGTGCACTAAAGTTCCCCAAAGAGCACAGAAGTCGTGATAGGGGAATTCTGCAGGAAAGACCAAAACCAGCATTGCAACAACGATGGATTTCCAGCCGAGAGTACCTGTGGAACAAGGGGACCAAGTCCAAAAGTCACGATCAAGTCGAGAGTGGGCAGATGCCCAGGAAATGCCAGCTGTGGGTGCAAAGAAGCTGCTACTGGACAGTAGAAGCTGAGGATTCTGCAAGAACGACAAGGGCTAGAAACTTCCCCTTTAGAGGATGGATGTCGCACGCCGTGGAGAGTCGTGCAGAAGTGTTTTCCTGCGGAAAGACTGTAAACAAGCCTTGCTAGCTGCAAAGCTTGCGGTTAGGGTTTTTGGGTGCTGCTGTGGTCCAGGAGGGACCAGGATGTCGCCAATTGCGTCAGAGGACAGAGGGGGCACCCAGCAAGACAAGGAGCCCTCTCAGAAGCAGGCAGCTCCCTCAGAAGTGCCAGAACAGGCACTACGAAGTGGAGTGAAACAGTGCTCACCCGAAGTTGCACAAGAGAGTCCCACGCCGCCGGTGGACAACTCAGGAGGTCGTGCAATGCAAGTTAGAGTGCTGTGGACCCAGGCTTGGCTGTGCACAAAGGATTCCCTTGGAAAGTGCACAGGAGCCGGAGTAGCTGCAAAACACGCGGTTAACAGCAATGCAGTCTGGCGTGGGGAGGCAAGGACTTACCTCCACCAAACTTGGACTGAAGAGTCACTGGACTGTGGGAGTCACTTGGACAGAGTTGCTGAGTTCAAGGGACCTTGCTCGTCATGCTGAGAGGAGACCCAGAGGACTGGTGATGCAGTTCTTTGGTGACTGCGGTTGCAGGGGGACGATTCAGTCGACCCACGGGAGATTTCTTCGGAGCTTCTAGTGCAGAGAGGAGGTAGACTACCCCCACAGCATGCACCACCAGGAAAACAGTCGAGAAGGTGGCTGGATCAGCGTTACAGTGTCGCAGTTGTCGTTGTTGCTACTTTGTTGCAGTTTTGCAGGCTTCCAGCGCGGTCAGCAGTCGATTCCTTGGCAGAAGGTGAAGAGAGAGATGCAGAGGAACTCGGATGAGCTCTTGCATTCGTTATCTAAGGAAATCCCCAAAGCAGAGACCCTAAATAGCCAGAAAAGAGGGTTTGGCTACTTAGGAGAGAAGATAGGCTAGCAACACCTGAAGGAGCCTATCAGAAGGAGTCTCTGACGTCACCTGCTGGCCCTGGCCACTCAGAGCAGTCCAACGTGCCAGCAGCACCTCTGTTTCCAAGATGGCAGAGGTCTGGAGCACACTGGAGGAGCTCTGGGCACCTCAAAGGGGAGGTGCAGGTCAGGGGAGTGGTCACTACCCTTTCCTTTGTCCAGTTTCACGCCAGAGCAGGGCTGAGGGGTCCCTGAACCGGTGTAGACTGGCTTATGCAGAAATGGGCACCATCTGTGCCCATGAAAGCATTTCCAGAGGCTGGGGGAGGCTACTCCTCCCCTGCCTTAACACCTTTTTCCAAAGGGAGAGGGTGTAACACCCTCTCTCTGAGGAAGTCCTTTGTTCTGCCATCCTGGGCCAAGCCTGGCTGGACCCCAGGAGGGCAGAAACCTGTCTGAGGGGTGGCAGCAGCAGCAGCTGCAGTGAAACCCCTGAAAAGGCAGTTTGGCAGTACCCGGGTCTGTGCTAGAGACCCGTGGGATCATGGGATTGTGCCAACAATGCCAGGATGGCATAGAGGGGGCAATTCCATGATCATAGACATGTTACATGGCCATATTCGGAGTTACCATTGTGAAGCTACACATAGGTATTGACCTATGTGTAGTGCACGCGTGTAATGGTGTCTCCGCACTCACAAAGTCCGGGGAATTTGCCCTGAACAATGTGGGGGCACCTTGGCTAGTGCCAGGGTGCCCACACACTAAGTAACTTTGCACCTAACCTTTACCAGGTAAAGGTTAGACATATAGGTGACTTATAAGTTACTTAAGTGCAGTGGTAAATGGCTGTGAAATAACGTGGACGTTATTTCACTCAGGCTGCAGTGGCAGACCTGTGTAGGAATTGTCAGAGCTCCCTATGGGTGGCAAAAGAAATGCTGCAGCCCATAGGGATCTCCTGGAACCCCAATACCCTGGGTACCTCAGTACCATATACTAGGGAATTATAAGGGTGTTCCAGTATGCCAATGTAAATTGGTAAAATTGGTCACTAGCCTGTTAGTGACAATTTGGAAAGAAATGAGAGAGCATAACCACTGAGGTTCTGATTAGCAGAGCCTCAGTGAGACAGTTAGTCATAACCAGATAACACATACAGGGCACACTTATGAGCACTGGGGCCCTGGCTGGCAGGGTCCCAGTGACACATACAACTAAAACAACATATATACAGTGAAATATGGGGGTAACATGCCAGGCAAGATGGTACTTTCCTACAATGTATACGAGATAACTTTTTTTCACAGAGGTTGCATTTCACAATTCTTGCACACACTTTTTTCCCCACTAGGTATGGTAAACAATTTCCATACTTCACTCTCTTTTTTAGATTAGGAAGACACAGTTGAGAATAGTCTTTCTTCAGGAATATCTTGAGACTGTTCAGGTGGTGGTGGAGCACTCCGGTCAGCCATTTTGGAAAGTTCCGTAGGAGGAGGGTCACAGCTGAGATGCTTCTCCCTCAAGAGCTAGTAGAATAATAAGTGTTTTAGGAAGTGGCCCTACCCCAAACTAGGTGTGGTTGAAAAGTAACCAATGAAATGCCGTATTGGTCTTCTCACATTGAACGGGCCTGCGGTTTCGAACTGGAGTCGCAGTTTCAGGAAAATTGTATTATAAGTTTAGCGTTTTATTGTAAAAAAATAAAATATGTTTGTTAATTGTAAATATGTTCAGTCTTCTATTTATATGGTAAAGAATAGGGTGCATATTGTAATTTTTTTAATTATTGCAGATTCGAACCGCAGATTAATTCCGGTCACATGATCAAAATGGAAACCAGAGAGCTTCGCTGCTCTGCTTCTTTGGACCCGCGGCACCAAAATTTAGTAGAAAAAAATAATATTATAATACTACTTCAGAACTGTGTAAATAGTGAATAAAGTATAAAACAGTATAAGCAGCACTGTTATGATAAGGATTGTACCTCCTTAGTTTAATTTGTAACACTGTAGAGGATTAGTGTATTTCAGCGTGGCAGAGAACTTGATGAAAGGATTCCTAACAGTGTTTCCCCGACCATCTAGGGTTAAAATCTAAGTATGTATGAGAAATTATTTAACCAATCATTGATCCATAGAAGCACTCTCATACCCATTCACACAGCCATACAACCACTTACACTCAATGGATGATGTAATCAGTGATGGCATCAGTGAAGTCATATGAGATGTCTTCAGTGATGTCATCAGGGATGTCACCGACAATATCATATGTGAGGTCATAAGCAGTGCATTATGGGAGCACAAGTTGTAGTTAGCTCAGATAACTATAACTCTTGAATTTCTATGGTTTTGCATGAGTAAATTGAGAACCGAACTATAGCGTCCTTGTAACCTTTGGTTTTTCAGTGAAAAGAATACATACACATATGTCTTAACTATAACTATCTACTGGTGACCACTGGCAGGTAATGTGTACTTATCTATATTACCTAGTGGCGGTCTCCACTAGATAGTTATAGTTAGGACCATTTTTTCTATTGAAAAAGCATGTTTTGACTTTTGCACAGTTTGAAGAATCTTCACAAATCTTTCCCCCAAAAAGTGCCCCATTGGTTCTTGTTGTAGACAGAAAAATTCAGGGTTACCTGTCAAGCGGGGGAGAGAAAAAGGGGGGCTAATAAAATGTGTATTTCCCATGTAAATTCCTATAGGACTTTTGAGCACAACTGCAGCCCAAACCGTTAGACAGAATTACTCCAGATTTGGCAGAGAGCCAGTTTTCAGTAAGCAGATTATGCTTTCACCTAATTGGTTTAAATCTGTTAATTAGTTTCTGAGATATTACATTTGTATATCTAGTGCCGTGGATCCTCGCCACCAACTTTGCGAATAATGACAAGCTCATGCTGGGAAATGCACAGCTCTGATTGGCTGCCAACACTTCAACCAGGAAGTGTTCGCAACTATCTTGGGACTCTGCTTCACCCAAGTCCCACCAAATAAACGCAAAATAAAAAAAGAAAAGGGGCTAGGGTGGGGACACCCTGACCCCTTAGCTATAGTGCTGGGATCCCAGAGGGAACCTGACTGGGAAAAATTGCCCTTTTTTCATTAAAAATGTTGCAGATGATTTGCAGCATTGCCTCAAATTCACTGTAAAAATTACAAAAGCGATTTCCCATGCTTGTTTTTTTGAAGCTCCCAGGTGGGCCAGGTCCTAGGGGCATATCAAAAATAAAGAAGGGGTGCACAGGGACCCCCTCCTGAGCTTATTATTGCCCACCACCTCCCCTGGGCTTTAATTAAATCTAATGTGAAGGGGCTGCATGGCCCCCCGCAGCCCGGGGACCGCTACCTCTACAGGGCTTCAATGAAATCGAATGCAGGGGCCTGGTCTGCACCACCTGCCACCCCGGGGACTGCCACCTCTCCAGGGCTTTAATGAAATCTAATGCTGGGGGACCACAAAGACCCCACACAAGTCCTAGGACTCCCACCTCGCATAGGCTCAAGTTAAATCTAATATAGGTGAGCCGCCTGCCCCCCCCACAGCCAAGTGGACTGCCTCCCCCTGGGATCTTAAGAAATTCAACACAGGGTTCCAGGCCCCCTGCACAGCCCCAGAGACCATCACCTCCCTGGGGCTTTAAAGACATCTAACGTGGGGGGGCATGTGCCCCCCCTGCAGCCCCGTGGATTTCTATCTCCCCCGGGGCTAAAATATAACAAGGAGTGGGCACCATTTTGGACCCCTGGCCCGGGGAACCACCACATCTCTGTGGCAAATCCAATATTGGATGTGGGTTGTTCGGCCAATCTTCTGAAGCCAATGATGGCCCTGGGACAGCCACGCCCCAGGGCCGCCTCCTCCTATGTCCCTGGGTGCCCACCCCCCAGGAATAGCTGCTTGCTCTGACTTGGCGGAAGCTTTGACAGCTGCCCTCAAGTCAGAGCAAACACTCTACTTGCAGCGAGGTAGAGCTGTCAAACAAAATAAAGCTGCAGGGGTGAGTCTGCATCAGAAAAGTAAGCAAAGCATCAATTCCTTATTCACAAGTGAGACAATGCACTGATTCTTTCTCTGCCGGGTAAGAGATGCGCTGATTCTTTCCTCGCAATGAAGATATGTGTTGATTTCTGAAAGGGAAGCCTCTGGTCGGTAAGGAGATGTTGAAGATTTGTTGCCCAGGGATGATGCATGGAAAATCCAGAATCATAGCAACAATGACTTCCGCTGAGTTTGTGATGCATCACTTGCACAGGCACTGCATTGATTTTTTAAATGCGGTGCCGGCGCTGCATTGATGTTTCTGCCACTCGCTACCAGTGGCTGGATTTTCTCTCAGGTTTTACCAGCTTCTCCTTCTAAGGGTCCAGGAACTGGATGTGCCACCAATTGGCAAGTCATGGGTCTCAGCAAGAGAGCTCAGGTGCTGGTAGATGAAGTCATTGATATCCCAAAGACTTCTTAATAGGAGGCAAGCTCAGTCTAAGCCCTTGGAGAAACGTCACAAGCAGGATTTACAGCAAAATCTAGTCTTTCTTTTCTGTAAGGCAGAAGCAGCAACTGCAGGCCAACCCAACAAAGCACACAGAGGAAAGAGGCAGTACTCCTCCTCACAACTCTTCGGCTCTTCTCCTTGGCAGAGGTTCCTCTTGATCCAGAACTGTTTTGAAATTTTGGAATCAGCAGTTCAATACTTATATTTATTTCTGCCTTTGAAATAGGCAACCTTCAAAGGAAAGTATTTGTAGTGCACAAGATCCTTCCGTTTCCTGCCCTGGCCCCAGACACACTCCAGGGGGGATGTAGACTGCTTTTTGTAAGGAAAACTACATCCCTATTCAGGTGCAAGTGTCAGCTCCTCTCACCACTCTAGCCCAAGAAGACCCATCAGGATAAGCAGGACATACCTCAGTTACCTTTGTGTGACTGTCTAGAGTAAATTCACAAACAGCCCACCTGTCAATAGGTCTCTGTCATATTCAGCAGCCAGGCAGAGGTACAAAATGGTTAAGCAAGAAAATGCCCACTTTCTAAAAGTGACACTTTCAAACTCACAATCTAAAAAACAACTTTCCGAAAGATGTATTTTTTAATTTTGAGTTCAGAGACCCCCAACCTCCATATCTCTATCTGCTCACCCATGCAAATTACACTTAAAATATATTTAAAGGCAATCCCCATGTTAACCTATGGGAGAGATAGGTCTTACAATAGTGAAACCGAATTTGGCAGTATATCACTACCAGGACACATAAAACACACCAGTTCATGTCCTACCTTTTAAATATACTGCACACTGCCTATGGGGCTACCTTGGGTTCACCTTAGGGGTGACTTATATGTTGTAAAAGGAAAGGTTTAGGCCTGGCAAGTGGGTGTACTTAGGAGGTTGAACTAGAAGTTCCAACCTGCCCACACAGACACTGCAGTGACAGGTCTGAGACATGTTTTCAGGGCTACACGTGGGTGGCACAATCAGTGCTGCAGGCCCACTAGTAGTATTTGATTAACAGGCCCTTGTACCTCTGGTGCACTTAACTGGGGACTTACTAGAAAATCCAATATGCCAATCATGGAAAAAAACAATCACCAGTACAGTTTAGACAGAGAGCATATGCAAATTACCACTGGTCAGCAGTGGTAAAGTGCCCAGAGTCCTAAAGCCAAATAAAACAGGTAAGAAAAAATAGAAGGGGTGAGGCAAAATGTTTGTGGAGGACCCTGCAAAAAGGGCCAGGTCCAACATTGATCATTAGGTCAGAAATGACTATGTTCTGCGTTGCATCCAAATATAACTATAACATTCGTACCAAACATTTTGCTAGTCTAACTCTGTGAATTCATTTCTCTCCCTCTCTCTTCCATCCCATTACGGGATGGAAATGAGAGAGAGAGAAAGAGAAAGAGAGAGAGTGACAGGAGCCATCTCTCTGCGTCCTTTGGGAGCCGACATTTCTCAAACAGCTATCTGCTTGTGGGAGCAATGTATTCATCTGTTTCTCTGCACGCATATTTGCGTGCAAGGAAACAGCTGAATACTCTACTTCCTGCCAGCGGGAACTGCTTGACAGCTCCTGCTGTCAGAAAGCAGGCTTTGTTTGCTTGTGCTCCCACTGGGGATGCGTGGGAGGTGCACGTCCCCCTGCACATACTTAAAATGCCTCGGGATGTAGCTATCCCTGGTGTCCTATCTGAGTTAAGAAATTGTGCTCCAGGGAGATGGTGGTTCCCCGTGCAAATGTAAGCCCTGAAGGGGGGCCCTGTGTGCCCCCCTCCTTATATTTTCCATGCCCCTGGGACCTGGCCTACCCAGAGCTTATTAAAAAACAATTGCAGGATACCATGCTTGTTTTTTTTTTATTATTATTACTGTGAATCCATGACGATGTCGCAAATCCGCAGTAAACCAAAAATAAAGTGTTTTTTTGCCCTGGTGGGGTCCTTCTGGGACCCCAGCACCAGAGGTAAGGGATCAGGGTGTTTCTACCCTGGCCCCTTTCCATTTTTGTGCATTTTGTCTTGGGACTCAGCTAAAACTGAGTCGATAGATCACTGCCAACACCTCCTAGTTGAAGTTTTGGCAGCCAATCAGAGTTGTGCATTCCCTGCATGAGCTCGTCATAATCCGCGAAACTGTCGTCCCTGGATATTTATTTTCTCTTATTATTTCCAAAACTACAGGACAGATTTAAACCAAATAAGTGAAAGCATAATCTGCTTACCAAAAGCTAGCTTTCTGCCAAATTTGGTGTATTTTCGCCCAACGGTTCAGACTGGCAACACGTTTTGACCATGCGTCTTCCTCATAGTCAAACCACATACTGTGCACCATCACCATTAGAAACCATGTAATGAAACCATAGATATCGAAAACATACAAATTGTCCACATGAAAAATTATGGTCCTGCCCTAAGATATTCTCAGTTTTCAAAGTCCTAAATACTTCTAGTATTTCACAATTGTCATAATCTCAAAGAAAACAAAACCAAAATTAATGAAGAAAAATAAAACATAATTTACGTTGGCACTGTGACCTCATGCTAAATAACCCGGGTTCAGTTCAGACAAATATATGCCAAGTGGCTATTCATTGTCTATGTGTAATATACAGAGATGATCCATGGAATATGATACCATGAAAAATCAAAAACATTTTTTCTTTTTCCAAACAAATGTGTAAAGTCAATTGGCTTTTTTCGACTACAGACCAACCGCTCATAACCATCCAGTGCAATATGCAATATGTGATAGAGGCAGTAGCGGCTCTCTTGGGTCACAAGAGGTGGGGTGGGTGGGGCGCGCGTGGGTGGGGGAGTGTCAGGGGGTTAAAACTTATAAAAAAATATAATTAAAAAAAGTAAACACTTACCCATACCGCTGTGTGCTGCTCCATTCCTCCGTCTCCTCTCTGCAGGCTGCAGGAAGGCAGAGGCTCCCAGCCTGCCCTCAGGCTAATCCTGATGCTGCTCAGAGCAACGTCAGGATTGGCTGGGAGCACCCAGCCAGGACACTCCCATGCAGACTGGGAGCCTGTGCAGGCTCTCTCCAGCCTGGCAACTGTGTCTGTGGGCTAGATGGCACCTACCACGCATGGGTGTTTGGCCGGCCCGAGATGGCCGGCCAAACATACATGTGCAGAGAGGGGGAGTTCTGCGCACTCCTCCTCACTGCTTGTCACCCCGTAACCCCACCCCTTTAACAAACAAAACGGTAATATAATACATTTTAATTTGTTAAAGGTTTTGCAGCTTCTGCTGCTGGTGGGGGGGGGGGGTGACACTCCTCCGCCCCTAACGGAGGAGCCGCCCCTAATTACTGGTGCAATCAAAATGTACAAAAGTTACACTTGGTAAAGAATGAAAACATGTCCATTATCCAGAATTATCCAACAGATCACAATCAGTTCAAATTTTCAAAACAGTCAAGGAAACTCTGCTTTTCAACCTAAAGAGCAAGGGTAATCTCAATCAATATGCACATGGAGTTCCTCATCAGCAGTGAGGCCTCTGGGGTATTTTCTTTACAATCTGATAATGTATTCAGATTCCAGGTTTCATAATCTTTTCTCTCTGTCACCACCTCTCACAGTCAAAGGAACCCTGTGAATTCCAAAAGACAAAGTAAAATCACTGCTCTGATTGTGTGCCTGGTGCTGGTGTCATGCTACACACACACACACAAACACACACAGTTGCATTTTATCAATACATTGTATGGAGTCTAATATTCTGAAGTTTTCAGTCGAGAGAGTATGCACTTATTATTGATGAGTATGTGCTTCTTTTGCTTTCGTATGTTATGTCCTTAATAATTAACCTGTATTATTCATTATTCTTCTGGCAACTCAGGTTGAGGTGTACTTCCTGTAATTACTTGCCCAGAAGAAGAATTTGTAAGGGACTCATGGGCTGATTGAATGGTAATCACCATTGTTAATAACCGATCACAAATAAGTTTAAAGTTTATGTATTTATTTTTGGGCATCTCTTTAGTTTGCTTAACTTTTTACATTCATGATTTATTAGAGTTATTTACAGTTTTGAACATAGCTTTTGTTCGTGTAACACTGTGGTATTTGAGTCCCTTTTTTTGTGATTACTATAGCTATAAGTTTCCAACAGGTAATGTTGGTTCAATTTTTGAATGGCTTTTCTTATCTTATTGATGAACCTGGCCCTCTCTGCAGGGCCATGCCCAAACGTTTTGTCTTTTGCCCTACACTTTTTGCCAAACATCATTTTTGTTGACTTTAGGACTCTCTGCACTTTGCCACTGCTAACTGATGTTAAAGTGCTTGTGCTCTCGCCCCAAAACATGGTTAAATTGGTTTATACCAAATTGGCAGATTAAATTTACTTGTAAGTCCCTTGTAGAGTGATATATCATATACACTAGGCCTTTGAATTGTAATGCTATCAGTGGATCTGCTGTACTTATTGTGCCACCCACTTAAGTAGCACCATAAAGTATATCCCCTGTCTGCCACTGCAGCCTGAATGCAGTTTTGAACTGCTTTGTCAATTTGGCATTACGACCCCCTTTGCAAACCTTAAACTTCTCTTTTATTAGAAATGTCACCCCTAAGGTAGGCCCTAGGTATCCCATTAAGCAGATTGCTATGTAATTAAAAGGATGGGCATGTGCTTTTAGTTTTATGTGCCTTGGAAGTGGAAAACTCATACCTTTATTTTTAACTATTGTAAGGCCTACCCTTCACGGTGGATAACATAGGGGATTCCTTAATAAATTTAATAAGCTGCAATTCTGATGTAAAGTCAGAGGGTGGGCATTTTCCTTCCCTTAGCACTTTTGTGCTTATAGCCTGTCTTGGGTCACATGACTGGGTGTAGCTGGCAGTTAGACTTTGTGAATTTCTTTCAGACAGTCACACAATAGAGGGATTAAGTGTGCCTGAAAGGGCCATCTGCTGTCAGGATGTTGGGGTGGAACTAAGCACAGCCCTACTTACAACTGAACAGCCTGTGCTCTGGCAGGCAGAACGACTACTGTATTATTGGAAGGATTGTCATTGTGCTGGACTGCTGCTCTACAAGACTGCTGGCCTGCTGGATTGCTGCCTGGTTTGTCTTGCTGCTTTGCTACCTTCTACCTGGGGACAAGGACTGGATCTTTAACTGTCCCAGGACCTCTAGAGTGACTCATAAGGGCTAGTGTGCTGGCCTCCTGTTCAGAGCCACATGGACACAAAAGGCTTCCTCCAAATTGGACCCAAACCTGGACCCACCCTGAGTGAGTCCTGACCCTCCATGTGGTGCTCCTTCAGTCCTGGACCTTGGAAGTCGTGATTAAGGTGCACAGATATCCAAAATCCAAAAGTGGGAACTTTTTTGGTTAAAATGGCTCTGAGAACCAGGAAGGGACCGGGACCAACCTACTCGCCTATCTGCTCAAGGCACATCACTGGTCACATTGACATTGTGTCTTCTCCTGCTACATTCTTATCCACAGCAGCAAATCCATTTCAGCATTACTAAACCAAAGGGGTTTCTAACCTTGTGAAATTGTCTTCGGCTACAGCCTTCTCCCTTGTCCCGCTCGAGATTGTTGACTTCCATTTCAAGGACTAAGGGGCATATTTATAATGCCCTAGCGCCACTTTGCGCTACATTAACATATTTTTTTAAACATTAATGTGGCCCAACGAGGCCAAAATGTCTGCGTCGTATTTGCAGAGTGGCGCAATGCATGCATTACACTACTCTGTAACCATTTGCACTACATTATGCCTGCGCCAGGCATAATGTATGCAAAGGGGGCGTTCCCCATTAGGGGAGACAGAAAAAATGGCGTAATGAAATCTCTGAGATTTCCTTGCGCCATTTTTTGCAGCACTTTTAATGCCTAGTCTGCAGGAGCAGTGCCAATATTTTGGTGCTACTCCTGCTGAGTACATCAATAGCGTCATGAGAAATGACTCTATTGCCCCCTACCCTGCGTCATGGTGCGCCGCATTTTAAATACAGCACACACATGGTGGTGGTAGGGGGGTGCTAAGGGGTGCAGGGAAAGTTGAGCTGCTTTCAGTGCAGTGCTGCTTTCCATAAATCTGCACCTAAGCCTGAACATAGAAATCTTCATCGCAGTTTTTACCCACGGCTATCCGGCAACAGCAATCCCTCATCAGATACCTCCTGCAGCCTTTACTTGCTGAACTTTACTTTCTCAGAACATTTTTCTCAAGATCCGTTGTAAGTCTCTTCCATTACAAAAAAAGGCATACAGCTCCATTATGCCTTCTGCTCAAGCATGAAATGGGTTCATTATAAGACATTACATAGATGTGTTCCTGAGTGTATTGGCAGGGCAGTGTCTTTGTTTGATAGTACAGTATCTTCATACAGTGAGTGAAATGGCTGCCTTCTGTTCGTTCTCTTATGAAGTATTTCTGGAGCATAATTTAAATTTCAGGTCATGTCGTTCTCCTCTTTCTCTCAGAAAACATGAAAGGTCCATCCTTACTTGTGATCATTTACAGGACATATACGGAAAATATTCATGGGATGATGTACACAAGTTCAGTCTTTCTTACATTCCTTCTCTGGATAAACAATTTTTTACCCCCATTAAGGTTGGGTAAGAGCAATCCGCATTGAATGGAATATGAATTCAGAACAAAGATAAACTGGGATCCAATGTGCATTGTTGGACATAACCAGCCTCTTCCCAGTCTGATTGCATGCCTGCCACCATGTCACATAGATAATGCGTGGTTTGTTTAAAATGGAGTGTCCTAATTTTAGTAATTCTAATTGCTTATCCTTAACGAAGAACAAACGTTGTGCATGCATGTCTGTCTGGGAATTAATATAATGACTCCCTTAGGTTAAATAAGTTATAAGGGAGTGTATTTTTGAAGTAAGAATCGTCATTCCTAATTGGATTGGATTTAAAATCGACCTTTCCATTTGAAGCCTGTAAAACAGGGCTCTAATCACTTAGGGGGTGATTCTGACCCCGGCGGTACTAGACCGCCGGGGCCAGGGTCGGCGGGAGCACCGCCAACAGGCTGGCGGTGCCCCACAGGGCATTCTGACCGCGGCGGTTCAGCCGCGGTCAGAAGAGGAAAACCGGCGGTCTCCCGCCGGTTTTCCGCTGCCCTTCTGAATCCTCCATGGCGGCGCAGCTCGCTGCGCCGCCATGGGGATTCTGACACCCCATACCGCCATCCTGTTCCTGGCGGTTCGCCCGCCAGGAACAGGATGGCGGTATGGGGTGTTGTGGGGCCCCTGGGGGCCCCTGCAGTGCCCATGCCAATGGCATGGGCACTGCAGGGGCCCCTGTAAGCGGGCCCCACTTTGAATTTCACTGTCTGCATTGCAGACAGTGAAATTCGCGACGGGTGCAACTGCACCCGTCGCACCTTCTCACTCCGCCGGCTCAATTCTGAGCCGGCGTCCTCGTGGGAAGGGTTTTTGCACTGGGCTGGCGGGCGGCCTTTTGGCTGTCGCCCGCCAGCCCAGTGCAAAAGCCAAAATACCCTCAGCGGTCTTGCGACCGCGGAGCGGTATTTTGGAGGGGGGGAAGTCTGGCGGGCGGCCTCCGCCGCCCGCCAGACTTAGAATGACCCCCTTAGTTACTAGATATTTAGCTGACTAGATCTGTGCACTTTTTATTAAACATTTTATTATCAATGTTATGTTATGCAGATTTTTAGAGCGCACTGTCATCCAGAAGGGTATCCTAGTGCTGGCCAGGTGTGAGTCTAGCCACACCTACAGCCTAGTAGGGCTACTTGAAAAGCCAATTCTTCAGCTTCTTGTGGAATTCAGGAACTGACAAGGAGGCTGTTGTGTGTAGCAGCAGGTAGTTTCATATGCGATGTAGGAGAAGGCTTGTCCACCGGATCTGGTTTTCCATTTGCCTGGGATTTGTGCAAGTAGGAATTTGGACCAGCAAAGGTGTCTGGAAGGCTTGTAAAAGCAGATGCGTCTGTTGAGGTATGCTGGGCCACTATTCTGAAGTGCCTTGAGACTGTGGGTGAGGAGTTTGAATTGTGCTTGTTTGTGAATGGGGAAACAGTGGAGCTCCTTCAGGTGTGGTGTGATGTGAATGTGGTGTGGTGTGGGAGATTCAGAGGAATTCTGGCCGCCAAGCTCTGAATGGTCAGAAGCCTTCTGATGAGCCCAGCATAGAGAGACTTCATATAGTGCTCCTTGCTTGTGACTAGGACATGCATGATGGTTTTCTGGATGTAGTTTGAGAGCCATTTGAAAATCTCCCTCAGCATCTTCAGTGTATAAAAGCATGAGGAAATGATGACATTGACTTGGGTAATCATGTTGAGTTTGCCACCAGGTGGAGTCCCATGATAATGTGCTGTTCCTAAAGATCATAACTTCGGTCCCACTGGTGTTCAGGACAGTTGGTCCATTAAGCAATTTTAGTCATGCAGGCACTGATCTTGATCTGGGTACTGCGCAACTTGTTGGTGAGGGAAAGAATGAGTTGTGGGTCATCGGCATAGAAGTGGACATTGAAGTCATGAGAGCAGATGTAGCTGGCAAGAGGGATCATCTATGTAATGAAGATAGTTGAGCTCAGGAATAATCCTTGGAGAACTCCACAGATGAAGTTGTGCATGCCTGCTGTGTATGGTGCCAGACTGACTGACTCGGTCCTTCCAGTCAGGAAACAGCAGATCCATCACAGTACATGTCAGTTGATTTCACTGTCCTGTAAGCATTGGAAGAAGATGGGGGGACTGTCATATGCTGCAGAGAGGTCCAAAAGGATGAGGGCCACCCTGTCTCCTCTGTCCAGGCTCATGCAGATGTCAACCCTGGTGGTGATTATGGCACTTTAGGTGCTGTGGTTGAATCTGAATCGAGCAAGAGTGATGTTGAAGAGTTGGTGATTGTTAAGGTATTCAGTGAGATGACTGTGAAGGATTTTCTCTTAGACCTTGGCTGGGAATGGTAGCAAGGAGATTGATCTTTAGTTGGAGAGTGTTGAAGGATCTGCAGAGGGTTTCTTCAGCAATGGGAGGACAGTTGTGTGTTTCCAGCTATCTGGGAAGGTCGCAGAAGAGGTGGAGGCATTCAGAATAGGTGTTAGCATGGTTCTGATGGGTTGAAGTCCTGTGCATAGGTGTAATGGGGGCAGAAGTATATTGCAGTTCCTGAGTAAATAGACTTCATTGTGACTACGTTTTGTTCTGGCATGATGACAAGCCAGGTGGTTAGCACTGGTTCTATGAATAAGCTCGGGAAGTGATTGGCGAGGTCTGTGTGGGCCGGGTTCGGGCTGAAGATGCTGTAAATGCAGTGATTTTGTTGCTGAACAATTGAGAGAGAATGTTGCAGAGGTCAAGCGAGTAGTGATCAAGTAAGAGTGGCCCTACGGTGAGGTGAAGTCTCTTACAATGGTAATAATGTCTTTATGCAATATATAAACAAATACAAATATCAATAAATAACCTAACAATCTCTAGGACTCTTCTGTGCCAGGAGTCAAATTCCCACCACTGAAACCTTTGCAAATTCATATGAAACACTCTGGCATAGCTATGCTTCCAGATTCTTCTTGACCAAGGTCACATACATTGGTATTTGTTCCGGACTATTTTGTTTTGGTGTTGGCCATGATTGCATTTTGGTGTTGCCCATGATTGCTCATTACTGTGCAATTTGTTTTTAAAGTTTGTCTTTTAGCAAAACGTTGGTCATGTGCAGATGGTGTAAATGCTTTCTTTGACCAAATTCACAAAAGTGGCAATACTTTTGTGTACATTTACGATTGTTTGCAATTTACAATGGTATTTTACTTACAGCTACAAAGTCTCCACACATAAAATGATAGGACAGTCCTATTTTTTATGTGCCGCAATATACTGAAAGCAAAAACATAAATCCATGGCCATGCAGTTATGAGAACATTAGAAAGCTTCAGCAATGACTGCAAGTAAATATGTATATGAATAGCTTATCACAGTTATCAAACTGTAACATGAAGAACATTTCTGCCATCAAAACTGAGATGAAAGCATCTTTAACATGTGCTCTTCACAAATCTAATGTTCACAAAGCCACATGAACGAAGGATTTGAAAAAGGCCATGCATGTCTCTCTCCTGCAATCTACTGGAGGAGCCATTTAGATGCCTGACCACCACCAAACTGAATAAAATGTCAAAAGGTGGTGCAGGGAGGGAGAATGTTTGCTTTACAGAGTCACCAGGCCCTGCATCTGCACTTGTAAGTTACGTCCTCAGGTAAAGCAGCATACATGAGTGGTAGAAAGAGCTTCAAGGGGCTGTGTCCTCTTCCCTGGAGCCCAAGTGCTGGCAGAGGGCTTACAAAAGAGCATAGCCAGTGGTCACATTCATCAGAGGCCTGAAGCTCCATCTAATTTCACACTTTGATGACTTTAGTACTAGCCTTAGCACAGTCAGTGAAGAACATACTATATATTAAAAGTGAGTTGTGACTTTGACTTTTAGTGACTGATAGGTCGGTAGCAATCATCAAGAAAACTATTGGAGGCTGACGTGACGTTGATCCTAGATGACCAGTTCAAAAAACACATTTTTCCACTATCAATTGTAAAAATGCCAGTTTTTTGTGTGGATGGCTGCTAATGCTCCCTAGTTGAATTAAATCTCATCACTATTCAATCCAAAAGACTTTCTATGTATGAAATTTATCATGCAGATCTGGTTTTGTAAGTATTGCATATTTTTGTGCTGGAATTATAATTTTCCACCATCCTAGTATTATTGGGAGAGTTCTGCATGTGCTGATTTACTGTATTGATAACGATTAAGAAAAACGTATTGTTGGACTTTTGCTTATGCAGGGTCATCCCCAGACTTTTTTGCCTCCTGCCTCCTATATTTTTCTGACATGTTGCTGTTGGCTTTTCAACTCTGAGCACTTTACCACTGCTAACCAGTGCTAAAGTGCATATGCTCTCCTGTTTAAATTGTATGTAAGTGGTTTATCCATGATTGGCATATTTGATTTACTAGTAAGTCCCTAGTAAGGTGCACTAGAGGTGCCAGGGCCTGTAAATCAAATGCTACTAGTGGGCCTGCAGCACTGGTTGTGCCACCCACATAAGTAGCTCTGTAATCATGTCTCAGACCTGCCACTGCAGTGTCTGTATGTGTATTTTTACACTGTAAATTCGACTTGACAAGTGTACCCACTTGCCAGGCCTAAACCTTCCCTTTCCTTACATGTAAGGCACCCCTAAGGTATGCCCTAGGTAGCC